>NW_024080800.1:2119574-2333773 GCF_003009895.1 Hyaena hyaena | reverse complement strand
ATTTCAACAGAAGAAAAAAAAAGAGATGTTTATTTTCTATATTTCACAAAATTTCTTAAATAACCATGTATTACTTTAATAATTGAAAATGTTTTTTTTTTAAATGTTTTATTTATTTCTAGGAGAGAGAGAGAGAGAGAGACAGCGTGAGCAGGGGAGGGTCAGAGAGAGAGGGAGACACAGACTTTGAAACAGGCTCCAGGCTCTGAGCTGGCAGTCAGCACAGAGCCCCACGCGGGGCTCGAACCCACGAACTACGAGATCATGACCTAAGCGAAAGTCGGACGCTTAACCGACTAAGCCACCCAGGCACCCCTAATAATTGAAAATGTTTAATTTAATGACATTAAGCATTCTAGTGAGAAGTCTCCAGAGGGCTATGCCATAATACCACTTCATTCATTTACCCATCTAACATGGCCTAGGAACACACCAGGGTCCCTGCCCCTAAGCACTCCAGGTTGGCCTGGGGCCTGACCTACATAGCTCCACGAGGTACAGTGTGGATCTACATTCCCTGGGTCTAGGGATACTTGTCTTGTCTGCACTGGACTTTATAGGCTGAATAGAATCTTCCTCCACTCCACCCTCTTTCTAAGGCAGGCCAGAAAGCCCAACAGTAGAATGACAACCAACAGTCAGATATATGGCCCCAAAACACCTCTTCACATCTTCAATCCTGGCCAGACCCCTGTAGGAACCACTTCTCTCCTCCCTTACAAAATTTCCATGTTTGCCCTCTCCCTTCCTTATTCACCTTTACCCAGGTAGGCAGGGCCATGCAGCTCCTTGCAGGCTGGACTTTGCATGTTCAGAGCACTTTACAGTCTACAGAGCACCTTAAAAAAACATAATTTTTAGTCCCATGGTTCAGAGTACTATTTCTAGACTCAAGTTGCTTATGTTCAATTCCTGGCTTTACCACCTGGGAACTACATAAACTTGGTCCAGTTACTTAACATCTCCGTTTCAATTTCCTTATCTGTCATTTGGGAACAAAGAACACATCTCAGAGAGCTGTTGTGAGGATTAGCCAAGATAATTCATGTAAAACATTTAGGGCATTGCCCGGCATTTAATAAGTACTCAACAAAAGTCAGCTAATAACATGTTGTCATCCTCAGTATTTGGAAATCACAATAACCTCACAGAAAGGCAAGCTTGGGACAGTGCTGACAAGGAAACTGAGGCTTAGAGAACTAAGTAACTTCCCTGATTACACAGAAGGTGAGGCGGGGAGCCAAAACTGGAACTAAGGCCTGAACCGGAATCCTCGGCCCTTTCCATTAGCCTCACTGTTTACCACATGTATCTCCAGGCTTCTTCCAAGGGCGTGCTCCTCCTCTAGGGCGTACTGTTTTCAAAACATAGGAGGACTCACATCTCAGAACAACCTCATAACTCACCAACCACACAGGTATATAGAGTCACCTAACTTCTTGGAGGCTGTTTCTTCTACAAAATAGGAATATCAGCTGCCATCTCTACATTAATGTTATGAGGCTCAAATAAGGAAAAGCACATGAAAGTGCTTTGTAAAAGGTACCGAAGCTGCAGAAATAGAAAAATTTACCTGACAGGATAATGTAGTATATAAGTCTAAAAACAAAATATCTAGGCAATAAATGTTATAATTATAGGAATTACAGATAAGAGAAAGGTGAATTAAAAAGAAAATGGGTACCTGACTATGCCTTGAATTATGGGTTGGGTTTTTTTTGGATATGCGGAAAGGCCTACAAACACTGTAAGTTGTAAACGCATTTTGAGTAGAGACAAAATAGCTTTGCTTGCTTGCCTGGAGAACATTAAAGTAGACTAGTTTGGCTGATATAAAGAATTTTAGATGAGTTCCTCTATCAAACTATAAGCCTTTTAAAACATAGCCCACAGGGGTGTCTGGGTGGCACAGTCAATTAAGTGTCTTGATCTCGACTCAGGTAATGATCTCACAATTTGTGAGTTTGAGCCCCACATCAGGCTCTGTGCTGATGGCACAGAACCTGCTTGGGAGTCTGTCTATCCTGCTCTCTGGCCCTCCCATGCTGGTGTTTTCTCTCTCTCAAAATAAATAAATTAAAAAAAATAAAAATTTAAAAAAGCATAGCCCACAACTTTTCCTCTTTGTGATCCCATCACCATTAGCTCATGGAGTCAAAGGTTTATTGAATAAATAAACACATCAATATTGAGAAATACTATAAGGTAAGTATGGATTGTCAGAGAGCTTAACATTCAGGTAGAGAAAGATAAGTCCATCTTCATGGTCCAACAACAAGTGTGTCTCTTCCTGACCAGGAGACTGGCATAACGAAAACTGTTTTACGAAGATCAAACTGGCGGCAGAGCAGGCTGGAGTGGAGGCAGGAGCAACTTGGTAAAGACAGGATTAACAGCAAGGAGACTGCTGCATAATGAACAAGAGGCAAGGAGTCTCTGAACTCAAGCAGGAGAGGACAGGCAGGTGCCAATTCAGAGGAGGTACAAAAATGCCATGAGAAGGCCCTGGGATAGATCACATATGGGGAAAGAGGAGGAGGGCCTGCACAGCTCCAGAGACAGACAGAGCTGCACACAGCCTTGGCTCTCCTATTTTCTCATCTGTATGACTCTCATCAAGATAAAGAACTTTCTGAGCCCCAGTTACCTCACCTGAAAAAAGGTGGAAATGATACCTACTCTCACAGGGATGTTGTGAGAATTTAAAGAAGATTGAAGTAAAGCATTCAGCACAGTGCCTGGCACAGATTATGCGCTCAACAAAATGCAGATGTTGTCTTCATCATTAGAGGGAAGATACATCAATAATAACTTATGCACAGTAAAAACTTAAATGCTGCAAGAATAAATGAATGGATGGATGAATGAATGCATGAAAATGAAAATGAATGAGCAAACCCAGGAGCTTTCAAGCATGAGTACTGGATGAATGATGATTGAAAACAGTAAGAGAATTGGGAGGAAATGGGAAGGGAAAATAGAACATGTAAGGGGAGAAAAAAGAAGTCTTGTTCTTAGGGCCTTCTCTAGGGCAAATGGAACTGTGCACACTGACACATGTATTTCACTGTCTCCTTCCAAAATGAACTTGTGATGCCAACAAAACAGATTCCATTTCTCTATCCTACAGGTGATGGGACGGAGTCTCAGAAGTCAAAGGACTCTCCTGAGTCTCACGGCCAGAAAATGGGGGCGGGGGAGCACATTTAACTAGCTGTACAGATCCTTTCATAGCATCACTGGGCTCCATTCCACGTCACACAGAACAATTCTGAGTTATACATTCCCTCAGCCAGAGATGAGACAGATACGCCCTGGATTTCTAATCCATTTTCCTCCTCAGTGATATTATGTACTGTTAAAATACCTAGGAAAATGGGAAAAGAGAAGGGGAAAATCTCTGTCTGATAAATAGGTAACCAATGGTCTTAGAGATTATTTCAGAAAATGACAGGAAAACGAGTAGACTGTTAAGAATTAAGGAGAAACAAGTAAGAAGGAAAAGGGTCTTTGGCACCCAGCCTGCGCCATTTCTATCTTGTTTTTACTAGCACCCCAGCATCTTTGAGCCCTTGACCTCTTCTTGTCTCGTCTCAGTTAACCCTGATCTTGAACTAACCCAACTGTCTCATTTCCCTCATCCCACTCATAGAGGAACTGGTCTGCATCCCAGGCAGTCTGATAGCAAGGTCCACACACTTGAACTGAACTGCATCAGGCACTGGGCATTGAATAGTTTAGTTACAAAGATAAACATAATGGTAACTAGCAAGATTCAGATTTTCTTTAGACTAGGATAAAACTGTATATCTCTGAAAGCACTAGTAATGAAGGCATAAGTACTGATGCAAATAGTCAGTAATCAGGATTCCTGATTCAGGAATCAGGAAAAAAAGAGCCATCTGCTCATGAGTGGGGAATGGAGGCTGTAGGACTAGAAGTGTAGAAGGCTGGATTCCAGATACACACGGGAACCCAGAAATTAGACACATACAAAGCCCACTGCTCCTAGGTCCTACTCTGGTATCAACTTTATAGGTCTCATACAGATAGGACTTAAACCCTAAATGGACTTTTTTTCCCCAACTATTTATTTTAAGAGAGACAGAGCAAGGGAGGGGCAAAGAGAGAGGGAGAAAGAGAATCCCAAGCAGGCTCCATGCTGTCAGCACAGAGCCCGATGTAGAGCTCAAACTCACAAACCATGAGATTTTGATCTGAGCCGAAACCAAGAGCTAGACACTCAACCAACTGAGCCACGCAGGCACCTCCTAAATGGACTTTCTTTACCTCTCCAGCTCCTTATCATCCCCAGAAATGTCTACAGCTCACTCCCAATCTGAATGCAGCTCGACTTCCTTCCAAAGTATCCCCGTCCTCCAAGAATACCCAGAGACTGCCAGGCCCACCTCCCAAAGGGTTCAGATCTGGAAGAGTCAGGAAGGAAAGCTACACAATATGCCTCACTTATCTTCAATAAAGGAACTTTTGCAGGAAGGTAACAGGTACTTGAGTGCAGCCCCCAGCCCCACACTTAAGAACTACAACCTTCCAGTGCTAGCAGGAGTCCTACTTAACAGCCGGTTTGAAGTTCCTTCGGGTTCCTCCCCATGAATCAACTAGCAATCTCTGGCACTAGGACCCTGAAGACAGGGAACCCTGAGCCTGCGCTCTAAAGAGAGAGATGCACCATTTCACAACTTCAGCAAAAGCCAAGGCAGCCAACAAAGCCACAGCCACCTTAGCTGTGCTTGGACTCTGCCTTTTGGGCAGCGCACCAGCCACTCCCCAGAAGCAGAGCATTCTGTCCTTTCTTTTTAAATCCACGTCATCATTTGATCATAATGGAAATCAATCTCCTCAAGTCACCACGCAAAGGCGTATCCATAGCAACCACAAGAAGAAGGACACGGAAATGATGCTCCAGTGGCTGCAGCAGGAAAAGGTAAGCCTGTTTCTCTTCCATTCATGCTATCCCACCATTCTCCCCCTTCACTCAAGCGCATCTTAGTTCCAAATTCTATCGATCACATTAAAGGGGGAAACATAAAAGGCAAGTGTTAATAATCTATGCTATTATGTAAAGTTATATAAATCTGCCTACTCCCATATGTAGCAGAAAAAAATTCTCATTTTCTGGTTGATGGAGACAATTCTCTTTTACACATTCACTGTCTCAGGTGACAGTCTCTGCCTGCAATACCTGTCAAATCTCTATCAGTTACTTGTCTTTCCAGTCAGGATGCTACTCTCATTCAAGGATTTCAGAGTTTCCTACGTAGTTGTAAAAGACCAGCAGCAACACTGACACCACTACCCTGCCCACCCACACCACTATCATGCTCACACACTGGCCAGGTAAAGACTTGCTCTTAGCAGCCCTAGACTCCAGCCTCTCAAGGTCCAGAAACTGGGAGCTGGGCTTAAATTTCTGCCTTCTCTGATGCCTCAGAGGAAGGAATGCCATTTCGGCAGAGGTAAGAGACTCATCAAATAGAAACATTACTAAGCCCAAGTAATCCTCCATGCCTTGATTTCCTCTTGTGTAAAATAGAAACAACAATACCTTTCTAACAGAGTTGTGAAAATTACGTGAGAATGCCTTTAACACATTTAGAAGCGCGCCTGGTATGGAGCATCAATAAATGTCAGCCATTATTATTATGAGAAAGAGGAAGAAGAGGCCTACACTGCAAGATTCAAGTTCAGAGGGTTCTCAACACCCTTGGAGAAAATCTCAGGGCTAATCTCTTTCCCTGCCCTCTGGACAGTTAGTTCAAGCTTCCCTTATTAATTTCAAGTCCCTATTCCTATTTGAGCCCACACTAGAAGCTTCTCTCCTCAGCAGATAACTGCTGAGAAAGAAAATTTAGAGATAAGAATTCCTTTGCAAATTTAGATACATCTGCAGGCATCATTGCCTCTTTCTTCCTACATTCTTTCTTCTGTCATTCCTCTTTCAGATGATGTCCCCTTCTTTTTAGGGCTAACCCTCCCGGCCCACACCGAGGACCTGATTTAGCAATCATCTTATTTTCTCCTGACTTCAACTGCATCCTATCTACTAGCTCTTATACATGATCGGGTAACCTATGCTCAAGACTCTTTCAGGAAAAACCGTCTCTAGTCATTACCACTTCCACGAGATACCACATCTCTCTCCCTTCCTTCCCTGCCAAAGTACTCAAGGTGAGTACACCCTCCTTATCCTCCCTTCCCATCCACTCCTCAATCTGGCTTCTGTCCCTACCACTTCTCAGAAGCTGCTCACACTCAAAAAGTAAGAACCTTCGTGATCTTACTGTCCAGTCTCAAGGCACATCTTCCAAGCTCATCTTACTTGACTTCCCTGTAGCAACTGAGGCTGCTGATCTCCCTGGAAGATTTTCCTCTCCTAGCTCCCTGGACAACATTCTCTCTTCCCTCGCACACCAATTATTCTCGACAACTCTGTCAGCTTTAGCCTCCCATAAGCATAGCCAGGCTCATCCATTCCCGCAGCATCAACCCCCACTTACACCTACTGTGCCAGGCACAGATTCCCTTCTGAACCTCAGACCCACACTTCCACTGTCTAAGTGCCACAGACCCAAGTTCAACATAACTTAAAACATTCTTGGTATCTTCCCCCTCAAAAAATGTTCTTTTTCTATATTCCCTCTTTAAAAATTTTTTGTTTTCAACTTTTGAGAGAGAGAGAGAGAGAAGGACAGTGAGCAGGGCTAGGACAGAGACTCTTAAGCAGGCTCCATTCCCAGTGTGGAGCCCAGGCAGGGCTCAACACAGGGCTCTTGACACCGGGCTCAATCATGAGATCATGACCTGAGCCAAAATCAAGAGTCAGATGCTTAACTGACTGAGCCACTCAGGCACCTCTATATTCCCTCTTTACTACAGGCACCACCACCTACCCAAAACAGAAAACTAAGTCATCCGTAACAACTCCCTCTTTTATTCTCAACAACCGGTTAATCATTAGGTTAGGCTGACTCTCTCTAGTCTCTCTCAGACCCATCCCCTTACCATCCTCACTAACCTAATCCTTACTTCAGTCTTAAACCATGCCTATGTTATTACCAGAGTCTCCTAATGTCCCTGATGCAGATTCTCCCCTTTCAGTCTACCTCCTCAGTTAGCTTCCCAAAATACAATCACATCATCTCCCTGCTCACAAAAGTGAATCTTCTGAGCACACCACCACAGGCCATTAAAACCTGGCCTCATTATATCTAGTCTCATCAATAACCTCTCCTTTGATCCCAAAGTTCTTATATTCCAGCCACGTGGATCTACTTATCTTCCCCTCTTTGCCTCTATAAATGTTGCAAATGTCACCAAGGCCATTCTCTTTCCTCATCATTAAGGCTCAGCTCAATTATCACCTCTTTCCTGAAGATTCCCAATGTCTCCATATAGAGCTAGTCATTCCCTCCTGTGCCCTCACACAGCACTTTGGACATATCTCTATTACAACATCACATTCTTATTAAAATATTGTCTCCCTTATCCCATCATGAATTCCTCCAAGAAAGGGAGTTTTTATTCATCTCAGTATCCTAAGCACTGAACACAGAAGAAATTTAATGTTAAATACAAGCCTGTACCAACATGAGGCTCTAGGGATAAAAGCTGGCTCTGACAACTTTCCCAGAGTAGCTCCACCCCAAAAAGACCCCCACCATGGAGGAAATTAAGTCACCCACACACAAACCCCAGCAGATGTAACTCTTTCCTCTCCAGATAGGAGCCTAAGAAACTAAAAATGTAGGGACAGCCCCAGGTCCTATGCAATTTGGCAGTGATGCTAATTCTCAATCTCATGCTTCCACAGTAAAAGGACCACAGAGAGACCTCTAGGCCCTAGGGCAAGTGCAGATCCAGGAAAACAGCTTGAGTGAGGCTTTGGGGGTGACAAAGGTCTAGTATTTACTTAAGTGAAACCCTGAGGGGATATGTAGGAGCTTGGAGAGGTCAGAATGGACACTCAATCTGTCCATCAGTCAAGTGCTACTGGTACTAGACGGACCTTCAAAAGAAAAATTATATAAAGCTAAATCCAGTTTCCAGGATGGCAAGGACCCTAAGATAGATTTCAGTCAGTCAACTGTTCAGCACTTACCTCCTCAGGGGTCAGTGAGGATCCAGTTCTCATTTCCCTTGGTAAGGGACAGACACCCAAGTCCCCTCAGTACCACCAGTAGCTGTAGACAGGCCAAGCAACCTGGGAATCCTCTACTACAATCCCTCTCAACCCATAACACCAGGCAGCCACTAGCAATGACAGAGACGGTAGAGTAAAACATAAGAGTGGCAGCTGTCAATTCTATTACGATTCTCCTGAGTCTTTTGAATTCTCCCTAACAACTTCTTCTCCTTTATATCCTCATGTCAGTCAGGCCCAACTTACCAATTCTTCCTTAGTATTGCCTCCTACATCCTTCTTTCCACCTCCATTACCACTGTCACCACTTTGGTTGGCCATTTAGTAGCTTTGAGAATAAGGCAAACCATTTTCCCTCTTTGGTGCCTCACCTATAAAAGAGGATTAACAGCTGCTCTGCCCACCTCACAGGACTATGAAATAAAATAAGATCATGCCTGTGGAAGGTTCTGTAATCTGTAAAATCTTAAACACAAATATAAGGCCTTCCTATATCATCAACATAAGTCCTCTATTACTGGTATGTGAACTTTATCTGGCTCCCTGCCTCTCTCCTTCTCCATTTCCAACCACATTATATACCACAGTAAAACAATGATACACTCTAAAATATTTTGTCCATATACTCACCGCCCCCAAATCTTTCACTGACATACCATGTCTTACTTTAACCAAACAACTCTGGCTCTAACATATGCAGTGTCATCTCTGCACCACTGGCAGCTGCTTAGGATACTTTCCCTAGTCTTGCAAGCCCCACCCATCCTCCAAAGTCCAGCCAAAGCCCCACAACACTCCAAGTAGAAAAGACTCAATTTAAAAAGAGGGATTTGAAACAATGTCATGGAAGAACTAAGGATAATTCAGCAGAGAAAATTTGGGAGGAGAAACTATCATCTAATACTTTAGGAGTAACCTTTCTAAAGGGGGACTGTACTCTTTTTTTCTATTCAATTCTAAAAGATAACCTAGTACCAACAGGATGGAAGTTGCAGAGATATATTGCAGGAATTGAAAAACTTCCTTATTAAGCTATCTGAAGATGAAATGTAGTAAATTCCCCAAATGTTCAAGCCCAACCTGGCCATTTGGGAAGGATATTTTAGATGGACTTCAACCATCACAAAGGTAATGGAACTGGAATCACAAGCATTTTAGATCTAAAAGAAACCTCAGTGCTCTTCTAGTCCAGCCTCCTATTTTACAGGCCTGGTCAGGTGAAGTGGCTCGCTCAAGGCAGCAAAGTTTATATTACAAAGCAGGAAGCAGAACATGGTCCCTAAATTTCAATCCAGTGATCTACACCCTTATTTAAAGTGTAGTCTATGCAGCAGCAGCACCATCACCACCACCACCTGGAAATTTATTAGAAATGCAGAACCAGGGGCACCTGGGTGGCTCAGTTAGTTAAGTGTGGGACTCTTGATTTTGGCTCAGGTCATGATCTCATGGTTCAGTTTGAGATCCAGCCTCAAGGCGGGCTCTGTACTAACAGCGTGGAGCCAGCTTGGGATTCATTCTCTCTCTCCCTCTCCTCTCCCTGTCCCTCCCCTGCTCCTGCATGCTCTTTCTCTAATTATAAGAAAAGAAAGTGGAGAACCCACCAGGATCTGCTTTTAACAAGATCCGCAGGTGTGCGCGCCATTAAAGTTTGAAAAGCACTGACCTACACAGTCCCTCCCAAACCCTGAGTTTCTAATTCTGGAATTGCATTGCATTTTCCAAACTATCTCAGATGTTAAACAGAGTCAGCGCCCAAGAAAAATGGCATTTCCCATTCAAATCTGGGGAAGTCTCTATAACATACTTTCAATAACATCATTAGCATACCAAGGGCTCTGAAATATTCCAGAGAAAACTTTAACCATGAAGTTTCAAAACGTATTTGAGCACAAAATGCCTTAAAAAAAAAAAGTTATAGTAATTTCCTTTAACATTTCCGTGGCTCAGGCTCTGGCAGTACACTGGGTAAAGAACGTCAATCTTGACCTCATAGCTCTTTGACTCTCAGTACCTTAAGCATCCTGGATTAGTAAGTGGTCAATAGGGGCTTGCTGTTCTCCTCACTGCAATACATGAGGGGCAGCTTCTAAATCATTGCCTCTTTAAAAACAGCGGAGTTCCTCACGTGTGTGATTTACCTGTAGTTCTGCCTAAAGACAAGAGGACTGTGCAAGACTTCTCCAGAGTCACGCTGCCAGTTAAGGCGCACCCCAGCAGTGGGAGACACAGACACACCACACCCATATCCACGCCCCCACGTTTGAGTCCTCTATGGATTTTTGTTTTTCTTTTGACACAAACTTCTCAACCACGTGCCCACAAGTAAACCTGTAGCTCGGCAGGGGTCCAAGAGGTGCCTCAGACATTCCCAGGAAAGGAGGGGGGTCCTCGCCGTTGCGGAGGAATTAGGAGGCGCCACCACTCTAACCCCGGGAGAACACCAACAGAATGAAGAGCGCAGGTGGGTCGGACGGGCCCAGACTCAAGGCAGGCGCCCACCCAGCCGCGGCCCATCCCTACCGTCCCCGCTCCGCACACCGGGTTCCATGCCGCGCACCCGCCCAACAGCCGCCCCCCCCACCCCGTCCACCGCCGGGAACCTAGAGAACACGCGGGGGGCTGCGGCGGAGACGGTTGGCAGGGTGGCCGCCTCCGTACCTGTCCTGTCAGGGGCTCTGCACCCGGCTCCGGCCCCACCGCCGGCGACCGACGCCCAAGTCCTTGCCGGGCGCGCCCCGCCCGCCCCGCCCGCGTGGGCTGCCCGACGCGCCGCCCGACCCCCCGAGGCCCGCCTCACACCCTCTCGCCCCAGAGACCCAGAGTCGCTTTGGGTTCAGGGAACACGCTACTCTTTCCCGAAGACCAGCCAGGGTTAAAAACTACGCGCTGAGCGCAGCCGAGGAGACCTCCGTCAGGCACAAAGCTGGACACCTGGAGCGAGATATGCGCGTGCGCACTGTGCCTGGGAAGCCAATGAGGACCACAGGAGAGGGGCGCCTCTACGCCTGCGCCCTCTGCCGGCGGAGAGGAGACAGCGCACGGGGACTTGAGGACTCGTTGCTCTGGGCAAATGGCTCCCAGGAGCCACTAAGCTTTTTAGTGCTAAACTGCTAATTAAAACATTAGTGATAAACCTTGTCTCATCAGTAAGCTTGAGGAAAAAATTAAATTTTGCTGCTACTCAGTGTTATCCATATGGGGATACAGGCATTCTCATGCTCTTGTTTTCTCCCCCAAGTTTATTCTTTTATTCTGAGGGGGGTGGGGGGAGAGAGAGGACTTGAGCTGCAGAAGGGGCAGAGAGAGAGGGAGAACATCCCAAGCAGGCTCATGAAACAAACCTCGAGACCATGACCTGAACCGAAACCAAGAGCCAAACGCTTATCTGACTGAGCCAACCAGGCAACCCTGTCATGCCCTTATGAGGGGAATGTAAAATAATGCCAATGTACATAATGGTATTTGGGCTCTTTTAATTTAGAAAGAAGAAAAACTAAAAGGACAAACTCCTTGACCCTGTGTAGCCACTTTTTTTAAGCGTTCCTTTTTAAAAAAATTTTTTTTGTTGTTGTTAATGTGTATTTTTGAGAGAAAGAGAGACAAACGGCGAGACAGGGAGGGGCAAACAGAGAGGGAGACACAGAATCCAAAGCAGGTTCCTGACTCTGAACTGTCAGCACAGAGCCCCACGCCGGGATGGAACGCACAAACTGTGAGATTATGACCTGGGCGGAAGTCAGACGCTTAACCCGCTGAACCACCCAGGTGCTCCCAATGTAACTATATCTAATTAACGTAGCCAAAGAAATGAAACAATAGGGCAAGTGTTCAAAGATATTTGTACAAGGATGTTGGGAGAGCCAGGATTTGAAAGATGGAGTACTCAAATTCTGACCTCAATCTACAGGCTGTGTGAGATCTTAGGTGAGTTACTTAACCCCTTCCATGTCCCTGTTTCTTCATTTGTAAAATGAGAATGTTAATAATAGTATCTATATTACTAGGTTGATAGATTAAATGAATCCATGTAAAGAGCCTGAATAATAACTATTGTTTTGTTTATCCCAGTTAATCTAGGACTGAAAACAACCTGGGGCTCCTGGCTATCTCAGTCAGTAAAGTAATCTCAGGGTCATGTGTTCACACCTCACTTAAAGGGGAGTGGTGTGGAGCCTACTTAAAGGAGGGGGGGAAAGGAATAAGAAAAGAAAACAACCGGAAAAATCCATAAAATTGATAGTGGGTGGAGGTGGGGGTAGAGGTGTAAATGGTAGAAAGAATGATTGGGCAACCTCTCCACTATTGCCACGTTTTCCTCCCATTTCATCTTCTAAATATTTCTAATATTCTGAATGGATAATGAATTTGCATAATTCAAAAAATCAAATCAATATAAACAGTATGCACTGAAAAACCTCCCTTCAAACTTTGTTCCCACCCACTCCTTCCCCCTGCCCACTACAGGTAACCCTTGTTTGTATAGTTTCTTGCTTATCCTTTAAATGTTTTATGGAAATGCAAACAAATAAGAATACATAGTCTTACTCCTCCCATTTCCTATGTAAAAGGTAGCATGCCTATATATACTTGTACTTCGGTTACTTCATCTAATATATCCTGGACATCTTTCTAAATCAGTAAATAGTGATCTTCCTTACTCAGTTTTTTCAGCTGCATAGTATTCTATTGCCTGGATATACATAATTTATGAACCAGCCTCTTCGGGTGGGATACTTTGTTTCCAATCTTTTGCTGTTGCAAACAAGGCTACAGTGAATCGCCTTGTACATATGACACTGCATATGTGGGTAGGTATATACAGGTAGGATACATCTGTATCAAATAATAAGCGCATCTGTAATTTTAGTAGAAGTGGCCTCCATCCCCTTCAATTAAAGAGAAATGGCATATGAAAATAAATTTAAAAGGCACTGTATGCACATACTTTTTATTGTGGTAACACACACATAAATTTACCCTTTTATCCTTTTTTTTTTTTTTTTGAGAGAGAGAGAGTACAAGTAGAAGAGGGGCAGAGGGAGAGGGAGAGAGAATCTTAAGTAGATTCTGTGCTCCTCATGGATCCTGACAAGGAGCTTGATCTCACAACCATGAGATCATGACCTGAGCTGAAATCAAGAGTTGGATGCTCATTTTAACTATTTTTAAGCATACAGTTCAATGGAATTAAGTGCACTTACATTATTCTACAACTGTAGGGCCCAAGGGCAGTCTACCCCAAAATGTGTCACTTTGACATGCAGCTTATTTCAAGCTAAAAACCATCAAGGCCCAAAAGAGGAAGAAACTCTGACCTTCCATCTAACTGCCGAAAAGAATTGATAGGAGCGCCTGGGTGGCTCAGTCGGCTGAGCAACCGACTTCGGCTCAGGTCATGATCTCCCAGTTCCCCAGTTCGGGCCCCGCGTTGGGCTCTGTGCTGACAGCTTGCTCAGAGCCTGGAGCCTGCTTCAGATTCTGTGTCTCTTCCTCTCTCTGCCCCTACCCCATTCGTGCTCTGTCTCTCTCTGTCTCTCAATAATAAATAAATGTAAAAAAATAAATTTTTTTTCAATAAAGAAAGAATTTAGATAGAGGATCTCTTCAATAAGAGAGCTCTCACCATAGATAACTACATTCTAATATTAACTAGGGGTGGCAGATAGGGAGGAACCCAGAAAGGCCTGTTTGATCAAAGTCCCCTCTATGTCTCTTGTTTCTTTCTTTTTTTTTTTTTTTTATGTTTATTTATTTTGAGTGAGAGAGGCAGAGTGCAAGTAGGGGGAGGATCAGAGAGAGAGGGAGACTCAGAATCTAAAGCAGGCTCCAGGCTCCAAGCTGTCAGCACAGAGCCCTCTGCAGGCCTTGAACTCACAAACTGTGAGATCATGACCTGAGCCAAAGTCAGATGTTTAACTCACTGAGCCACCCAGGAGCCCCCGCCCCCCCCCCTTTTTAAAAAATATTTACTTATTTTTGAGAGGGAGGGAGGGAGGAACAGAGAGACAGAGACACAGAATCCAAAGCAAGCTCTAGGCTCTGAGCTGTCACCACAGAGCCCGCTGTGGGAGCCGTGAGTATGTCCTTGTTTCTGAATGTCCCAGCAGCCATTTGATCATCAAACTTTACTCTTTTTAATCTGCCCATGAATTGCTTTCCTTCTGT
The DNA here is from genome assembly GCF_003009895.1 of Hyaena hyaena. Lineage (NCBI taxonomy): Eukaryota > Metazoa > Chordata > Mammalia > Carnivora > Hyaenidae > Hyaena > Hyaena hyaena. The sequence continues at coordinate 2,319,444 of NW_024080800.1, read as the reverse complement.
CTGTAGTCCCAGACTTCTACTCCCTTCTCCTTAGTTCAAGGTGACATACATATTTCATTTTGCCTGACTGTCTTTGGGATATCTATGTGGATTCCCTATATGTATGTAATTACATTTGATTTTCTCCTATTAATCTGTCCCAGGTCAATTTAATTCTTAGTCCAGCTAGAATTTTGAAGTATAAAGGAAAATTCTTCCTCCCCAACACAACCATCACCACTATCCATCTACAGAACTTTCTCATCTTTTTATTATGAAATTCTGTATCCATTAAACATGAACTCCCTTTTCTCCCCTCCCTCAGGTCCTGGTAACAGTCTACTATCTGTCTCTTTGACTACTCCGAGTACTTTAGTAGAACCATACAATGTTTGTCCTTTTGGGTCTGGCTTATGTTTTCAAGGTCCATTCATGTTGTACCATGGGTCAGCATTTCTTTCTTTTTTTAGGTCTGAATAATATCCCATTGTGTATATATACTACATTTTGTAAATCCATTTTCCCATCAATAGACATTTGGGTTGTTTCTACCTTTTGACTATTGTGAATATGCACATTATTTTTGTAAACGTACATATCCCATCCCATCCCCCAAGATCCTTACCCAAAGGAACTCAGTGCCAGTTTTTTGTTTGTTTTGCTGTTCCAGAGTCAGAGTCTGAAAACAAGCATTTTAGATGCAAACAGCAGTTTCCTGTACGCACTGTTCTGAACCTTGCTTTTAGTTCCACTGGACAATATATCTTGGAGGCTGTCTGTATTACTACATATTGATCTGCCTTGAAGTTGCTTTTTAAGTGTACTTTGTTTAGAGCTGGAGTCATCCTTCTGAGTAACTTGAACAACCTTCAACAGATGGGCTGACTTTGCATGTGAAACAGCCAGGCCTCAGATGGAATGGGGGTGGGGGACATAAGAAAGACCCAAATGCTTCTCAGCACCATGAAAGGGGGTCCCACTGAGTCTAAAGGACAGGATGTGCTAATAGAAAAATATTGTTTCTTTTACATTGGATTAGGCTGCATGGTCTTCAAGGAAAGTCAATATTGTCTTTGTTCTATATCTTTTTTCATAGGTGCTAGCCTGAGGGGTCCTGTGAACAAGACCCCTAGGACCCCGAAACCCCGCTTTGCTGACTGGAGTCCATCCTCCCAACCCATGATGCTGAATAGAGAACATCTGTGCTCATCTGGGTGGAATCTTGGGCATTCCAGAACATAGGAAGGAACCAAGAGGGGAAAACTTCTCTTTGAGGAACAGAATACTGTCTCCTAGAGGGAGGAGATGGTCTTCAGGCTGACAGATGTGCAGAGGGGATTGGATAAAGGCAGAGAGCAAATCAAAGGTGACAATGCCAGTTATGGGTGGGGGGGGGACAGGTGCAGGGAGAGAGAAGCACTTGGATAGCTATACGAGCACTGTCCTATAGAAATAAAATCTAAAATTTGAAATTGTCTATAATTGGGGCGCCTGGGTGGCTTAGTCGGTTAAGCGTCCGACTTTCGCTTAGGTCATGATCTCGCGGTTCGTGGGTTCGAGCCTCGCGTCAGGCTCTGTGCTGACGGCCAGCTCAGAGCCTGGAGCCTGTTTCAGTCTGTGACTCCCTCTCTCTCTGACCCTCCCCTGCTCACGCTGTCTCTCTCTCTCTCTCTCCTAGAAATAAATAAAACATAAAAAAAAAAAAAAAAGAAATTGTCTATAATTAAGATGTAGACTAAAACATTTTAAAGAGATATTTTGAGGGGCACCTGGGTGGCTCAGTCAGTTGAGCATCCAACTTCAGTTCAGGTCATGATCTCACAGTTTATGGGTTCAAGCCCTGCACTGGGCTCTGTGCTGACAGCTCGGAGCCTGGAGCCTGCTTCAGATTCTGTATCTCCCTCTCTCTCTGCACCCCCTTTGCTCACTCTGTCTCTCTCTCCTAAAAATAAAAAATAAAATGTTTTTAAAAAATAAAATAAAATGATAACAATATATCTGATTTGTGTTATTAACAAAATAACAGCATCATCAAAATATTAGTTTACAGAAGCATATAAATTCAAAGAGAATAATTACTGTTAAAGAATACTAAGCTTTAGGGGTGCCTGAGTGGCTCAGTTGGCTAAGCATCTGACTTCAGCTCAGGTCATGATCTCACGATTCATGGGTTTGAGCCCTGCGTCGGGCTCTGTGCTGACAGCTCAGAGCCTGGAGCCTGTCTTCTGATTCTGTGTCTCCCTCTCTCTCTGGCCCTCCCCTGCTCACACTGTCTCTATCTCTCTCTAAAATAAATAAAAACATTAAAAAAAATTTTTTTAAGAATACTAAGCTTTATATATTGTTTGAAAGAAAAATAAAGATACTGATTAAAGAAACTGTTAAGTCAAATATGTACGTTGAAATTTTTTGACTAACCACTAAAGAACAGAAATAGATTATATACTTTCAAGAGAGGGAATTTAAAAATGAAAAAAAAAATAATTGCATTGTACTCTTAGAAGCTCCCAACCAGCCTTCTTTCCCTCCCTTACTCATGATCAGATTCAGATCACAGTCTGGTGCCCTCTCAGCTTCTCCCAGCTTCCTTCCCATTTTCTTGCAGCCATTTCCCCTAATAAGTTTCTTGTACATTCAATCCTAACTTGTCAACTGCTTCGCAGATTATGTCTCTGGACTAACACAAATCCCCAATTCATTGTATAAAATGAATAGATCCATGAGAGCAAAAACAGGCAATGTCAATACAGGCAAAGAAAAGTACAGGCCAGGGCATCTGGCTGGCCCAGCTGGAAGAGCGTGCAGCTCTTCCTCTCAGAGTGGTGAGTTCAAGCCCAACGTTGGGTGTAGAGATTGCTTAAACAAAATTTTAGAAAGAAAAGTGTAGGTCAGTCTCATTTATAAACACAATACAAAGTCTAAACAATAACGAGCATGTTCAATTTAGCAATGAATATACAACACTGTGACCAGAAATGCAAGGCAGTTTATTGGGTCTACTTCAGAAATGCAAGGTTGGTTTAATACTGGAAAATCTATAAGGGACTCCTAGAAAAAGAAACAAAAGTTAGAATACTTGAAAGGGAAAGAGTAAAACTTATTTTTCCTAGATGGAATGATTTTCTATGTAGAAAAACCAAAAGCACCTACAGATACCACATTAAAATCTGACAACTTATCGAAATTGTTTGATAGACAATCAGCACACCAAGGTTAAAGCCCCATTTACAATAGCATCAAAATTAAGTTACCTGAATAAAATATAGTAAAGCTGGTACAAGATCTTCATTTACAAAATTATTGAAAATTTGGTAAAGATATTAAGAAGAGTTAAATGAATAGGAGTATACTTGTTCAAGGTTAGGAAAACTGGATATCATAAAAATATCAATCCTCCCAAGTAGATGGAATACAGCCACAAAAAGTATTCTTGTGTGTGTGAAATTTAAAGAGCTGATTCCAAAATTTACATAGATGAACCAAAACCCAATGAAAAAAGCAATGGGCTCCCACCACCACAATTCATGGATCTTAATGCTTGGCTCATCACCCAGGAGCAGCTGGTTTGATGGAAATGTGGAATAATCATCTGCAGGCTCAGTTACAGTATCAGTTGAGACAACACTCTGCAAAGTCAGACTGCTATCCTACAGCATATACAGGTGGTATATGCTTTAATCAAGAGGGCACCACACAGTGGTGCTGTCTCCCCCAAAGTCAGGAAGTATATATGCAGAAATTAAGAGGTACAGGTGGAAGTTTCCCTTCTTACCAGGACCCCTAATCCCCACTGGAAGGAGTTTTGCTCCCAGTCACCACAACATGGGATTCTGTAGATTTGGAGATCCCAGTACCCAAGGGATGAATACTTCCATTAGAGAACTGGCAGTAAATTAGAGGCTAAAACTGTCCCCTAGCTAATCTGAGCTCTCATGCCACTAAGCCAACAGGAAGAGGAAGTAATCACTATACTAGACAAGGTGATTGATACTTGGAGCCAACAGACGATCAGAGTAAGGGCTGGTAATCAGTGAGGATTGCAAGGGGGCACAGGGGATCAGTCCATCTTGTCTAGGTTTGTTATGTGGACCGAGGCATTCCAGAGCCTTTGGGCCACTTGAGGATCCTGAGCAGCTTTTGCTGGAAGAGTTATTATACAGGAACTGCTAAAATATTTTCCAGAAATGCCATTCAGCTCTTTTGCTAAGCTCAGGTAGAGGACTGGGATTGCACCTTGTCTGGAATTCTGTAAGACATGGGGGAAGAGGAGGAGTCATGCCAAGCTGACTTTAGCCAACTGGAGACACAGAAGCAGAGCCCTGCCCCACCCTCTTCAGGCTAGCCAGCTCCTCCCCTACCCACCTTGCAGAAGGCGGTGAAGAGCCAGAAGAGGAAGCGGTAAAACCAAGAAAAATGCTTCATGATCTCTGTGTACACTATACCTGGGTCCACAGAGTTCACAGTCACACCTGAGAGGATGAGACAAAAGCAGAGCATAAAGTGAAAGGAGTGGAGGATATTGGAAGAAAGAGTAAGTGTGGTTCTCCAGTGTGCAATAATGTGAGGATCCTACCAGGTCTGTGGGCCGAGGTAACCAGAGACTTAGGGGTGGTGTCCGGGAAGTCGGTCATCCGGAACTTACACGAATGGTGGTGTTCAAGCCAGTAAGGAGACATAAGTATTTGAAAGCATTGGGTGAACTTTAAGAGGAACATAATGGATGGTGCTGGTATTGGAAAATACTGAGAGGAAAGGGATGTTAGAAGTGATAAGAGCATTGGAAAGATTGAATGGGAGATGTGCAGACAGATGAGAGAAATATAGGTTGTATAGATGATAAATGGCAGAGATTAACAGCTGGCTTGGGGGACACTTGGAGTATTTTATGGCCACAACACGTTGGCATGAAATGTGAAGTGTTAGGAGGTGGCGTTGGGAATGGAGGGATGAGGGGGTTTCACAGGCAATTACCTGTCCCTTGAAGTCTCCGGGCAAGCTCCCCAGTGAAGGAGGTCAAGAGTAGTTTGCTGCAGTCGTAATTCTGGTTAAAGTTCAAGGGTTTACCAGCTCCTGTCAGATGCTCCTCATCAAAATACCCATGTGCATGCCGAAAGGAAGACACATTTACTACCCGGGCTGACCCTGCCCGCTGTAGGGCCCCTGGGTAGAAAGAAAACCACACTCATTCAATCCAAGTTCTGGAATGAACTCCCTCCAATGCCCACTCCCCAGCCTGCCTCTCCAGGTGACTCCAAGACAGCAGGGACCATCCAGGACTTTCAGGATAGGGTTAGCGCCCTCGCACCCCACATTCCCCAGGCTAGGCCCCGGACAGTTTAATTTGAACTGACACTCATTTTCATTAGCTACTTTCCTAACGTTCTTCCTCCTCTTTCATTGTAGACTTTGGATTTTTGCCTTGCTTTTCTTCCACTTACCAGCTGGAGCTAATTTAATGGATTCTTATTTATGTTTTACCTCATTGGTGACCTAGAGGGAAAAGGAGAGACTGGAGACACTTTACGTATTTGTCGCACAAATGTTCATTAGGTCTCTGGATTAGGGCAGACACCAAGATAGGTGCTAAGGACATAAGAGTGCTAGGTTGAGGGGGGAAGAAATGTGTATAGAGATACTTGGGAAAGTGTTTTTTAAAAACCCAGCTATCTTCCAAACTAAAAAAAAATAAAGTTACAACAAATAGTATAAGTTAAATCTTAAAAAGAAAAAAAAAAAGGTGGGGTAGGGGCACCTTGGTGGCTCACTCAGCTGAGTGTCCAACTCTTGATTTCAGCTCAGATCATGATCTTATGTTCACGAGATTGAGCCCCATGTCAAGCTCTGCACTGACAGCATGGAGCCTGCTTGGGATTCTCTCTCTCCCTCTCTCTCTTCCCCACCTTTCAAAATAAATAAATAAATGCTAAAACAATTTTAAGTGCCCTACACACACGCACACATGCACACACACACAAGTCTGGATTATATAAAATACTAAAAGTAATAATTGTCACATATGAGTTTATAGTGTTCAAAATGCTAAAACTATTTTGAGACCTACATTTAGGTTAAGAATCACAAATGAAATTTTAGCAGGTGGTATTTAGCCAAAATTTGCTGGAAAGAAAATTATTCTTAAAGAGAACAGAGCCAAAGCATGCAGGCATAAAGATCAAAGGGGCTCACAGCCTAATTGGAGATCGATCATTGTGGAAGAATGTCAATGCAGGAACAGAGATGTGTACAAGGGCTAAGGGAGCCCCATAGATGGGAGGCTGTTGGGGGAGGTGAAGGGCAGGATCCACAGCACAGGCAGTATCTGTGCTCAGTCTGGGCGGATGAACTAAAGTTAGCCAGGCTAAAAGAGTAGGAAAGGATAGTCCAGATAGAGGCAACTACATGTGCAAGAACACAGCTAAAGGGGGAAAAAAGTGCAGTCCATGAACTACAGATTGTCTGCTAACGAGGAGAGTGTGGATTAAGGAAGGGCAAAAGGTGAGGCTCTCAGTCTGCAGAGGATCTGTAAGTGGAGATAAGGGATTTAGAGTCTCTCCTGTAAAGGATAGAGTACCTTCCTTCCAAGGATTTTAAGCAAGTGATATGGTGAAAAGTGATTTCTAGAAGTAGCAGGAGGAAGGAAAGATAAGAGAAGGGGAAGAGAGAAGACAGTTTAAGAACCTACTACTAAGCAAGGTGCAGCCTGGGCGTTCAAATTTTTGGAAAGGAGACAAAACATTCCTATTTGCAAACCCATGCAGTTTCACCCTGCTCTTGTTCACTTCCCATTCGGGGCTAATTTAATCAGCCATAAAGAACCCATGAGATCCTGGCAACACAAATTGCCTCCCAAGACGGAAACGGGTACCTGATTTTCAAGGAGAAGAGGAGAGGTTTTTTTGTTTTAATTTTTTTGTTTATTCAGTTTTTGAGAGAGAGACAGAGACAGAGACAAAGCGTGAGTGGGGGAGGGGCAGAAAGCGGGAGACACAGAATCCAAAGCAGGCTCCAGGCTCTGAGCTGTCAGCACAGAGCCTGTCGCAGGGAAGCAGGGCCTGAACTCACGAACTGAGTGATCACAACCTGAGCCAAAGTTGGCCACTTAACCAACTGAGCCACCCTGAGAGGTGCCCCTGACAGGAGAGTTTTTTTAGTGTCATCCTTTTTGTACACTTTCAGTTTTATGTTTTGGACACATATGATCTAGCCCAAAAAGTTTGATTTTATTTTAAAGAGGCTATTATGCAATCCAGGAGAGGATGTTAGGAAGAAAGCACCCACCACTCACTCTGCCCCAGCCTCCCCAGGAGGAACCCAAACCTCCTTAATCAGAAAAGATTAAAAAATCAGAAAGTGAAAGGATTTGGGTCCAAGACAGTGATGTGTTCTGTCTAGATTCCTGGTGGGCCTTGAGCTATTTGAGAGCAGGAAGTAGGTCTTCTTGGTGTCTATGTTTCTAGTAATCTAGTGCCACCCTTAGGAAGTTTTTGTCGAGATGATTGACTCCACTGGTATAGCTAGAACTCACAGCTGGGGGAAAGAGGTGGGAATTATATCCCTTTGCTGGTTGTATTTTGGCCTGACTGATTTTTTACCAGCTTCTTCCTCCTGACTTGGGTCAGGTGGGTTGCCCCGACGTGTGCAGCAAAAACCTTACTGGGTCATCACTCAGTGAATAGTTTGGGACAAGGGAAAGGAAGTAGCCATGGAGACGGTTAGCTATAAAAATGCCAGGAGAGGGGCAGCTGGGTGGTTCAGTCAGTTAAGCGTCAGACTTCGGCTCGGGTCGTGATCTCATATTTCGTGGGTTCGGGCCCCATGTCGGGCTCTGTGCTGACAGCTAGCTCAGAGCCTGGAGCCTGTCTTCGGATTCTGTATCTCTCTCTGACCCTCCCCTGCTTGCGCTGTCTCTCTGACTCTCAAAAAATAAATAAAAAACATTAAAAAAAATTTTTTTTAATGCCAGGGGAATGGAGAAGTGAGGGTAGCACAGAAGGTAGGCACCTATCCTTCCTTACCTCGGAGTAGATTTGTAAGCAGAAAGGGCCCAACATAGTTGGTGGCAAAGGTGAGATCAAGACCCTCTGGGGTAAGTGTCTTGGGGACTCCTGGGAGGAAATGAGAACATAGGTAGTGAGTGATGGAGGGACACAAGATCTAGGGCATATCTTGGCGTTCAGTAGAAACTCGACAGGAACATGAATGTGCAAGGATGGGGGTAATTACTTAAGGTGGGCTTTTTAGGATCATTATGAATTAACACTATTCAGCAGGGTGCACAGGCTAGGTTTGGGTGTGCCTGTATTAGGGTCCCTGAACTGGAAAGGAGTCTCCTGCAATGTGTCTGGGGGAAGCAATTCAAGGGACATACCGCAGATTCCAGCATTGTTAACCAGCAGATGAATCTCAGGACACTTCTGCAGAAGCCACCGGGAAAAGCTACGGATGGAGGCCATAGAGCTCAAGTTCACCTGGCCAAGCAGGAGGCAGTTGTTCTTTGAGGCTACTTGGATCTCAGCTAGGGCTTGCTGTCCACGTTTCCAGTTACGGCAGGCAAGGATTACCCGGGCCCCACGGCTAGCCAGCTCCTGGGACACAGCTTTCCCAATACCTGTAGGAGGGCAGCTTCAGGATAGGCTAGTCTGGGGAGCGACTCCAAAGGGCAATAGAGCAAGTGTATGCTGGCCCTCTGGCCAGCCTCATTGTGGCTCTTGGGGACTGGACTGAGACACTAACCGAGGTAGAAGGATGGGAAGAGCACTCACCACTGTTGGCTCCAGTCACCACTGCTGTCTTCCCAGTCAAGTCTGTGGAGCACTGCTGGAGGTCCCAAAGACAATACTTATGCCAGAGCCACACATATAGTCTAAGCAGGAGGACCAGAATGAGCAGGAAAGAGCCAGGGTTCCAGACAAGGGTGCTGAGTAGAGGCCACTGCAACATCGCAAAAACTTGCTGACCTGCTACCAAAAGTGTTGTGCTGAAGTGAAGGTAAGTTGGGGAGGAGCTTATCAAAGCTGAGTGGTGATTAGCAGTCAGGTTGGTGTGGTGTCTAGGACACAAAATTTAAAGAGGCAGTCACTCTCCGATTTATTCAAGCACCCTGTTTGAAATCAAGAGTGAACTCTACCTTGGGGCGCCTGGGTGGCTCAGTTGGTTAAGCGTCCGACTTCGGCTCAGGTCATGATCTAACGGTTCGTGGATTCAAGCCCCGCATCGGGCTCTGTGCTGACAGCTAGCTCAGAGCCTGAAGGCTGCTTTTTTTTTTTTTTTAAATTTAGTTTCTGAGAGAGAGACAGCGTGAGCAGGGGAGGGTCAGAGAGAGAGGGAGACAGCTGCTTCTAATTCTGAGTCTCCCTCTCTCTCTGACCCTCCCCTGCTCACGCTGTCTCTATCTCTCTCTCAAAAATAAATAAAACATTAAAAAAAATTTTAAAGAGTAAACTCCACCTTAAATTGTATGCCTTAGTCACTTCATTGCCTCACTGCTGTCCTTGGTGTAGAGTCAGTGCTTCCCGCTGGAGGCTCATAGTGAAACTTGGACTTCCACTCTAAGGTACATTGATGAGCTCCAGAACTGAAGCAGCAAAATACCAAGTTTCTCCTGTCTTTAATCACTGTGTGCTTAAGCAGGGCTGTCCCCTCAGTCCCCTACTGCAAGGAGACTCTAAGTTCTTTCAACTGAGGCAGACCCCAATTGCAGCCCCTGTCTACTCCTTTGTAGAGAGGGAGATGGTTCTCCAGAATGCGTCTGCCGGAAAGCAACCTTAGCCCTAATTCAGTGTCTCCTAAGGGTGGAAATGGGGTTTTTACTTGGAACCAATGTTCCACATTCTTCCAGGCCTGCAGGACAACTGCTCTTGAATAAACCCTCTTGGAAAAAACTGACAGACATCAGGCCAACTCTTAAAGCAACTGAGGTGTTTATTCTGGCAACCAGAAAGAAGGAAAATACTGACTGAGCTTCAGGACCCAGAATAGGGCAGGTGCTTGGAGAGGAGTGACTACACTTTGGGGGTTGACTTCTTCATTAGCTGTCTCATGGTCACCTGAGGCTTTGGGGCACCAGTCTGGATGGGGTGCTGCTGGACGGAAGAAGAAATGCTGCCTCCTTTGTCCACCTGCCGGTGTCCTGCAGATCTGAGCAGCACCTGGGAGGTTGGGTTCCACAAGCTCACACCGGGAGCCAGCTTGATCGCCTCAGGCAGCAACATGGGCTTCCACATCACCTGGGACGTGGCCTCGAGAACTCCAGATGACATCTGAAGCCACATGTGAGGATCCTGACCCTCCCGGTCCCTGGGGTGATGACCATGCAGAGGTACATGGCTGCGGCCTGCCCACATCTCGCCCAGCAACTCGGCCTCCCCTTCCCAGCCACTGGGCCACTTGGCACCTGGCCACAGTTTAGGGCTGGGGCTCCGGGCCAGATCCTGGAGGGTTGAGTGGGTGGCAAGAAAGCGAATCCCAGGGCTGGGAAAGGGCAACTTTGACCCAAAGCCTGGAGGCTGGAGGCCTAAGGTCAAAGAGGGGGGTTGGAGACCAGGGCCCCGGCCCAAGACACGGAAAGAAGCACTAGGCGGGAGAGAAAAGTAAACTGTCGGGGAGCCACGGACACGGGGGCCTGGTGCTACCGGTCCGGCCTGAGCATCGGTCTTCACGCCCCTCTTGCGCCCGCGGTAGGCTTCCAGGGGGCGCGCCTCGGAGTCTGGAACCAGAACCTCCACCAGCGGGCGCACCCAGTGGCGCGGAAGCCGCGCGGGGTCTAGGCGCGCCGTGGCCTTGCGGCCCACCCTGTAGTGAAGCGCGCCGTGCAGCGCGTCCGCGCCCGTAGGCTGCTGTGTCTCGAATGAGGTGGAAGAGCTGGCCACCCACATGACCGAGTCCATGCGGTGCACTTTCCCCTTCTTGAGCTTCAGCCACTCCCCAGCCTCTGGTGGCTGTATGGTGCAATAATAGTGGTCCTCCAGCGAGAACTGGGAGCCGCAGGGCTGTACCCTCTGGGCCGCGGCCTGGGTGCTGGCTACCTGGGACAGCTTCGGAAAAGGGTGAGGACTGCCATCGGGAGCCATCTCTACTGACTGCTGGCTTCTCGAGGATCCAGCTGAAGACTGGTGGTCTCTGGCCTGGACATCCAGTTCCTCTAAAAGACCCCCGGTTCCTATCTCCTGAAACAGCTCTGGGGTAGGTGGGGGGTCCGAAGTGACTCTCAGCTCTGGAGAAGCCTCCGAAGATTCCATCTGCTCCTGAGAGCCTCTAGCTATCCACGATCTTCCTAAAGAGATCTGGTCCACGCTCCCTCGGTCCTAGGGATATGCACCGTGGTTAGGGGTGGAGGGTGGGTAGTGAGACATCGGAAAAGGGAGAGCGGAACTAAGGGTGGAGGAGTCTAGAGAGGCCCTGAAGAGTACCAAGAGGCAGCAAGCAGCAGCGATGGGCTCAGGGTAGGGGGCTGAGGGTCAGAGGGATCTGGAGGCTGGGCTTACTTCGTCTTGGAAGATCTCCTCCAGCCCCACAGAGGTGGGCGCTTGTAGCACGGGCACTGATCCCTGAGCCCAAACATCTGTCATGCATGCCAAAGGTTCCTCGTCCTCGCCCCACGTGGGGTCCTCGGCCACTGCAGATTCTCCCTCGTCCCTGGCCAAGAAGCGCCACTCAGTGATCTGCAGCATCGCCTCCCGGGCCTGACTAATGGTGAATGGAATGCACTACGGAGGTGAGAGAGGATCTTAGCCCAGCTGGGGGTGGGCAGGGTAGAGACGGTCTGAAGAACCCCCATCCAGGCCCACCTGCTGGGTCAGGTAGACTTTGAAGGCAGAGTCCATGACTTGCGTCAGCAGATCAGCCAAGATGTCCCCCACAACATCCTCTCCCTCCTCCAGAGCCGTGAGTGCCATCCATTCTGCCTCCGTGAGCCGCCCAGGCACAATGTCTACCTGTGGCACCTGCACCGTAGGCGGCCTCGCCTTTTCCGCCTTGGATCGGGTCACCCCACGGTCCCGGATCTGCCTCTCTTGCCTCTGTAAGGAAAGAACAGGGCAATCAGGGCAGAAAACCGACAGAAGTGGAATGGGGAGGCAGCTACAGGCTAGGAGGAAGCTTTCTCAAGTTGTCCAGCAGGAAGGAAAAGCCTTTTGAAAGGAACAATCTACTAAGAGCCTACTATGTGTCAGATGCATTTTTAGTTGTTTGACCTAGCTAGTTTAATTTTTATAATAGCTCACTAAACCCATCTTACAAAGAAACTGAAATGACACAAGTTAACCATCACTTGTTTGAGATTACAGAGTACACCCAAATTATATATAGCTCTAATGCCACAGTCCCTGCTATTGGCATTAGTTCAAAAGGTTCGAAGTTCTTGAGAGTTCAAAGAACTTAAGAACAAGTCAACAAATGGTTAGTGTTCTTTAGAGTCTCCTTTTTCCCCCAAATCAACGTAGATCCTCATTTCACAATATACATAGGAATAAATTCCAGATGAATTAACGAATACACACATGCAAATGAAATAAAAATATAAGCAAAAAATTAAATGTAGGAAAAAATAGGTTAAATTGTCATACAATCTCTGTGTGAGAAAAAACTACCTAAGTATAAAAATTATGTAAGAAATAATAAAGAAACAGCTAAAGAGGTATGTGTGTGTGTGTGTGTATATGCAAATTTTCCCTATACTTATTTTTAAAACACTCCTAAGTACAAGCTGACAGTAGTTACAATTTACTGGCACTTAAATATTTCAGTTACATACAATTGACTCAAGTCTTCCATTTTTTTAAACTACATGCTATTTTTATCCTTATTTTACAGAATTTGCCCAAATTACACAGCAAAGAAGTAGTGGAGTCATAATTCATTGGCAGGTCTGTCTGCCTCTAGAGCCTGACTTTATCCTGCTTTCAAAAAAATTGCAATATGGGGCGCCTGGGTGGCTCAGTCGGCTGGGTGTCTGGCTTCAGCTCAGGTCATGATCTCGCAGTTCATGGGTTCGAGCCCCAAGTCAGGCTCTGTGCTGACAGCTAACTCAGAGCCTGGAGCCTGCTTCTGATTCTGTGTCTTCCTCTCTCTGACCCTCCCCTGCTCACGCTGCCTCTCTCTCTCAGAAATAAATAAAATACTTTTAAAAATTAAAAAAAATTTTAATTGTAATAAATATAAGAAAGGATAAATATTCCCAAATATATTAAAAACTCACAGAGGGGCGCCTGGGTGGCTTAGTCGGTTAAGCATCCGACTTTCGCTTAGGTCATGATCTCGTGGTTCGTGGGTTCGAGCCCCGCGTCGGGCTCTGTGCTGACTGCCAGCTCAGAGCCTGGAGCTTATTTCAGAGTCTGTGTCTCCCTCTCTCTCTGACCCTCCCCTGCTCACGCTGTCTCTCTCTGTCTCTCCTAGAAATAAAGAAAAATATTAAAATAAATAAATAAATAAAAATTTAAAAAAAAATAAAAATAAAAAAAACCTCACATAAAATAACAAAAAGCCCAAGACCCCAAGGATAAGCAAAGGACATAACATTTCACAAAAGTGGAACTGTAAATGACTAATAAACATTTGAAAAGATGTCCAACGTTCAAAAACATCAAATCCAGTTTTGTAAACACATTCAAAGGTATATTCCAGAATGAAAATAACAATATATCCTTCAACATATTCTCTGAGCTGTCATTTACAAAAGCAGAATATTTTTTTTAAATTTTTTAATGTTTTATTTATTTCTAGGAGAGAGAGAGAGAGAGAGAGAGACAGCGTGAGCAGGGGAGGGTCAGAGAGAGAGGGAGTCACAGACCGAAACAGGCTCCAGGCTCTGAGCTGGCTGTCAGCACAGAGCCCGACGCGGGGCTCAAACCCACAAACCGCGAGATCATGACCTAAGCGAAAGTCGGACGCTTAACCGACTAACCCACCCAGGTGCCCCCAAAAGCAGAATATTTAAAACATATGTCTAACGAAAAGAATATATGGCTAATTGTGTGCCTTCTATATTATGGAATATTATGCAACGATTAAAGATACTTTAGGAAGAATTTACCATAGCACATGAAAATACTTATGATGTAATGATAACTGATAGAAACAGGACACAAAATTACATATCAAGTATCATCTCCGATGTATAAACCATTCTGTGTTGAAAAGGAAAACACCAAAACTGTAACAGTGGGTATGTTTATTTCTTGTGCTCTTCTCTTTTATAAGTTCTCTATACTATAATGAGTCTGTATCCTTTTATAATCAAGAAAAGAACACATAAAAAGAAAAAGATTGGTTCCATAAATTCATTTTAGGGACATAAGAAAGTTACAAGCAGATTCTTGGGAGCCTCCTCACTTTCCTGCAAGTTTCTGTCAACCTGGTTCCTTCCAAATAATCTTCCCAAATCTTTGCCTCCTCACCCCAACCTTATTGCTTCCTACCAGATGTCCCTCCCAAAGTCATTCTCCCCCAGATCTGGTGTTTCCTAAGCCTTACACTGAACTCAAAATTCCTTAAGCCTCATTTCCCTTCTCTGCTAGTGAAAATAGCCCTGACGGGCAAGCCCAGGGAATAACTCACAGCCCAGACCAGGCTTGGCTAGAGCAGGGCAGGTAGGGTTGGGAGAGGAGAGTCTGTTCCTTGGATTTACCCTCCCAGCCTTTCATGTGGAACCCGGATAGTGGCCGTACCTAGGCGTGGCCTGACCAGTGGGGCTAGAAATATTATAGCACAAAGCCTCCTCAAATCTGTTTTATTTAAAATTGTGTTGGCTTTTGAACAATTTGACTTTTAAGTGCAGCCTGAGAGTTGTTTACTCCATTTCTTTCTCTTAAAATCCTTGAAAGGGAATTTACTTAGCAACACCTCTCCCCAATGCCTGACCAATTCTAGTTTATCCATTTGAATGGGTACCTCAGTATAAGAGACTTATTACATGCATTAGCTGTTCCAAAGTCAATTCCTGCTCTTGGCCTCTGCACAACCCATTTGACTTTTTCCCTCAGGTTCCGAGTTTGGCAGAGCGTGTCAGCGTGCGTGGTGCAGATGTAGATTTTCTGCCCAAGACCGACGTGGCTTTCTTGGTCACCACGAAGGCTCGCATGGTGGGCAGGCGCCGATTGGCGTGGAGCCGACCCCATGCGTGGTTCCCGACATCGATCTTAAAGGCCCATCCCGGTTCTGGCGCACCCCCAGTTGAGCTGAAGCTCACCGAGCCTTCGTGAGCCATTGCCGCAGCTGTAGCTCCAACCGCGGGGTTTCAAGGAGCTTCCCTGCCTTGCCGCTGCGGCGCCTGCCTAACCGTCGTCCTAGCAACGGCGCCTAGCACCGAGAGGCTCAACCCCCGCAGAGAGACTCGCCCCGCCCACAGTTGCCCTGGCAACCGCGCCGCTCTCCGCAAGTTTGGGTCGTTCGGCCCCGCCTATTGGCCGTGCGTACGTGCGTCGTCTCTATGGTGGCGGCGGATTCGCCGGGACCTCCAGATCCTGAAGTCAGGCAAGCCGACCTGCGGGTGTAACCTCTGACCCTGGCCGGGAGCTTCAGGGACCCAGCTGAGACAAGAAGGGTCTGGGGGCTACCCTGCCTCATCCCGCCTTCGCTCGGACGCTTGGAGCCACCGAGTCCTGTGCCATCACCATTCCTCCTCTGGGATTTCCCCGTCGCCCCATGACTCAGCCCTAGGGTTCCCTTTTCCCGCTTCCCAAGACCTCTCCACTCCGGACTCCCCTATCGCCGTCCTCGGGTTCCCCATCACATCCTGATCCACTCCCAGTGGTCTTTAGTGCCTCATGAGAGCACCCCCCTCACCCTGCACCCCGCCCCCATTCCTCGAGAAGGAATCGCCGCTGTCTACTGTTCGCAGCGCGCCTGTGATTCGAGCCTCTCTCCACTAGGATGTTCCGCCGGGAGCGCTCCATTCCCCTTCGAGGTTCGGCCGCTGCCCTGTGCAACAACCTCAGTGTGCTGCAGGTGCCTTCCCGCAACCTCACACATTTTGGGGTTGTCCACGGACCCAGCGCCCAGCTTCTCAGCGCTGCCCCTGAGGGTGTGCCCTTGGCCCAGCGCCAACTCCACGCTAAGGAGGGAGCTGGAGTGAGCCCTCCGCTTATCACCCAGGTGAGTGGTGTTGCTGAACCCGGCCCTAAGCTCTGTCCTTCCTTTCCAAACCTCAAGGAATAGGCCCTCCCTAACCCTCTGATTTAATGCTCTTCTGAGTCCTCCTGTCCTCTGCTCTGACCACTTCTTCCTACTGGGCCACTTCCCTCTAGGTCCACTGGTGTGTCCTCCCTTTCCGAGTGTTGCTGGTACTCACCTCACATCGAGGAATACAGGTAAGAAGAGGCACTTCCTAGCCTCCGCCCACTAGAGTTTTCTCAACTCCTCCCAGAAGCCTCAAGACCTTCCCTACTTGCCTCTAAGCACTTACAAACGTTTCACATGTTTAGCCCATTCTTCCTTATTTCTCATCTTCATTTCTTCCATCTTTTCCAGCTCCCAAGTGCCATGGATGATACCTTCCCCTTTACTAGCTGTATGACCTCCAACAATTTAGTTAACTTCTCAGAGCCTCAATGCCCTCCTCTGTAAAATGGAAATAAAAGCAGTGCCTGCCTTCCAGGGTTGTTTTAAGGATTAAAAGGGCTAAGGCCTAACATGAATATGTGAAGTACACAGCTCACCAAAGGTCAGCTGGACTGTGCTCCCATCTTGCTCTTGTCTTCCAGATGTATGAGTCGGATGGCTCTGTCATGGTCTATTGGCACGCACTGGACTCTGGAGATGCATCTCCAGGTACCTGCAGGACTTGAGTGTGGTCAGGGTAGGGAGTGTTTGGTGAGGCTGGAGGAGGTGCTATTTCTAATTGTTTTCCCCTTTCATACTCAGTACAGGCTGTGTTTGCCCGAGGAATTGCTTCCAGTGGCCACTTCATCTGTGTGGGTGAGGGGGCCAAAGGCAGGGCATGAGGGTGCTAGGGTGTGGGGGTATGGGCTTTGGTCAGGAGGATGCTGAAGGTTTGAGGGAATTGTTGAGGGTTAGAGGGAAGGATGGGATTGAAGGGGGTTCTTAGAGACTCCAGAAAGGCATAGAGGGCTTCAGAGGGGTAGGTTAGGATAGAATAATGGTAGTCAGTGGAGGAGCAGAGCTGTTGGAGCCCTGTGTTGGGGATTAGTTAAGAAGATTTATGGGATGGGGTGCTACATGTGGTGGTTGGAGACTGGGGAGGATCAGGAAGCCATCAGTGGGGCACTGGTTCTGCAGGAACTTGGTCGGGCCGGGTACTGGTGTTTGACATCCCAGCCAAGGGTCCCAACATTGTACTGAGTGAAGAGTTGGCTGGGCACCAGACACCAGTCACAGACATTGCTGCCGAGCCTGCCCAGGGACAGGTGAGTGGATTCCCCTACCAATTCCACTGAGCCTGGGAGCCTTCCCACCTTGGGAGGCAGGAGACCTGGGTTTAAGTCTTGACTCTGTCACTAAGCAGCTGGATGACTTTGGGTAAATTGCTGCACTTTCCTAGGCTTCAGCAAACTTAAGTCCAGTGATGAAGCCCTACTTTCCATTTACGTGGCATTTAATAGTTCACGAACACTTTTCAATACTAGTGTGGATTGAGGAGTTGGGACAGATGGTTTCTAAGATGCTTTTCAACTCTGACACGTGCAGTTTCCTTTTCTGGGCTTGTCCTACCTATTCAGGCCCACCTCCAGTGCCACTTTCTCTGGGAAGCCATCCCCCTGTTCCCCCTCCCACTGATCTCCCTTGGCTGAACCCTGAATTGGTACTACCCTTAAAGACAACTCTTGTCTCCCTAATTGGATTGCAAACCTCTTGAGAACAGGGGATGTATCTCCTAATTCATATGCTCACTGCACCTTACCCACCGCTGGGCCCATGGGCTTTGTTGGTTGCCTGGGGTTGTGGGTCCTCAAGGGGTTTGGGCTCTAGTCATGACTGTGATTGGCTCTCTGCAGGACCTCCAGGAGGTCATAACACTGTGGGCTCAGTCTTAGCATTCATCCAGTGAGGACAGTTATATCCCCCCTCCTAACATACTGTTTGTCAGGTCAGGGGAATGAGGCTCTAAGGAAAGCAAAGAAAGATTTTCATGCATCCTGAGGGAACCCCACATCCAGCCTGGGAGAGCTGCACATCTTGCCCTTTTCCTAGAGAGGCAAAGATACAAATACTGCCTCCCCTCCCTTCCTGCCCTGTATACAGGACCCAGCAGGGGGAAAGGGAAGGACTGATCCTGCTTTTCTCCTTAGGACTGTATGGCTGACATGGTGACAGCAGATGACTCAGGCTTGCTGTGTGTCTGGCGGTCAGGGCCCGAGTTCAAATTATTGACCCGAATTCCAGGATTTGGGTAGGTGAGATGGGAGGGTACTGATGCCTTCCCAAGGGGTCCAAGGAAATTAAAGTGTGTTATCACCCTTGCAGGGTCCCATGCCCTTCTGTGCAGCTGTGGCAAGGGACAGTAGCAGCAGGCTATGGGGACGGGCAGGTGCGTCTGTATGAGGCCAGCACAGGAACTCTACATGTCCAGATCAGTGCCCACGCCCGGGCCATCTGTGCCCTGGACCTGGCTCCCGAGGTGGGAAAGGTCAGTCTCCTTCTCTCTCCCTCCATACGCTTGTTCCTGGTGCTGGGGATGTTGAGAAACTCCACAGACGTGTCTGCTACTCAGTGTAGCCCTCTCCCTGGGCATCGGGACCAGGCACTTCAGCCTATCACGGTCCTGTCAGCATGTGCCAATGCCCGCTCAGCCAACCACGTTTTTTTATAGCTTCTCTCTGCAGCTGAGGACACCTTCGTACACATCTGGAAGCTGAGCAGAAGCCCAGAGAGTGGCAACACTGAGGTGTGTGTGGTGGCAGGAGTGGAAAGGGGGGCCTAAGCCTGAGGCAGCAGGCCCTGAGCTACCCTCTTCTCCCCCAGGTGGAACACTGTCATGGTGAGTGTGTACCTGACACCCAGGTGTGCGGTGCCCGATTCTGTGACCCCGCGGGGAGCTCCTTTGCTGTGACTGGCTATGACCTCGCCGAGATCATGAGATTCAGCAGCATGTGAGAGAAGAGCAGTTGTCCTTTCTCCCTGTGGTATTTATAAAGTACACCTCCGCCCAGCCCTTGTCTGATTACTCAGTATCAGTTATACCTCATGACTCCTGGTCAACTAAGCTCCAGGGGTAAGGGGCTGGGGCAGGTCCAGACCAAGCAGAAAGACAACCCGTCCTCAAGAACCAGGTGAAGGCTGCCGTTAAATAGCTTTAATGGTTGATGTGAGAGTCACAAGGGAGGTGCACTCCCTCCCAAGGCTCTTCAGTGCCATCCTCAAAGCTGGTTAGTGCAGGGAGGTAGGGCAGGGTTGGTTCCAGTTTTCTCCCAGGAAGGGTTTAGGGGATACCAGCCAGTCCCAGGAATGAGCCCCTCAACACCTTGGCAACCACAGCTTAAGAGGGGCTTCTGCTCCTCCTCCCCAGTCTACCCCCAGTCCAGCAGAGGAAGGGGAGGCCAAGCTGGCCAACCTGCTACTGAGAGCACCACATCCAGAGCCCAAATGCACACAGGTCTTCTCTTCCTCTGGCCAGATCCTGTTGCCAGCACCTTTCTCTCTCACACTGGTGACTGTAGCCAAGTGCGGGGCGGGCCTTTGCTGAAGAGGCCTCTGGACCGTGGGGATGGCTGCTGGGGGAGAGGGGCAACCGAGCGGGAAGCCCCAGGGGAGTGGTCTGGGGGAACAGCATCCAGGGAGAATGTTCGGGGTCGCCCCCAGGGCATGGGATGGGTCCGAGCTGGGGCTGGGGCCACTGAGGCAGGTAAGCAGGGGCCAGGCAGGGCAGGCTGTTCTGTAAACATTGCTAGCCAGGGTGGGGGTGTCTCCAGCCTTGCGCCCTCCCGCTGGGCCAGGATGTCTGTCACCGCTGCGATGTCATCCAGCGGCTCAATAGCTGTGGCACCAGGAAGGGGTTGAGGGGAGGGGGCTAGTCAGAGCTCAGGTCCCAGGCCTACCCAGCCCTGACCATCACCTGTCACTGTAATAGGAGGAAAGCAAAGCCCGGATCTCAGCCGAGATTGTGTTATCCTGCAGGAGAAGCCCCTCACCTGGGCCCCCTGGAGCCACTGGCTCTGATAAGACTATGGGATACGGGGTGCCAGGGGGATGGAGATGAGGGGGGCAGAAGTGGATGAAAAAATCAAGGAAAGAGGAGGAAAAAGAAAGCAGTGCCAGGCAAGTGGAGGGTCAGAGGAAGAGGCAGGAATCCGCATGCAGAAAGGGAAACAGAGAAGAAGAAATTAGGACAGAAATCCATGAAATGAATCTGACTCTTTGGGGATTTGTTTGGAACTTTGGTGGCAGTGGCTCTAAGAAGAGCCGTAGAAGACAAACAAATACAAGAGGACAGAGTGGGCTTTGGGCCCCCAGAGCTCTGCCTCAACCTAGTGCTTTCTCCCTGTTGCCATTATCTGGGCTCCCTTGAGCCCCCAACCCCACTTCCCATCAGGTTCCTTGAGTGCACGTTCACTCACCCATCTCATGGTATAAGGACCCCTGCTTGGCCAGTACTTGGGGTGGTTTCCGAGGAGCGGGGGTTTCAATTTTCATGATTTCATCACAGCACTGCTTCCACTGGCCTGAAAGGAGGGCAGTGACTGGGGTGGGAGGAGGAAGACAGAGGGCCAGGCCATCCTCTCTCCTGCCGCGCTCCCTTCCACGCTTTCTGGAAACAGAGGCCTTTGGTAAAAACATCAAACCCCAATCCCTCCCAAGGTTCAAACCAGCTTCTTCCTCTTACTCATATCAAAGAAAAGCTGCCACAGGGCCTCCATCCAGCTGTGCAGGGCTCCTCGACTCTCCGTCTGAAGGGTGTGTGTCACCTCGTCCTCCCCATACCGGTTACTGATGCTCAGAGTGAAGGGCCGGCCCACAGCCTGGTCCAGCTCCCCTGCCCGGACTCGCGTCTCCTGCAGGAGAAAGAAGGGGTCTGCTTCCAGTTCACGTTGGTCACATAAGTCAGCAGTGACATCAGGAAGGTTTGATCGTCCCTGCCTTAGAAGGAGGAACTTGCTGGGTCTCTCCTCAAGCCCTCTTATTTGCCTCCTATTGAGCAGAGCGGGCAAGAAATGGCAGGAAAGGACTGGGGATGAAACAGATCATCCTCAGTCAGGAATGCGGAGCAGATGGAGACAGGGAAGGAGGCACTGAGCGAGGCAGGGAAGCACAGAGGTGAGCAGGAATGCTGATGCCTAATATCCCTCAGTACTTTCATAAAAATTTGCAGGAAAGCCAACAAAAGGGCTCGGAAACCAAGAGGGGTCATTGGACTTGGGTTTGGGAGAGAAAGCCAGGAAAGAGTGAAATAGATGCAGATTCAAATCTGAGGGAAAAGGCAGAAAGAGGATGAAAATCCTAAACTGGCCACGGGACCCTATGAGACTTGGCAGGGGCTGAAGCTGGTGAGTAGAAGAGCCTTTTCCAGTGATGCTGGAGAGGGAGAACATTCCTGGCCCTGAAGCCCGTGTGGTGCTGTTAGGAACAGCAGGTGAGTTTCAGTCTCTCTGCACCCACCCTCCTGGGACCTGAAGAAGATGCTCCTGGGCCCTGGCATCTGGTGGCTTCACCACCAAGGGACCCATCACCTTGTTGATGGCAATAGTAAACAATGGCTCTTCCCCAGTGTCTGCGTCTTCAGGTTGCCGGTAACAGAAGAGGTTTGTGCCTCTCAGGACTCCATGCACTTGCGCCCAGTCCTGCAGCTCCCCAGCTTGCTGCATAAATGACTCAGTTTACCTGGAGGAATCACACCCCCAACACCCTTCTTCCCATTCCCCCAGTGAGAATCTGCTCCTTTCTGCCCACGCTCCTGTCTGAGCCACCTCTCTTCTCGCCCTCCTTACTCCACCCAGATCTTGATTTTTCAGTAGTCCTTCGGTGGCTAGGTGATCCAGCTCTCCTTCTCCAGGTGCCCTTCTATACCTCAGGGCTCTCCCCCTCACCTGCACCCTGAGGGTACCACTTGCTGTAGGCTGAGTCATGCAGAGAGGCTGAGCCACCAGGCGGCAACACACGCTACCATAAAGGGGAAGCCAGGCGGGGTTCTCCTCTGGGGGACAGGAAGTGCAGGGTAAGGGTATGGAATGAAAAGGGACCATTCAACAGCCCCTCTTCTCACTGTCCAGCACCAGCCCTCCCCCCCCCCCCCCCCTCAGCACATACTCACCGTGGCTGGCGAGGGTGAGGTCATGTGTGCGGAATCCGTCTTGCACAGCTGCCAGGGTGAGCGTGGTGTGAGCCAAGAGGTGGTAACGAGGACCACTGCAGGGCAGACAGAGAAGTGACCTGCGTATTAGATAGCAGGAGATCTGAGGGTCGAGCAGATCTGTCCTGTTGTTCAGGCGGCCCCACAGAAAACTAGCTGGCCTCCCCAACATGGGTTAAAACATTCACTGAGCTGCTAAGTGCTGGGTTCTGTGCTTTAAATATGTTATTCCATTGTATTCCCACAACAGCTTGGGAAGGTTGGTGGCATTGTTCCCTTAATAGATGAGACAGTTTGAGGCTCAGAGAAGTTAAGAAGTTTGCGCATAATTTATAGTTGGTAGGTGGTGGAGCTGGAATTTGAACTCGTGTGTCTCCAGAGTCAGCATTCTGTTCACTGCCCTAGAGCTTTTCAAACTGCTCCTCAGAGGCCCCATGTTTCCATTGGATGCCTCTAGGCTCCAGCAGGCAAAGCCTCAGGACCTAGGTTGCTTTGCTCCAACCAGGACACTCTGTTCTATCCACATAAGATGCATTTGCTGCTGCAAAAACTTGAAGACCCCGGAGCTTAGCTCTTCCTGCATTCATTCTGGTCTTCTCAGTTGACATGGGCCTGGCTCTGGAGTATAGGCCAGACTACCTCTGAGCTGTGTGGCCTCTGCTTCTTCGTGTAGGTCTGCACACTGTGGCAGCATCACAAAATGGATTCTGCATGCTCAACACAGCTCTGAGGTCACCCGTGGCCAGGACAGAGGCAACTGAGGGCAGTGGGGGAATGTAGAGCCTTACCCCACAGCTGGAGTAGGAAGCAAAATGGGACTGCTCCCTGAACCTCCAGCACTCTCCAGCGATGCCCGGACACGCCTCCCTGAGGAGCGGCCTAGGGAGCTGCTGAGCTTGGTGGCAAGCCTCTTGGGGGCTCCAGCCAGTGCCCCCTCCTCTTCCATGCAGGCCCCATACAGCTCCAGTCGCAGTTCAAAGTCTGGCCCTGCCTCGGTGCTATAGGAGTATGGGAGAAGAGAGGAGGGTGGTCCTGGGGAAGTCCAGAGAGGCATGAGGGGGCAGGCAGGGTGATGGACGGATGTGGTGCAAGTACAGAACTCCCCAGGCGAGGCCCGTCTCCCTCCCTCTCTTCTTCCCCTGCAGTTATGGCATCCAGGGATTGGAGCAGAGTGGAGAAAGGAGGGAGTCACAGGGACCAGGTGCTCACAAGAGCACGTTGCTCTGAAAGGAGATGTCTGTGAGGGTCCTGTCCACCAGGATCATCTCTGTGTCCTGAATGTGTTCCCCTAGCTGCAGCAGCAGGAACACAGCCCAGCGGTGCAGGTCTGGGGACAGAGGCCAAAACTGGTAAAGACGTGCCCCACAAGAACACCCAACCTCAGGTCACTCCCTCCATTTGTCCCAGCATGTGTGTAACTCACCGCCTTTGTTCTTGAAATATTCTGTGTCCTTCCACATGAGTGGAATCCGGAGGTCTGAGGGGCAGAGGGGCAGAGGGGCAGGAAGAGATGTTGAGATAGGGCAGGAAGTCTTGTGGCTAGGCAAGGAATGCCAGCGACTAGGGGAGTTGTGCTTCTTACCAGAGATGCAGACCCGGCCACGGCAGGGGGAGCGCTCAGCAGGCGGTCCGCTGTCAGAAGGCCTGTGGGCAAATCACAACATCCCCACCCAATCTCTAGACATTACATCTACTCCCCACCCCCGGGTTCTGGTTCCTGAGGGTTCTGGGTTGCCTGTAGCCCAGGGCCCAACCCCAGGTCCCCAGCCAGCCTAGCAAGACTGAGGGACTATAAGAGCTGTCAGCTGAACCCAGGGAGTCACTGGGCTTAGGGACACTGGAGGAACATTAGCTAACATGCAATATAAGCTCCAGGCTCCTCCCCCACTGAGCATCCTCTCTGACTACCTCCCCAGACCCTGCCAGGGTGGAGCTTGAGGTAAAGGTAAACTTTGCCAGTTGCCTGCAGAGAGACTCCTTTTCAAGGGCTCTTCTGCATTAAACCCAACTTGGAGGAGTTTGCAGGCTTTCTTTCTAATGACAGGGGAGGCTATTCTTCTCTACCATCTTATCCTTTCTTTGATATAGGAGAATACTGAATCTGTTGGAAAATCAAGAATCCAGGTAAAGATTATCTGTGTGCCATTTGCCATAAACCTCTCTTCCCTCCTCCTCAGCTGTGATTTCTCCTTTACCATCTCTAGGTGAGCTGGGCCTTCCCAGTACCCCACTGCAGGGGCCCAGACATCTGGCCTTACTCCCCTCCCCACCCATCAGCAGGATTCACCAAGCATGTATCTCTCCTAAGGTGACAATGAGTTTATCCATACAAATCCATAACGCCACTAATGTAGTTAGCAACTCAGTAGGGGCTGAAGGCAGTGCGTTTAACTGTCAGCAATTTGGGATATACCTCAAATCACACTGCCTAGGCTGTACAGCCAGGGCGAGCCTGCTGATGGCTGCCTTTCAGGGGACAGCAAACACATTGGAAACTGCTCCCCTCCTCCCTGACATCTGCCTGCCCTTTAGCTTTATAGGGAAGCCACAGAGCTGGTTATCTGCCTTCCCCTAGGGGCTTCATGGGTGGAGGGCTCCAAGTAGCCTCTCCTCTGGCAGCCTTCATGGCCCTAGGATGTGCACCATGCCAGTGGGCAGCTGGAGCCTTCTCCCTACTCAGCAGTGGGGACAAGCAGGCTTATTTTGCCAGAAGCCAGTTTTCCAAATGACCAGGTTACCACAAGTGACCAGTTCTCAGAATGATCATTTGCCACGTATTTTCTCCAAACACTTTAGTTGTACCAGAGCATCACCTCAACTGTGGATTTGTCAGATGAGCGCCGTCTAATGTCATGAAGCTGGTATTTCACATCCGGAAGCTGACCCCTTGTAGAATATACAATCCAATTCAGGAGAATGGATAGGCTTTCCCTTAAATGTCTTTTTATTATTTCCTTTCTCAAGCACTGCCTGTGATAGTGAACCTTAGGTACACTATTGTCAGTTTGTGCTAAATTGGCCATCTGGTGAACTGACTTTGAGAAAATTATCTTTCAAGAAGCCAGCCAGCCGGCTTCATCAGATCACAGGCTGGGCTTAGCAAATTAGCCCTTTTACATTATAATCCCTCAGACAGACGGCCTTTCACCAGACACACTAGCTTTCCTGAGTCCAGCCCTAGCTATTCCCTGGTACACCTTTGGGCGGCACACTGAGGTATAAAACACCAAGGTATCTCCCAGGCTTCTGACAAGGCTTCATGGGAAAGTCATCTTCAGGGTGATCCATGTTCCATACATACGCGCACTACACCACTACTCCCCATAAGGCCTTGCCTCCCCCTTGCTTACCTCCGGCCTGTCTTCTCCAGCACCTGCGCCTCTTTACGCCGCTGCAGCTCACCCATGTAGCTGAGGATGCGGCTGTTGCACACCAGCAGGCTCTTGGTGGCCTCCAAAGCCTGCTCTCGTTGGGAGCAGGCTGCCAGCAGCTTGCAGGCCCCTTCCCTCATACGGATCTCATGGTCTAGCTTTCTCTGCAGCTCTGTGTCCTAGCCAAAGTGGGGAAAAGGATGAGAAGGAAGTGTCAGTTGGGGACAGGCTGAAGTACCCTCCAGTCCCCAAGTGGGCTGTGGCCCAGGAGACACAGAGAAGAAACTTATGTTTCAGGCAACTCAACGTCAGCTACCCAAGAATAACCAGAGAAGCTTTGTAAAACTGAGGATGCACTCATGCATTTGATGGTAGGAGCATAAATTCCTTTGGCCTCTGTTGAGCACAATTTGGAAAAATCTATGAAAACCAGAGAAATTCACATATCCTCTGATCAAGCTATTCAATATCTAGGAGTTTATCCTACATATATAGTGACACCTATTGGCAAAGCCATATTACAACATTAAAAAAATTATTTTAATGTTTTTATTTATTTTTTGAGAGAGAGAGAGAGAGAGAGATATGAGCATGGTAGAGGCAGAGAGAAAGGGAGACACAGAATCCGAAGCAGGTTCAGGCTCTAACCCTTCAGCACAGAGCCCAATGCAGGGTTTGAACTCACAAACCATAAGATCATGACCTGAGCTGAAGTTGGGTGCTTAACTGACTGAGCCACCCAGGTGCCCCTCATTACAACATTGTTTTCAAGCACCAAGTTTAAAAGTCCTTTGCTCGGGCATTGGTTAAATAAGTCACAACACTTCTATATCACAGAATATGGAATGCTGCAGACATTAAAGAGTAAGGTAGACATATGTGTGTAAATATGAAAAAAAACCTTCAAAATATATTAAGTGAGAAAAGGAAACAGTATTACAGAATGCTACCATTAGTGCACTCTATATATGTAAAATAAAATATGCATAAAATAGAGATTGTGGGCCTGGGTGCAGGAGTGGAAAACAGATTTATGCTACTTTTAAATGTATATATACCCTTCTTTACTACCGTGCTTTTGGAAATTGTTACCTTCTTAAAAACTTTTTAATCTTCTCAGTTAAAAACAAACAATAAAACACATTACCAGGCTCTACCTCAGATGTGCAGAACAAGAATCTCTAAGAGTGGAGTTTGTGAGTTTTTTTGAAAATTCCTCAAGTGATTCTGAGGTGTACCCAGGACTGAGAACCACCAACTAATGAAAATGGACAAGATAGTAAAGACCATCCTGGGTTACCCCAAAGCCTCTAGTGATGAGTGGGAAGAGGGACATCCAGTTGATAAGGGATCGGTGGAGAAGGGACATACCACATACAGAGTCCATCCATGCTGCACAGAACCCTATATGCACTCCAAATTAGGGGATCTGCCACCTGTTGGCCTCTGAGCTTGGGAGGTTAAGGACAGAGGCAAGGACTGGGGATGGGAAGGCAAGCAAGGCAGAAGGTCAGGAGTGAGTTGCTAAACAGGCTGTGCATAAGGATGGGGGTGGGTAGGCACTGAGAGAGGCCCCAGGATTCTCAGGAATATTCACTCAGAAAGAGCTTCGGAGGTCTTGGCAGAGAGCGGACGGTGAGAGCACCAGTCTGACACAAGACAAACCTAGGTCTGTGACATTCCTGCCAGTCTTGATAAGCTGGGAATAAACTTATTTAAAATACACTGGATAATTTACTTAAACTCCTTAAGACTTGGTTTCTCCATCTGTAAAATGAGGATGGAAATAGTCCCCACATCCCAGGCTCATGAAAATTCAGTAAGCCAGAAATGTAAAGCACTTAGCACAAGGCCCAGCACATAGTATACATTAATGGTGAGGATGCTTTTTAAAATTCTGCTATTTTGACAGCAGTAGCATTCACCCAACAAACCCCGGAGCATTCCTGTGCTGTCCAAGGGCCCACATTTAAAATCCAGCTGGGAGGTGAGAGATGCAGACATTAATGGCTGCACTATAAGTGCCATGTCATGGTATAAACACACAGGAGAGAGACCGTGTCTGCTTCTGGCTGAGGTGATGGGGAAGGCTTCAGAAAGGTGGAAGACAAACCCCATTACAGTATAAGATTAGTTCAAGAGGAAGCCAAATGGAGACACCAGGCTAGAAGAGGAGGATGAATGTGATCACCCAAAACCTGTCTTCTCCCCTCACACCAATTCTCACACTGGGCACTTTCTTTTGTCCCTGGTGGCTCCAGCCTCCAAGTCTCCAAGACCTGAACACCCTAAACTCCTGCTTTCAAAAGCCTTGTCCAGCCTCCCTGAAAACATTCCTCCTTCACTATTTATTTCCTGGGCCACCAATGAGCTAGACCTGACTCTCATGACCCCTCTCCCAGCATTGTTTCTCCTCCTGACCCTTCAGATATAGGCCAACCAGGTCCCAATGCCCGCTCCACCAGGAAGCCCTCCCAGACTACACAGCTCCTGCCCCTACCCCCACCTTTCAATGTCTGTCTGCACCAGGGTCCCACCTCTGCTAAGCTTTCTTGCTTGCCAACCCCCATCCCATTCTGCATCCAGCTTCTTCTGTCACAAACACCACAAATGGATGAGAGAAGGGAGGGCACTGAGAGGCGTCCTCAAGCCCCCTCCTGGCTAGTCTCCGGGCCCCAACACTCACGGATCCTTCCCTAGCCCTGTCCATTGCGCCTGAGGCACCAACGCAGGCAGCGCGCTGGGTCCGGGGAGTCGGGGAGTCGCAAGCGCGCTCCCGCCCGTGGCGCTTGGAGCGCCGGTGACATCAGCTCCCAACTGCCGCGAGAGCGGTCCGGTATGTCGTCGAGGGGCTCCCGGGGCGCAGGCGGTCCCTCCCTGCGCCTGGCAGGGCTGGGTGGCTCCGGGCTCTAGCTGCTGCGCAAGCCGGAGCAAGCAGGGGACCCAGTGCGCAAGGCTCCCTGAGCTCCCACATCGCATTGGAAAGGGCTTTTTGGCCTTGGTTCGCTAGAGCTGCAGGAGGCCAGAGGCCCCTCCTGCTTTGCGGTTGCCCTCCAAGGTGACCCCTTGCCCAGAAGCATGGGGGGGGGGGGGAGGAGAGTATGTAAATTGGAATAACTGGGGCCATAGAAAAGTCTCTGGGCTCAGCCGAAATGAGCCTGCTATCATCCCCCAGTCCACTCTGGCCCCAAATCCATCTCCCAGAGCTCCAGGGAGGAGAGGACCCTAGAAATCCAGCCTCCTCCCTTTGGGCAGACCATCTCAGGAATCCTGGCACTGTTTCTAGATCCCTGTGTTTTGCCCCCATCTCCCCACCCCAAGGATAGCTTCTTGTCTCCCCCTCCCCACCCACACAACCCCTTTCTCCTCCAAGCAGGCATTTTCTCCAGACTCTCCTGGGAAAGAGCCCAGAGTTGGATGTCAGCTGGACTTGGGTCAAGGCCCAAGGGGCTGAAGGAGGATGAGTCATGGGCAGAAGCCCAGCACACATTAAGCCCTCCGTGGACATCTTCCTGTCCCTCCCTCCCATTCTTTTCTGTCCCTGACTTACTGCTCTGTTTCTCATCACCTCTGTTCCCTTCAGAATCTCCACTGGGGTTAAATCCAAACCCTGACTTGGGAATTTGACTAGCTGTGAGAACTTAGCCTCTGGAGACTATAAACTAGGGAGTGTTCCTCCTCCTTCATAGTATTGTTTGAAAATTAAGTGGGAAAGTCTAATTACTTCCTTGGCCCAGCACATATTTAAAAACAACCTTTCCCTCACTCCCACCTCCCCTTTACTTGCAGCTTAAGTTGCTTCCTCCAGAAAGTCTTCTTGGATTTACTCTTCCATGAGTACCTCTCTTAGCATTCTCTGAAATATCAGTGGCTCTCTCTCTTTGAGTGAGGGGGTGAGGGAAGTAGACCGCTGAGTTTGGTGGAGAAAGAACACAGCACCCTCAACCTATAGCTGAAGAAGAGATTTCAAAGTGAAATCTGAGCAGCCTCCTCTGCCCCAGAACTTGGACAGACTTCCCATGAAGAAAAATTACATGGGGAAGAGAGCACAGGACAGTGCAGAATTTAAACATTTAAATACCTAGACCATCTCTGTTCAATAGTAACTCCTGTAATGATGGACATGTTCAGTAGCCGTTTTGAAATGTGGCTAGAGCAACCAAGGAAGTAAATTGTTTATTTCATTTTAATTAACTAAACTATACATTTAAATAGTCACATGTAACTAGTAACATGGACAGTGCAGACGACTAGGTTTTATCCCACATGCCAACACAGAACAATAGGTGGTATTAGAGTCTCAATGGGCTCATTAAGCATTTTTCTGCATATTATAAAAAGGTGACCCTCTCCAGGGAAACAAGTTAGATAAAGGTGTCCCCTCCAAAGGTTTGTAGCCCCAAACCAGGCCAAGGCTCCTGCTTCTCTGCCTGTCACCCTTGTGAAAGAAACAACCTGCACAATTTGTGCCAAGGACGTGCTCTCTTTACAATCCCACCTCTGACCTTCCCCCGCAGCAAACCCCTGCCTTGTCCAAGCGGTCACCTGCATGGTTTCCTTCTCCCTCCCCATCTCAGTAAATGCCCACACCACTCAGCTGCTTAGCCATGCACCTGGGACCCCCTTTGCTGTGAGGCAAATCCATCAGTGTCCAGCCCTCATGTCCAACCCATCAACAAGCCCTGTCAGATCTAGCACTATCATTTGTAATCCAGCCCCTACTCTGTCTCCACCATGAGCGCTTTCTTCCACACCACCACGTTCACTCCCCTAAGACTGTAACAACTTGCTGTCCAGTGGTCTTCTGCTACTCCCCTTGCCAACTCTCCTTTCTCCTACTACCAACCCCTGCCTAGCCTATTGTCCACAGAAGTCATTATTTTAAAACATTGCAACATCGTGATCTTGCAATTCGTGAGTTCAAGCCCTGTGTCGGACTCTGTGCTGACAGCTCAGAGCCTGGAACCTGCTTCGAATTCTGTGTCTCCCTCTCTCTCTGCTCCTCCCCCACTCATGCTCTGTCACTCTCTGTGTGTCAAAAATAAATAAACATTAAACATGTAATTACATTAAAAATGTAAAATAAAACCTTGCATGGGCCAACAGCATACCTAGAGTAAAATCTACATGCCTTGTCAGGGCCTTCGAGACCCTGCATAATCTGGGCCCTGTCCATGACCTCAGCCCCAAGTACTATGTTCCAGCCACACTGGAACTAGAACACATCCTCATTTGAGAGCCTTCCTTGCTACACCCTGTCTGGAAAGCCCTTCGTCCAGTCTTCACATATCTCCATATCCTTCAGGTCTCAGCTCATTTTATCATCACAGAGACTTTCTCTGACCTCCACACTTAGCGCTGCCTTCCCTACCTGATGTGTGTTACATCCCCATCTTCACCATCATTTCACTATGTGAGATGATTTATGTGTTTGCATGTTTACTTGTTCCCCCAGGTGAATGGGCCTTTCCTGTCTGGTTCACTGAGGTATCCCATGGTCTAGAAAGGAGCCTGCATATAGGAGGTATTCAGTAAAGGTGTTTAAGAATAAATAAGTGAACAAATAGCTCTCTGCTATCTCCAGGGCCAACAGAATTCTTACATCCTGCTGCAGAGCCCAATTCCCCTTCTCTAGCAAGGCCACATCCTTCCTACAGACCTCTCTTACATCAAAGTCCTCTCTTCTTCCCACACCTAAATGACCCCCTCAGGCCCAAAACACACATCCACACCCACCCACAGAGCTTTCAGAAACAGGTGTAAAGACTCTCGTGCCAACATAATGCTCTGCTCGACAGAACTGAGCCTAAGTCCACACACAGCGTCTGACGCAAGGCATACAGGCCCACCTGGCCCTCTCCCCACTTTGAGCAGGTCCTACCCTCCCTCCTCAGCCCCAGCAGGAGTGGGCGGGGGGCAAACTGAGGCTGGGGTGCATGCACAGGAGGTGTACTACGGGGGCGGGGGCGTTACCTCCAGGCTGAGCGCCATCTGTCGAATGTAGAGCATATTCAGGTCCTCCAGGATGTGCAATCTGTCCTGCATCTTTGTGCCCCCACTGCCCCTTCCCTTGTGGACCCCTCCAGAGGAGGGGTGCTGGGCAGGCATCACGCTGCTCCACAATTCCTCCTCCTGCTGCTCCCCCGGTCTTGAAAGAGGTGGGCAGAGGGCAGAGGCTGCCCCTGTCCCTCTGCACTCCTGCTACGCCCCTCTCGCTGCTGTGACAAATTCCCCTTGCCTACCACTGTTCCAGAGCCCTGGTGGGAGCCAGGCACGAGAATGAAGGAAAGCGAGGTGAGAATGAGCAGGGTCCCAGGAAGGGAGGCCAGCTGCAGAGGGGGCTCTGGGCACAGAGTGTCCAGTCTTGCTTTGGTGGCAGCTGTTCTCCCAGCTGTGGAAGAAAAAGGCCCTTTCATTCCGACTCTAGCGCCTCCCCAGCCCCCGCCCACATCCCTGGCCTGGTGGACAGAGAATCTGTGTGCCGGAGGGCGTGAGGGGCAGGCACAGCTGGAAGGGGGCAGGGAGGGGACGCTCAGCAGGTTTTACAGAGCTGTGGGTTTGGGCAGGCGGTCAGAGCTTTCCGAGAGGGGATCTCACTCTCAAAAGAAGAGGGATGGAAGTGAGGACTTGAGCGGAAAGTGAGCCCAGGGAGCAGGACAAAGGGGGTACACTGGGCCCAACCGCCAGGGCCACCTCTTCCAACTTGGGGCCCTTATCCAGCCCGCCCCACCCTGGGCTCACAATTACCTCGCTTTTCCAGCAGAAGGGAGGAGAGGGCGGGAGAAAGGCAGGGGTGTGCCTGTCTGCTGCTGCCCCCGCTCCCCTCTGCGGGCCCCTTCCCTTCCAGACAGGAAACCAGCCCCGATTCCCAGCCAGCTGCAGCATTGCCCCCCCCCCCCCCACCTCCCGGCCCACGGAGTCACACTCCCCTCGGCGGCCTGCGGGCCCTGCGACTCCGCCCCGGCTCCTCTGCGCTGGCCCCGAAGGCCCAACTTATCCCGGGGGCGGCCCCAGCCCACAGGCCCCTCCTCCTGGTCCCTAGGCCTTGCCTCTCCCTCCCCCCACGCTGGTCACACACTGGGTTGCTGGTGAGGGACCCAACAAAGCCGCTCAACCCCAGGTCCACTAGCTTCTGAGTCAGAGAAGGCCAGGGACACCGGGACGTGGATGTGAAAGGGCCTTTGTTCTGGGCAGGCTGGGGGGGAAAGGGCAGAAGCCAGGCCTGGAATCCCGGCCCGGAGGGAGAGGGGGGCGGGAGGAAGGCCCCCTCACTTAACCCTTTCCAGGTCCTGCAGGGAGGGAGAGGTGACCTTGGGGACAGCCTTTTTGTGTCGCTACTGCCCTCTCTGTCCTAGCTCAGGCCCACAACGTTCAGCCGCTCCCGAGCCTCTATGGAGAGTTACAGGTAGGGCTCAGATCAGGTAAGGGGGTAGAGCCGTGGGCCGGGGGAGGAAATTGTGACTAGAGACTGGACTACAACGTTTTGGTGTGGTAAACGCCCAAATCATTGAAAGGGACTACCCCCCCCCCGCGCCCCCTCAAACACACACTCTCCCAGCCCTACAGGGGCACAGGCAGTTGGGGAGGGCTTCAGCGAAGTGGTGAGACCGGGCCTAGAAGTCGAATTGGTGATGAAGGCTGCCCTGGATGGTTGAGACAGGTTGTAAGACAGGGCTGGCGGCCGAGGAAGAAGCGGGAGCCAAAGCTGAGTCCGAGCTTTATGGGGCCCTTGGCGGTGGGATGCCTGGGATGGGCCGGGTCCAGGCACGTTTTGAAAATCGAGCCTGCAGACCCTTCAACTGAAGCCAAACCGGAGTTTTTCCAGGCAGAGGCAAGTCATCCCAAGCGCTCAGGGAGTGTCAGGGGTGGCACGGGTTCGATTAACTTTCAGACGGTCCGCGCCTCACTTTTGAAGTCAACAACCGGTTAGGACCCAGACCTCCGCGTCTCCGCCCCTCCGCGTACGCGCGGGCTGGGGCGGGGGCGGGGGCCCGGGGCAGCCGGGGCTGCTGGAGCGGGGGGCTGGGGGAGGCAGGGACGCGGGTCTCACCTCCGGCTGGTCGCTGAAGAGGCTGAGTCGGAAGCGGCCGCGTTTGAACTCCATCTCCAGGGCGGAGCCCCGGGCCACGGTGACCCGGCTCCTGTGGTTTCGGGAGAACATGCTGGCGACCCTGCGCCTTTACCTGCTCTGTGAGTTCCCGGAGCCGCCTGGCTGTGCCTGGTCTCGTCCGCTTCTGTCCCTCGACGTCAGCCAGCCAGTCGGGCTGGGAATCTCCCGCAGCCGGGTTCCCAAACTCCGCCCCCGGAGACGACACCTGGGCTGGGCAGGGCGCGGCACCCTCCTCCAACACCCCCGCCAAAGGCCCGGCCGGCCGGGCCAGTCCCGAGGCACCAAGCAGGCCTGGCCCGACAACCCCACAGCCAGGCACCCTACACTGCTCAAACATTGCGGGGGCGCATCATCCGGTCGCGCCCAGGTCTCTTGGCGCCTCACCTGGGGAAGGGGCGGGCCCAGGGAAGCCCCGCCCCGCCAGCCTCCCCCACCTGGCAAGCCCCACTCCCTGCGCGCGGAAAATCCCGTGGCCACCTGGGTCACCGCGTGGCACCCAGCGGTTCTAGCTGGGCCCCGGGACCGTCCCCAATTTCACACCAAGCAGCTTCTGAAGTCATGGTTTCAATTTCCTACAGACCCAAATGTTTCTTCGTCCCGCTTTAGGTCCTCCATTAGCTCACTACCTGCCCATCCACCCAATCCGTGGCAATGGTTAAGTATGTTTTGGATTCCTGTTCTGTCAATTACTAACTGCAGAGTCTTGACTCAGTCTTGAACTGAGCTTCAGTTTTCTCTTGTGTTCAATGGGGATATAGTAATTACCTCCATTCCTCAGGTTGCTATGAGGATCCCATATGAGAATGGGTGTAAGATGCCCAGCATAGTGCCTGATATAAAACAAGTGCCCCATAAATGAAGCTATGAAGACAAAGGTGCAGGTGCAGCAGTCTTGTGCCCTTGAATGGGGCATAGGTGACCTCGACTCTCTGGACCCAAAACATAAGTGCCTTGAGAAGGTGAGTTGATCATTGACCACAATATTGACTATTTTTCAGCTGCTTTGCTGGATGGCCAAGACAGGATTAACACTCTCAGTCTGTGCAGAAGAAGGGGCCTTCCTCACCTCACGGAGCCTAGTGAGAGAGAAGGACATGGCAGAGTATTAGCTTGCTGACCACACGGATGAGTCTTCTGGGGACTCTAGAACTTACTGGAGAGAACTTGAGAAATTAATTAATATAATTAAATAAATAAATAAATCTTGAGAGCAAAGCTCCTTCATAGCAGATGGGCTGGAGTCAGAGAAATACTTGCCTTTACCTTTAGAGAGGATACAGTTGCTCTGCTATTGCTAATTACTCAATGTTCTAGAAAACCTCACTTAAGAATACTTGAGCAAAAGGGGAAATTTATTGAGGAGCTAAAATATCCAGAGCTCAGGCTTTATGGGGCGCCTGGGTGGCTCAGTCGGTTAAGCATCCAACTTCGGCTCAGGTCATGATCTCATGGTTCTTGGGTTCAAGCCCCATGTCGGGCTCTGTGCTGACAGCTACCTCAGAGCCTGGAGCCTGCTTCAGATTCTGTATCTCCCTCTCTCTCTGATCCTCCCCTGCTCACACTGTCTCTCTCTCTCTCAGAAATAAATAAAACATTAAAAAAAAACAAAAAAAAAACAAAAAAAAACAGAGGTTAGGGTTTAGATGTGGCTTGACACAGGCATTCAGTGTCACAAAGACCCTGTCTCTTCCCATCATCTAGCTCTACTTACTCCATGTTGGCTTCACCGTCCACAGCATAAGATTGTTGTCAAAAATTCTGGGTCTATAATTTTTCAGGCTTAAGTTCAGGGAAAAAGACAGCATCTGTTTCCTGAACATCCTACCCATGTCTTGGATTCCCTATGGGTCATCTGGGATCATTTATCTAACCTCTGTAGCCAGAGGGGTCACCCAACCTGAACCAATCATTGTGGCTATGGGGGGAAGGGGGGACTTTCACATGCCAATCAATCTGGCCTGGGTCACTTGCCCACTACCAGAGACCAACTGGAACCTATTGAGCTAGGAGAGGAGGGAATGGAGAGGTGGTTTACCAAAGACTGTTCCAGTACTACCACCAGAAGCTCAAGGAATGGATGCTGGACAGGAAAACAGCAAACAGCCTTGACATACAGTTACATGGAGACGGGAATTATTCTCATCAGTAGGAAAGTCCGATCAAAAGATTTTATAAAATTCATGGTCTCCGAGATAAACGTCAAAGGATGGGTGAGGAGAAGGAAGGGAAAGGCGTTTTATTTGTGTGTGTCGTTGTTTTGCTTTTGTTTTTTTTTTAAATAAACTCTACCCCCAATGTGGTGCTTAAACTCACGACCTCATGATCAAGAGTCACCATCATATGCTCTACTTACTGAACCAGCCAGGCACCTTGGAACTGTTTTTTATTTCTTCAAATATCTATTGTCATTCCTTTAAAAAAAATTTTTTTAATGTTTATTTGTTTTTGAGGAAGAGTGCAGGGTGGGGGGATGGGCAGAGAGAGAGGGAGATAGAGGATTGAAGCAGGCTCTGCACCGATAGCAGTGAGCCCAATGTGGGACTTGAACTCACAAACCATGAGATCATGACCTGAGCTGAAGTAGGATGCTTAGACTGAGCCACCCAGGTGCCCCTTTATTGTAATTCTTCTTAACTGTAAGCTCTCCAGGGAGGGACAGTCTGTCTGTCCACTGCTTTATGCCCTGTGTCCAGCACATAGGAAATACTCAGTCAACCGTCAGTGAAGTACATGAACACAGGAAATGCCTCAAGAAAACATGCAGATTTGAGAGTACCTGACTGGGATGAGGCATGCTGTGGGACTAAAAGGGTTCATTGTAAACACTGTTTTTTTTTAGCAACAGAGTGCGCTTTTCCCCCAAAATGAAATCTTACCTGGAATATGTGAAATAGAAGCAACAGCTGCTGTGATGGAAGCAGGGCTGGAGCCTCAAGCGCTGTCCTCTCCACAGGCCCTCGGCTGCCCCACCCCCCACCTCGTGGACCATGGGCTCTCCCTCTCCAGAAGGGTTTGAAAGCCCCTGCAAGAAGTGGAGGAATGGAAGAGGTTTGGAAAGGAAGTAGAGCTCAAACCCTGCCTGAGAATCTGGACTCCATGTGACTGAAGATTTTGCAAAGAGTGGGACAGCTAAAGTTGTATTTTAGAAATCATAATCTGGCAGCCTTTTGCGTAAGTCAGTTGGAGGAGGTTCTGACTGAGGTCAGGGAAGCCAGTTGACTGTGAATGAATAGGAGTGGAGAAACAAGGGCCAATGGTTTTGTGGATTTGTTTATTTTTTTAATTAAATTCCTATTTGAAAACACAGTTAAAAAGAAAAAAGCTAATGCACTCCTAATTTATCATTTAAACATAATATAAAGTATAGGGCACCTGGATGTCCCAGTCAGTTGAGTGTCTGACTCTTGGTCTCAGCCCAGGTCTTCATCTCATAGCCATGTGTTGAAGCCCTGCATTGGGCTCCACACTGGGTGTGAAGCCTACTTAAAAATAAAATAAAATAAAAATAATATAAAGTACAAAATAAATGAATAAAAGCATGCCTTCCCGAGCATCAGAGAAAAACACTGAGACATTTAGTGCTATGGGGTGCTGACGCCTCACACTGGTTCATAAGAGACATCTGCTAAGTTGTCTGGAATTGTGCATTCCAGGTGTGAAACACAGCTTTGATTAAAAATTAAATCTAGGGGTGCCTGGGTGGCTCAGTCAGTTAAGCGTCCGACTTCGTCTAAGGTCATGATCTCACAGTTCATGGGTTCGAGCCCTGCATTGGGCTCTGTGCTGACAGCTAGCTCAGAGCCTGGAGCCTGTTTCGGATTCTGTGTCTCCCTCTCTCTCTGACCCTCCCCTGCTCATGCTGTCTCTCTCAAAAATAAATAAAACATTAAAAAATTTTTTAATTAAATCTAAAACTCACAAATAAATTCTATTAAAGCAAAAGTGACAAATACTCAAAATTCATCCCTTCCTCATTATTTCACTGCATTTTCCTATTGTCTTTTGAGGTTATTCACATTGATTTTATATATATATATTTAAATATATATAAATATATATATATATTTATATAATATATATAAATATATATATATATTTATATAATATATATAAATATATATATATATATATATATGGAAATGCTATG
Source organism: Hyaena hyaena (assembly GCF_003009895.1). Classification (NCBI taxonomy): domain Eukaryota; kingdom Metazoa; phylum Chordata; class Mammalia; order Carnivora; family Hyaenidae; genus Hyaena; species Hyaena hyaena. The sequence continues at coordinate 2,281,600 of NW_024080800.1, read as the reverse complement.
TCTCTTCCTAAATTCCTGTGTCCTATCACATCACATCTGGCATGGTGAGAGTAGTTACACAACAGAAACAGGTGAGCATCATAAATCAGGGCTGGTTTGTTTTTTTGTTTTTTGTTTTTTTTTTTCTTTTCTCTCAGGGAGCTTTTGCTAAAAATTTACCAGCATTCTACTGGTTTGGTGCATTATCTTTCCAACTTTTTCGTTTACTTATGCCTGTGTCTCTATGTCTCCAAGTACAAAGTAGCTATTTGGAGAAGGGATTGTCAGCCACCTGGTTTTTAAATCATCTTCCTATTTCTGCATGGTCCCCTACTGTGGGCAATACTGGTAGACTGAGGCTCTACCCTCGTTATGGCATCTGGAGAAGGTTATTCATCCTCTCTCACACTTCTTCACAGCTCAGGGGAAAGTACTTGGCCTAAGTCAACCAACTGGAAGGCTCCCAACTGGACTTTGAATCTTGAACAAGTGAAAACAAGACCCAGGGAGAGTTCATGATATAATCATTGCACCTGCAGCCCATGGGGGGGGGGGGGCAGGTGGCTGTGCTAACAGGGAAATCCTCATCAGTAGGTTCCAGTGGTGTGACTGGTGTAGCTCAGTGTCACATCAGCCACATGTTTCTACTTCCTGGCATTTCTTGGTTCCCACCCCTTTCAAAGGAAAGTACAAGACAAGCCCAAAACATTTTGTAGTGTTAGAAAGTAAAAAAGTGCTCAAAGAATGATGGAAACATGTCAAAAGGACACAGAAATCATCCTAAAAAAATGCCCACTGAGCAAAGCTGGGACATATTTCAGCATCAAAATAAATAACGATAGTAATGGATTATAACCCATTGACTGAAATAGAAAATGATGTAAATAATACATATGTAAAGGAATGTAAGAAGAGAAAGCACCTTTTCACAGTAGCCTGCCCACTAATAATACATGTAGATGCAATAATGGAAGTAGAAAGATTACACTGGCAATTATTATAGTACTGCTGACTCATAGAGTATTTGTCAATGGATACTAAGCCTGGTGGGTGGAGGTTTGGTGGGGAACAGGATTATCAGAGTAGTTTCAAAGTATTTCCCCAGAAAATAACTCATTAATTATAAAAGTGAAAAATGGCAACTTTACAGTGGAGAACACTAACAGACACCACCTTGAGCAGGTGATCAAGATTAGCATCATCGGTAGTGAGGCAGGCTGACATCATGTGCCTCCTGATGTGATACACTGAGAAGAACACAGTGCAGTCTTTTTTGTATAGTATTCCTGCCAACAATTATGAATCAAGACATGAGGAAACACCAGATGGATCCAGGTTGAGGGACATCAGGAATCAAAGGCCTATACTCTGTTTTTTAAAGATTGCATTTTGAGGGTGCCTGTTGACTCAGTTGGTTAAGCATCTGACTCTTAGTTTTGGTTCAGGTCATGATCTCATGGTTTGTGGGTTCGAGCCCTGCATCAGGCTCCATACTGACAATGCTGGAGCCTGCTTGGGATTCTCTTTCTCCCTTCTCCCCCACTCTGTCTGCCCTTCCCTCACTTGTGCACGCATGCTCTTTCTCTCAAAAATAATTACACTTGGGGCACCTGGTGGCTCAGTTGGTTAAGCAACCAGCTCTTGATTTCAGCTCAGGTCATGATCTTGCAGTTCATGAGTTTGAGCCCCGCGGTGGTCTCCTTGCTAACAGCATAGAGCATGGTTGGGATTTTCTCTCTCTGCTCCTCTCCTGCTCATGCACACTCTCTCTCTCTTAAAATAAGTAAACAAGCATTTACAATTTTTTATGTTTTTAAGTAATCTCTACGCCCAGTGTGGGGCTCGAATTTACAACTCTGAGGTCGAGTCACATGCTCTACCAAATGGGCCTGAGCCAGTCAAGAGCCCCCAAAGGTCTGTACTCTTTTTTTAAATGTTTATTTATTTTTGAGAGAGACAGAGTGCGAGCTGGGGAGAGGCAGAGGCAGAGGGAGACACAGAATCCATATCAGGCTCCAAGCTCTGAGCTATCAGCACAGAGCCCGAAGCAGGGCTTGGACCCACGAACCCTGAGATCATGACCTGAGCCAAAGTTGGACGCTTAATCGGCTGAGCCACCAGGTGTCACAGATTTGTACTCTTTATTTAAAGTTGTCAAGATCATGAAAGATAGGGAACAAGTGTAGAAATGTTCCAGATTCAAGTAAATCAAAGATATGATAAGAGAATGTAATGCATGATTCTGGATTTGGATCCTGGGCTAGAAAGGAAAGGAAGACATTGGGCAGCGGTCAAACTTGAATGCCCTCTGTGGATTGGATGGTCATGTTCTATCAACGTTAATTTCCTGATTGGGAGGGTTGCAAAAAGGTTATAAGAACAGAGTACTTATTTTGAGGAAATATTTTAAGGGTGAAATGGCAACATGTCTGCAACTTTGTCTCAGATCAGAAAAATAAGTAACGATAATGAGGGGGAGGGGTAATGATGAATGTTAATAATTGCAGAATCTGATTTCAGGAACTGAGAGAGTCCTTTTTGTTCTCTTCCTGCAACTTTTCTGTATGTTTGCTATTATTTCAAAATAAAAAAATATTTTAAAAATAAGGCTAAGAACTCTTTCAGAAGAACAAAGTTCTTCCTTTTAGCTTACAAAGATGCTTAAATCTCTTCTAAACAAAGCAAAACCAAACCAAAACAAAATAACGAAGCTATTGGCTACCTGCTGTTGCCATTTGCTCCCTGCTGGGCATCAGGATGTTGAGGAAACACCACTCGGCCTGGTGTCAGGAAGCCGCTGTTGGAGGTTGGCTCAACACTCCCTAACTATGTGACTTTGGCCAAATCATTTAACCTCTCTGAGCCTCAGTTTCTTCATGAGGGAACAGTAGTACCTCTTACAGAGCTGCCGTGGAGATCAAGGGAGAGAAGGGATGTGAAAGCAGGTTATAAACTATACTGTGCTTAACAAATACTAAGTGAGGTGATCCCTCACTTTAACTCCTGGTGATACAGGACTATTGCCTTCACATCTGCTAGAATGCATCCCCTTCTAGGAGTTCAGCCTGCCCTCTGCAGGACTACACATAACTGATCACAGCCTTCATCTGCTGAAGTGTCCCTTTCTTGCCTTCTTTTGACCTCTTCTCCTCAACTCTGCCTGGCCACTCTCTGCCTGCCTGTCCAGGACAGGTGCTCACTCAGATCTGTTCCTGGTCTTTTCCTCTTCATCTGCTTGTTCATTCTGGAATGTCTGTCTATTCCCATACTTTGGGGGGCACCTCTGTTTCTATGCTGATGACACCCCTACTCACACCTTTTGCACTGGCTTCTCCTGTCAGCATTTCATCTCTATCTGGGCATTCACTCAGGCACTTCAAATTCACCTTTGACAACACTGATTCTCATACTTGCTTCACTTTCTATGCTCGCTTTCTATTTTAAACACCACGTTCCCTCTAAATACTTGGGCCAGAAATGCAGGCCTCAATTATTGTTGTTGTTATTTGTTTATTGAACACCTACTATTTTCCAGGTACTTTGCATTCTTGATTTGCTTTTATTCCTTGAAAGAGCCCTCTAAAGTAGATCCTACTTCATTCCTTCTTACAAAACTGAAATCTAGGGTTCAGAGAGCTTAAATAACTTTTTAGTTCAAGGTTATACAGCCAATAAATAGTGGAACCGGGTTTTTATAATAGGATTGTCTGACTCCAAAGTCCATTCTGTTAATCTTAATCGTTATACAACATTGACTTCTTCCTGAATTCTCACATATTTCATTGATTCCTTTTAATTTTGTCACTGAAATGTCTCTTGAATCAGTTTTTTCTTTGTTCCCTGATGCTACCTTGTTCAGACACACATCTTGTACGTACTTAAACATACTCATATAGGTGGTACATTTTTCTAATTATAAATATGATATATACTGGCTGTAAGAAAATTCATCACAGATCTAACTAGTAGAAGTTCCTCAACCCCAACTTCTAAAGATAACCACAATTAAGGTGTAGTATGCATTCCTCATTTTTTCCCTACATATATAGAAACATATTACACTTTTGAAATGGTATCACATCCTATTGAAACTCACCTTTATTATTTCATATAAGAAATACTTTGTTGTTCTTTTTAAAAAAGTATTTATCTTTTTACTTAAAAATTGTTTACTTATGGGGCGCCTGGGTGGCTTAGTCGGTTGAGCGTCCGACTTTCGCTTAGGTCATGATCTCGCGGTTCGTGGGTTCGAGCCCCGCGTCGGGCTCTGTGCTGACTGCCAGCTCGGAGCCTGGAGCCTATTTCAGAGTCTGTATCTCCCTCTCTCTCTGACCCTCCCCTGCTCACGCTGTCTCTCTCTCTCTCTCTCTCCTAGAAATAAATAAAAATATTAAAAAAAAATTTTTTTTAACGTTTTTATTTATTATTGAGAGACAGAGAAAGAGCATGAGCATGGGAGGGGCAGAAAGAAGGTGAGACACAGAATCTGAAGTAGGCTCCAGGCTCTCAGCTGTCAGCACAGAACCCAACAGGGGGGCTGGAACTCATAAGCGGTGAGATCATGACCTGAGCAGAAGTCAGACGCTTAACTGAGCCACCCAGGCGCCCTCTCTTTTATTAATTAGGTAAAATAGACACATATTTTTTACAAAGTTCAAAACGCACAAAAAAAATGTATATTATGAAAAATAAGACTCTCTTCACCCTTGTTCCTCAGTCACCATCAGAATTAATGTCACTAGTTTCTTGGGAGCATTCAGAGGCCTCATTCCTTTGAATAGTAGCATAGCTGTCCATTGTATGGATGTACCCAATCCATGCACCTAATTATTTTGGTGTTTCATTAGAGGGACACTGAGATGGTCTCCAATGCTATTACCCATTAGGATCTAAATTCCATGTCAATCTTATCAATTACTTATCCCTCTTAATTTTTGTTAGCAATAAAGTGTTCCAGATTGTATAGATGCACCATAATTCATTCATCCATTTCTCTACTGATGAGAATTTAGGCTTAAATACAGTTTGCTCTGCTCCTAGGGCACCTGTCCTATTAAGGACTTCTGCCATTTGCCGGCAACATAGTTTCTTACGTACTCCTCCGGTGCGCTTTGAGCTCCTCCAAAGCAGGGGAAGTGTTCATGTTCATCTTTGTTTGGTCCCATGTTTGGTCCAGAGTACACGCTCACTACGTTTAGGTACAATAACAATTGAATCGCCCGCGCTGAGTGCTGGAATGGAGTGTGGGGAGGCGAAGCGAGGGCAAAGCCGTGCCTCTTTAAGCTGTCCCGGCCTCAGAGGGCCCGGAACTTTTTGTTAGACTTTTCATTGTTTCTCAGGGAGGATTTTTAGCCACTGAGCGTGCCCCGCACAAGCATGGTTTTTCCGTACCGGAAGTAGCCTGTTATTTTGAGAGAGTCAGTTCTTCCGCGGGGCGGAAAAGGCAATTAAGCATGTGTTCCTATCATTTCCAGTCCCCTTTCCTTGCAGGATCCTATGAGTAAGCTGTGGCGGCGCGGGAGCACCTCTGGGGCTATGGAAGCCCCTGAACCAGGTAGGCGCGGGTCGGTAAAGCAAGTTAGGCGTCCTCAGAAAAGGAGTCCCTTTTTTGCTCTTCCAAGCGTCCGGGGTACTTAGCCACAGGTGGGAAGGAGAAAGGCGGAGCTGTTGTTATGGTAACAGCGTGTACCGCGGGAAGAGTGTGGCCCTTCGGGGGTATCGGGTTCTTCAAGGCTTTCTCTGTCCCGCCGTTGTGGTCCGCCGTTGACAGGCTCTCCTTACGCAGGGGAAGCGCTGGAATTGAGTCTGGCGGGTGCCCACGGCCATGGAGTGCACAAGAAAAAGCACAAGAAGCACAAGAAAAAACACAAGAAGAAACACCATCAGGAAGAGGAGGCTGGGCCGACGCAGCCGTCACCTGCCAAGCCCCAGCTTAAACTCAAAATCAAGCTGGGTGGGCAGGTCCTGGGCACCAAGAGGTGAGGCCAAGAAAGCCAAGGTTTTACTTGGGGAATTTTAGGAGTAGGCAGAGAAAGAAGCAGCTCTCTGGGCTTTCCAGTAGAAGAGAATGGACTCTGATTTCGGGGCCGACGTTAAGGTAGCTGGAACCCAAGAGTGTGCAGGGGAGGGCTGGGTATAACCACCAAGCAAGAGGAGACAACTGCTCAGCTTACACAGTGGTGCTTTTCTACAGTGTTCCTACCTTTACTGTGATACCTGAAGGTCCACGATCACCCTCTCCCCTTATGGTTGTTGACAATGAAGAGGAACCTATGGAAGGAGTCCCCCTTGAGCAGTACCGTGCCTGGCTGGGTGAGAAGGATCTGGAGGTGGGGAAACTGGGTTTTTCACTATACCTGGTAAAAGGAAGAGGGCTGGTTTTGAGGATGGTGAGAATTTTGAGTGTCCCCATTTAACTTGGCCAAATTAGGGTTCCCCATCTGAACAATTTTACTTTTAGCTCTCCAACTTTGCTTTCCAGATGAAGACAGTAATCTATCACCCTCCCCACTTCGGGACCTGTCAGGGGGCTTAGGGGGTCAAGAGGAAGAGGAGGAACAGAGGTGGCTGGATGCCCTGGAGAAGGGAGAGCTGGATGACAATGGAGATCTCAAGAAGGAGATCAATGAACGGCTGCTCACTGCTCGACAGGTAAGTCGGTTCATTCTTTATCCACTTGCTAAATATGTATTGAGAATTTTCCATGTCCCAAGAATGTTGCTAGACAGTGGGGATATCAGTGGTGGAAAAAAAAGACAGAAAAGGTTTCAGTTCTCATGGAGCTGGTATTCTTGTGTGTCTGTGTTTGGGGGAGAGGGGTAAGTAAATAAATAATTTTGAAGAGCATGATTTATAGCAAAACTAGGGCAATGAAATAGAAAGTCGTGGAAAAGAGATGTTAGATAGTGTAGTCAGGGAAGACCCCTCTGAAGAGATTACATTTCCAATACCAGAGGTGCTTTTCAGGCAGAGACCAGCAGGTGCAAAGACCCTGAGAGTGGAACATGCCTAGTACTGGTCAAGGAGGAAAATAAGTGTGACTAAGCCATGAGAGGATTGTTTGCAGGAAAGTGATACATTTGAGTTCTATTTTGGTAGATTACTTTGGCTTCTTAGTGGAGGTAAAGAGTAAAAAAGGAAGATCTACCAGGAAGCTGTTGGGGAGTGGCTTGAACCAAGGTGAAATTGTGGAGGAGGAAATCAGATGGATTCTGGATATATTTTGGAAGTAGATGCCTGTTAGGAGTCAGGGAGGGGTAGAGAAGAGGAGTCAAGGGAAACCTTGAGTTTTGGGCTTGAGCAGTTATCCAGTTGATGGTCTCCCCTGAGATGAAAAGATTTAAAACAGCAAAAAACAAAACAAAACAAAAAACCCTGGAGAGGTGGTAAACAGAGTTTGGGGGAAGGCAGGAAATATTAATGCTTTTCTTCTTGAGAGTCAAGGATCTAGAGACGAAAGTCTGGGGATCTGGGAGGAGGCAGTACTAAAAGGCACCTGGAGAGGTGCCCATTCCACCTCTTCTCTCAAGTCCAGCGCTCCTCAAGACCCTGCTTTCGCCTTCCCTCGTTCGTTCAGAACACCTCTCTCTGACACCCCCTCCGTCTGTTTCTCCCCAGCGAGCTCTGCTCCAGAAGGCGCGGAGTCAGCCTTCCCCGATGCTGCCACTACCTGTGGCTGGGGGCTGCCCTGCTCCGGCCCTCACCGAGGAGATGCTGCTGAAGCGCGAGGAGAGGGCGAGGAAGAGACGGCTGCAGGCTGCTCGGCGGGCGGAGGAGCACAAGAATCAGACTATCGAGCGTCTCACTAAGACTGCGGCGCCCAGCGGGCGGGGAGGCCGAGGGGCAGCTCGGGGCGAGCGGCGGGGCGGGCGGGCAGTGGCCCCGGCGCCCATGGTGCGCTACAGCAGCGGGGCACAGGGTTCCACCCTCTCCTTCCCCGCCGGCGTTCCCGTCCCCGCGCCACTGTCTCAACGGCCATCCCCATCTGGCCCTCCTCCTCGATGCTCTGTCCCGGGCTGCCCCCACCCGCGCCGCTACGCCTGCTCCCGCACCGGCCAGGCACTCTGCAGCCTTCAGTGCTACCGCATCAACCTGCAGATGCGGCTTGGAGGGCCCGAGGGTCCCGGATCCCCGCTTTTGGCTACTTAAGATCCATACTTAACCCGGACTCTGCGCCCTCTCCCCTGCCCCCGTTTTCATTATTTTCTCCACCCTATTAAATTTCATCCGGTGCCTCAACTTGTACAGAATTGGGGGAATGGGGTATGGGCCGGTCAATTCCCCCCACACACGTTGCCCTCTCGAGAGCTTGCATCGAGCCCCAGGAAACGACCACTGGGCCAAAAGAAGGCTGACCGCTCTGCCCCTAAACTTGGGCGGACTTTTGGTCCTCTCCCCCGCCCTTTCTATCGGAATTACCTGGCTTGGTTGAGGCTTTGGCGTCATCCCGAAAATAGCGCTCAAGCCAATCAGCAGGAACTTTGCTTCTCTGGACGGCCGTTCATTGGTTGATAGCGCGGAGCCCGTTCTGTTGTCCATATTGGCTATTGTCGCTGTCAGTCAGGGCCATGGGTCGAACCTTACCCCACTCTTTGTCTGTGTAAGCTCTTGTCGTCTGGGAGAGTGGCGGAGGCGCCGCTGTACATTGGTCACTGGGAGAAACCTCTGGTCCGTTCTTATTGGCCTGTCCGCCGGCGGGCGTTGCTGATTGGTAGGACCGAGCAATCTGGGTCCTAGTTGGCAGCGCTCTCTCCGGATGGAAGCTCCGGCCGCGGAGTGATGGTGGCGGCAGCGAAGATGGGCCGGGCAGGGACCATGGCAGAGGTGGCAGGGGCGGGGCGCCTGGCGATAGAGGAGGCTGTGGTCTACAGGGGGCTGTAGGTGGAGGCATGGCTCAGGCCAGCAGCAGGAACGGCAGCGAGGAGACCTGGGGGGCACTTCGGGTGCCGCAACAGCAGGTATCCCAACTGCTCCAAAAGCCTATCACGACAGCCATTTATTTCTCTTTCCCCTTTCCTTGTCCCTTCCTTTTGCGGGGTTGGGGAGGAACTCACGTAGCCAAAGGTACTGTGAAGTTCCTAAATATGTCCCTTCTACTCTTTGTCTAAACTTTGTAACGTAGATGCAGTTGACTTTGCCTGCAGCTTCTTAGACCCCATCCCACGGCTGCAGTGGAAGCTTGCAGTGGCTCTCCAGTGACCAAAGGCATAGTGAGGCTCAGGGAAGCTCCCTCTGTCTTGCAACAGTTATTTGTGATGTTTTTCTGTGTGCCTGTTGTCACAACAGAGTCCGGCAGCGTCTTCTCTTGAGGGAGCAATTTGGAGAAGAGCTGGAACCCAGACTCGCGCCTTGGATGCCATCCTTTATCATCCACAGCAATCCCATCTGGTTGGGAGCACTGCTCTGGGTCTCATATGGCCCTTCCTCTACCCTAGGAAGCCTGAAACCCAAGGGTGGAGAGATCCAGCTTGGGGGTGGGGAGGCAGGCCAGGGGAGGATAATGAAAGCATCTTAACATTGGAAATTACCTTAAACCCCTTACCCATTGTCTGAGACTTTGAGATGGCTCAGACTGCCCTCTGGCTTCTGCCCAGATACTCTGTTAACAGAAAAGACCCTGGGGAGCCAGCCTGAGTGTGAGAGAAGTCTCCTATACGCAGAACTGAAATCTGCCTCTTTGTATGTCCACACTGTACATTTAGTTCTCTAGACAGATTCTTGCTGTTCCAAATCCCTTCATGTCGACAGCCCTTCTGACATTTGAACACTCCTCTCTCCATCACTCTTAACCCTCCGCACAGGTCTCTCTGAGCTCAGTTTGGTTCACAGGGTGGGACTGTGTCCGTGCATGCAGCAGGGTGGGGGTGGACACTGCCTGGGGCTGGAATCTCCCTTGGTTCTAAGTACCTCCTTGCTCCCAGCTTCGAGAGCTGTGCCCAGGAGTGAACAACCAGCCCTACCTCTGTGAGAGTGGTCACTGCTGCGGGGAGACAGGCTGCTGCACCTACTACTATGAGCTCTGGTGTGAGTCTCCAAGGGGGCTATTCTCGGGTCCTTCTGCCCACCTGCCCTTGGGCCTCAAAATTCCAGTCTTCATGGACCTTTCTCTGCGTGGGAAGTATCTAAGACCCACCCTCACCCCTTGCAGGGTTCTGGCTGCTCTGGACTGTCCTCATCCTCTTTAGCTGCTGTTGCGCCTTCCGTCATCGACGAGCTAAACTCCGGCTGCAGCAACAGCAGCGGCAGCGTGAGATCAACTTGTTGGCCTACCATGGGGCATGCCATGGGGCTGGCCCTGTCCCTTCCGGTTCACTACTTGACCTTCGTGAGTGACTTGAGGCTCTGGACTCACTACTGGTGGCCCCTCCCAACCCAGAACCCCAAATCATCCCCACATTCCCTGTATAGACATTTCAAAGCACACTTTTCCTAATAGCAAAAATACTACTACCCCACTGCTGGTTGCCCCACCAACCATGCCATTCTTTCCTGCAGGCCTTCTCAGCGCCTTCAAACCCCCAGCCTATGAGGATGTGGTTCACCGCCCTGGCACACCGCCGCCTCCTTACACTGCAGCCTCAGGCTGCCCCTTGACTGCTTCCAGTGAACGTACCTGCTGCTCCTCTGCTTCTAGCTGCCCTGCCCACTGCGAGGGAACAAATGTGGAAGGTGTTTCCTCCCACCAGAGTGGCCCCCCTCATCAAGACGATGAGCCTGGGGCAGGGGCGAGCCCTGCCCCCACTCCCCCTTCCTGCCGTTATCGCCGCCTGACTGGTGACTCAGGTATTGAGCTCTGCCCTTGTCCTGACTCCAGTGAGGGCGAGCCAGTCAAGGAGGCTAGGGCTAGTGCCACCCCACCAGATTTGGAGGACCCTTGTATGCTGCCCCTTGATCCTGTACCCCAGGTCTCTCCTGTGGGGCTCGCTTCCAGTGAAGGGGACGTCCCATAATCAGTTTTGGGAGGGTGGGTGGATTACTTGCCCACCAGAAACAGCCCTGGGCCCAACTCCTTGAGTTCTCCTTGGCCTCTCCCTGCCTCCTCTAATCTGCCTGAAAGGGGTGGAGTCCTGAGGAGAGTGGCAGCATTTGGGGGACTGTGCTAGCTCTACCCCCCTAAAACATACACAGGAGCCTTTGATCTCATTAAAGAGATGTGAACCAGCTGCTTGTGAATTTGGGTGGACTAGTGCTGAAATTGCTGCTTCGCACTTGACCTGACTGGATTTAAGGGGATAAGAAATGACCACTTTTCCCAACTTCTCTGAAGAAAAGCAGGCAGCTCTAAGGTCTGGACTGAGCTAAGACTTCTTGGTGAGGCAAAACTGGCAAAAGCAATAGAGTCTGGCATGGTTTTCCAATTTATTTAGAAAAATAGACTCTGAATTCACATTCACCCCAGGGCTATGTGGGATGACAAGAAGGAGACACCTGAGATGGGCTGAGGAAAGTTTGAAGCACTAGCATCTGAGGGCTGGGGGCAGAAGCTAGGGACCTGGTCTCTTTAGTCCAGAGTGGGGGCCTGGCTCCCCTTCATCCTCCCCGTTCAGTAGTCTTCAGCCATGGCCAGTAGGACAAGGCTGGTCCAGCCTTGGAAAGGGCGGCAGCCCATACCCCGCCCATCCCGGTCACTGTACTGCTCCCAAAGGAAACCTGTGGCCTGGTACTGCCGCCACACATTGCCTACCACATTGGCACGGAGCTCACTGTAGAGCTTGGCAGCCCGGGCCTGATGAAGACCTTCTAGATGACCATAGTGGTAGAGAGCCCCTAAGGCTAGGTAGTTAACATTGAGCCACACAGCACCCCGCCAGTAGGGAGGATCATGCTCTGAATTGCGCTGGCCATAAAAGGAGCTGGAGGCTGTGAGGGAGCGCAAACCAAAGGGGCTCCAGAGATGGCGGCTGTCAGCCAGAACATCTAGCAGGGGCCCCAGGCGGGATGAGTTGGGGTCCAGCAGCCGCAGCAGCATGGGAAAAAGACTGACATAGCCCAGGGCATCCACATACTGTAACCGAGGGTGGGGCCGGCCCACTACCCGCACCAGCCCCTGGGGGGGCCGAGGCTTCAGCTGCACTGCTTTTGTGTGGTTCCCAAAGTCTGCAAAGACTCCTAGCTCTGGGGCCCAGTGCAGCTCATCCAGGCTCTCCTCTGCCTCTAGTGAGGCAGCCAGTGGACCCAGCTCCGCAACTGCCTCAGTCTCTCCCAGCTGTTCTGCCAGCCGCGCCAGCACACGGGCACCCAGTGCCACCCAGCACCGCAGGTCAAGGTGCCGCTCACTGGCTGAAGGGTGTGAAGCTCGGGGATAGTCATCCAGCCCTGAAGGCAATGTCTTAGGGTTCAACAGGGTTGGCAAGGCGGGATCCCGGCCCCGCCAGCGGTAAGATAGTGGCACTGGCCCTGCCTGGCTCTTATAGAGCCAGGAGAACCAGGCATGCAGACGGGGGAAGGCCCTGCGGAGGAAGGCAAAGTCAGCAGGGTCGCCACCCTCTAGCATGTGGGCTACAGGCAAAAGCAGGGTTGGGGGGTTGGCATGGGCTGCCCGTTGCACCAGGAATTCTGGGGGCACCCGGGCTCGGGCCTCATCTCCTAGTACCTGCTCCCTTCCAATCCAGCCATCAGCATTGAGCAGCCCCAGCCAGTGGCCTAGGGCCTCCCGGGTAAGGCGGGGATCCCACCGCTGTACCAGCAGCTGGTGAAAGCCCTCATCCCAGAGGAAACCTCGTGGGAAGAATGACCGGGAGGGCACTGCTGTGAAAAGAGGGACAGGTGGAAAGAGGGCTGGGTCCACCTTCTGCTCAGATCCCTCAACCCCCATGTCTGCCAACACCAGACCCTGTCCATAGAAGTAACCAATCCCACCAAGGAGGCCACTGAGGGCAGCCTGACCCAAAGCCTGCTCCTCAGGGCTCAGGCCCTTCTTCTTCAGCTGAAAGGTCTTCTCAAAGCGCTCTCTAAAGGCTTCAGCATGGCTCTCCAGGGCTTGGGTCAGCAGGCTGCCTGCCAGCCGTGCCAGGGCTTGGCTTCCTCCTGCCCGGGCACTGCCCGATTCAAACACCAACTCCACAGAAAAGGGGACTTTCAGTGTCACCTGTTGTATCAAGAATTGCCCCTGTCCCTGTCCTTGCCCACTTGGGCCTCTGTCCTCCCACTTCAGAGATCCTGGCAAGCCGAGGTAGCGTTCAGGGGAAGCCCCTGGAGGCCGATGCTGAAACCAGCTACTTAGACGACTCTTCACCATCTCTGTTAGCAAGGGAAGTCCTGGGTTGGAGGACCAGAAGACATTGTAGCTTGAAGGGAAGAAGATAAATAGGAAATATTACTCAGGAGAAAAAGATGGGGATTATAAAGAGAAATAAGAGGTGATCACGAGTCAAGATGGCAGGGTCTTGGCAATGCAGGGGAATTGGAGCCTGGTGAGAAGCAAAATAACTGGTGGAAAGAGGGTAGAGTCGGGGAGATAGAAATCAGGCTAATTCAGCATCCATACCACCCCTACCATCGCCCCACACTCTCTCCTCTGTTACCTGCTATACTTGGGGGCAGTATCCCCTGGATGGGTTGGTGGCATAAGTGTAAAGCGGAAGTCACCAAGTTCACTGGAATGCCCACTGATGAACTTCAACTGCCCTTTGGCCCCAACCTCTGGCACTAGGACTTCATTGCCATCTGTCACCACATAGAAGAACAGGGACACCAAAGGCAGGGCAGAGGTACCTGAGGCCTGGGTGACCAAGGAGGACAGAAAAACACAGAATTAGATTAGTATTCTCTCCTGAAAATCCAGCCTTACTCAAAGGAACCCCATGCAGGAGCAACATGGTAAACATACATCCGCAGTGTTGAGGGTCAACGAGGGTCAGTGACCCAGTGAGATGAGGTATAGAGATTTGCACAGTTCTCTGGGAAACAGAGTGTTTTTGTGTCGTGTACTAAGAACTCTACACATCATTTTCTTTTATTCCTACAATCCTCTGAGTAAAGTGCCGTTTGTATCTCCATTTTGCAGACACGGAAACCACGGCTTATGGAGTAAATAGAGATGGTCATACAGGCAAGTGTTTAAGGCAGGCAGCCAGATTCAGAGCCCCTGCTATCAACCTTCACAACATACTGAGTTTGCTGGCAGCAAAGAAAGGGTGGAGTGAGTATGGGCTGGGGAAAGGGTGTCCTGAGGCCCTGACCTGAGGCTCTACAGTCACTCTCCAGCTCCAGTCCCCTCCGTGCTGACCCCCAGGCCTCTTGACGAACTCAGTCGTGAGTCTTAGGGCCCCATCCTGGATGTGCTGCCGCCCGAAGGAGAGACCGTCGTGGAACTCCCAGCCATAGGGACCCACGCCGTCCCCCTGCTCACACGTGTGCCTGAGCTTAGGGGTCCCTGGGGTGGCGCCTTGCTGCGCCCACATCAGTCCTGGGGGTAGAATGGCCACGTAAGTCAAAGAGAGATCAGGGGACCTGTCCCTCTGGGTTTTCGAGAACTTCACTATAATCCCTCCTCATAACTCTTCTGAACCACCCCTCCCCACTCTTGCTCTGGCGTGAAGCTGGGGCGCCCGGATTAAGAGTCCGCCTGCATGCCCGCCCGCTCCGAGGCCCAGTTACCGGTGAGGAGGGGTTTCGGGCTGCGAGTCTTCATGCCGAAGTAGACGTGAGGGCGGTAGGTGCCCCAGAAGAGGTCCGGGGCCACGGCGGGGCTGGAAGAGTCGGGAGGCAGTGCTGGGGGCGCGGAGTGCAGTGTGACCGCCCGCCGCACACGGTGCCACGCCAGCAGCCAGCATCCTGACAGGCCCAGGGCCAGAGACAGGACCACGACGCCCAGAGCCGCTCTCCAGACAGAGCCACGGGCTCCGCCGCCCCGTCGTGCAGGGCCGCCCCGAGCCACCCTTTCAGCTATCCGCGCTCCTTCTGCCGGGGCTCCACGGCGCCGCCGCTCTCCCCGAGCCATCCTGGCACTGAGGTCGGCGTCGCGGAGTGCTCGGGCAGGTGGCAACGGAACCCGAGTCCTGTCTCGCCTCCCCGGCTTGCGCGCCGCGCCCGGGAGACCACAGATGTGTCACCCGCCCCTGCCGGTCCGCGCCTCCCGCTCCGCTTCCGCCTCCCGCCGGAAGTCCCGCCCCGCCACGTCAGATTAAGTCTCAAAGTCCGGAACCGCTGTCACCGGCAGTTGTTTAGGGCTAGCTATATCCTGGGTTAACGTTTCTTTGGCGCTTGGATTTCACGGGCTAGTAGATACAAGTAATCTCACGTTGGCTTTTTTGGTTTTGCTTTCCAAATGATTATTAAGAACCTGGGACGCCTTCCCGAGTGTTTGACATTTAGCCGCCCCAGTCAGGTGGCTGAAAACTGGCCTAGAAAATTCAAGTAAATTGGCCTCGGCCACAGAGCCAGGAAATGGCTAGCTTGGAGCCGAACTGTATCTATAATAGACTGGATCGGGGCGCCTGGGTGGCACAGTCGGTTAAGTATCCAACTTTGGCTTAGGTGATGACCTCCTGGATCGTGGGTTAGAACCCCCATCGGGCTCTGTGCTGATCTTTCAGAGCCTGGAGCCTGCTTTAGATTCAGTGTCTCCCTCTCTCTCTCTCTGCGCCTCCCCTACTCATGCTCTGTCTCTCTCCATCTCTCAAAAATGAATAAATGTTAAAAAAAAAATACATAAATAAAGACTGTATCATTTTGCCCATGCCTTCTTTCCAATTTAAATGGAGTGTGCCAGAGTGGACCCAAAAGGAAGCCTGAAATCTGTTCCAGCAGTCTTTAAGCAACCTGTAACTTTAGACAAATATATCCAGATATCCACTCAGTCCAGGATTCCTTATCTAGATGAACTCTAAAAGGACCAAAATGGTGGTGTATGCACTTCAAGAATGCATTTCCCCTCGTTTTCTACAAACCAGGAAGTGAAGGGTCTTAGGGGAAGGATAGCTTATATTCAGGTCAGGAAAGGCTGTAGGAAGGAGGCAACATTTCTAGGTGGCCTAGAAGAGTTAACATTACAATTGGTGGCTCAGAAAAGCAACTTAGATTCACAGTTAACTTGTGTCTCACCAACAGCTCAGCTTAAAAGGTGTTTTCAATAGGGGCACCTGGGTAGCTCAGTTGGTTAAGCTCCTGACATCAGCTCAGGTCATGATCTCAGGGTTCCTGGCTTAGAGCCGTGCGTCATGCTCTATGCTGACAGCTCAGAGCTTGGGAGTCTCCTTCCGATCCTAGGTCTCCTCTATGTCTCTCTCTCTGTTCCTCCCCTGCTCATTCTCTCTCTCTCAAAAATAAACATTAAAACATTTTTTAAAAAGGTATTTTCATAAAGTACAAGTCCCTATCATCCTTTAAAAAACCTTACTCAACATCATTATGCCACTTTAACTAGTATCACACCTCCCATCCAAATTCATTGTATAAAGCTAATACTTTATGCTATATATATTTTCTCTTTTGCTATAATCTGATATCTGACCCTACCCTCCACTGGTAGACTTTTTACTCTTACAAAAATCACCTTCTGACCAAACCCAATGGTCACTCCTGTCTTTATCTTCTTTGCTACCATTACATCTAATTCACATGTCTATTGTAGCACTTATTACATACCTGGATTTCATTATTCATCTTTGTATCCCAGTATTAATCAGTTACAGGCACAAGGTAGATGGTAAATATTTGTAAATGTGACAAATGTTAATTGCACGCTGTGTATCAGGCACTATGCAAAGTGCTAGGGACACAGAGAAAACAGCCCCAACCTCAGGTTCACAGTGCCAGCATTCAATCTATGTTTACAGCAATATCTGAAACACCCCCATTTTTACAGATGAGGAGAGCAGTAAAGTCTAGCCAGAGAGAAAAGCCAGCTAGCCGTCAAGTTGGGGGAACTCAAATCTAGGCTGTCAGTATACTTTTGGCTATAGCATAAGGCCTCTTAGGTAACACTCACACTCCTGGTAATGTTCTAGGCACTTAAAAATAGCAACTCATTTAATCTTCTCAACAGTCCTAGAATATATGTACCATTACCCCAATTTTACAAATGAGGAAACAGGCACTGAGAGACTAATTTTTCCACAATCACAGAACTACTTAAGGGCAAAGCTAAGATTTCAACCCCAGGAATCCTGGCTCTTTACTACCCCATACTGCCTCCCGGTAGGTTTCTGGTTTGTTTTTCAGTAGTTTCTTTTTTAAGGGGGGAGGGGAATAACAGCTCTTGAAGATAGTACCCTTTTAAGCAGAGAAGCAGTGTAGTAATGCTATAGCAAAGTATTTGGCAAAGTACACGGCAGCCAGTGTCTAGAGATCCTTGATTGTCTAAGCATTCTCAAGTTCTCTAAACCAGTACCATCAACCATTTTTTCCTACAACCCGTGGTAAGAAACAGTTCTATTCTGCAACCAAGTACCTGCAGATATGCACACATCAACATACTTCATGTTTTATATGTATATATTCATGATTATGCTGAAAGCTTAAATTTCTTAAAAGAGTGCTTCCCTTTCTGTGCCATGCACTCTGATATTTTTTATTCTATTTTACTTTGTTTCTGAAATGCTGATTTAACCCTCTAAATTGATTTCACGATCCATACTAACGAGTTGGTAACCCAGTATGAAAAACACATCAGGCACAGTGTGAAACAAGTAGCAGGAAGACATAAAAACAGCGACCAGCTTTGAAAGACAAAATTAAGCAGCAGCAAAATGGTCAGAAAAAATGGAGATTGGGTGGGATAATACAATGATACAGGAAAGTGAATGGGAACGGAGAAAACACTTCAGAAGCTTTTGTTTAAAAAAGAATATTCTGAATTTATTGACTAGATATGCAGGGAAAGAGAGAGGGCAGAAGCAGAGGCAATGCTGTGGTTTCCAGCCCAGGTTGCTGAGGAGATAAAGCAGATGAAGGAATGGGGAAGTCAGGGGAAGAGGCAAGTATATGTGTATGTAAGATTATCAATGCTATTTTGGACAAAGGAGTGTGGGTGGGGTTTGGAGGAAACTGCTAGTAAGGAACCTGACAATAGCACAGTAGTTGAGATTAGAGCCAAACAGAAATGTAGGATTTAACCCCAGAGTTCAAGTTATGACAGAATGAAATGCTCAGAAATAGACACAAAAATGAAGGATGAAAGAAGCACAGTTTTATGGTTAAAAGAAAAAAAGACCCACGAGGAAGGGAACTTCCACAAGGGAGCAAATTAAAAGCGGCGGATCCTACTGAGATGGAAATATGAGGACCGAGAAAAACAGCACTGGATTTGGCTAATAAGAGCAATAGGCACCTTGAGTGAGTGGTGGGAAAAGCCAAATTCAAAAGGGTTCAGCAGGGAGTGATGGTAAGAAAATGAAATCAATTCAAGTTTGTGCAGACCCCTCTCTCATCGTGTCTCTTTTCAGAAACGCTGGTTGGATCAGTAGTCCCAGGGCTCGCTCTTTTTTTCTTTCCGGCGCTCCGTGGCCCTCCAGACTGTGATTCGAGTGATGAAGTCTCTCAAACTCTTAGGTAAGCGTCCTAGCAATCCCAAGCTAAAATCGGCTTGTTGATCTCTTCTGCACTGTCAGCGCCCGGTACCAGCGCCTGGCTTCTCCCCGCTGCTCGCCGCAGCCCTAGTCTGGATGTGGGAGGCAAAGGCTGTGAGCATTTCCTGGGCGGTGAGGTGGGTGCCGCGCATAATCAGGCGATGCCCGTCTCCTGGGGAAGAAAAAAAAAAGAGTCAGACACGGCGACGGCGGCGGGGCCCCGGACTGAGGGCGCGCGGGCTGCCTGGAGCCCCTTCCGCCCGCCTCCCCACCCCAGCCCACCGAACAGCACGTCCACGCAGGGCTCGGAGCCGTCGTGCCTCACGTCCACAATCACCGAGCAGTTGAGGTTGGTGGAACGGACCTTCTCGCTGCTCACCGCCTGGAGGAAGGTCCTGCGGTCGGAAAACAGCTTGAACGCCCGGCCGAGAGGGCTAGACCCCCTAGACCCCCAGCGCGAGGAAGGCGCGCCCCTTCCCGTCCCCATTTCCTTCTTCCTCGTACCTCGTCGACTCTACATTCTTCTCGAAGGGGCAGAATTGAACCCGAACCTGCTTCACAGACCGGAGCCCGAGCCGAGCCAAGGAGGCCGCCATGGTGACCTTCGCACCGGAAGGCCTCGTGCGGGCGGAAGTGTCCGTTACCGCTGCGCTCCCCTCCCTGCTCCCGGCCTCTTGAGGGTGCGGTACTCTGATTCTACAGTTCCTGAGCTAGCGTTCCCTGGGCTCCCCACCCCGAGTGGAGGAAGAAGGCCCCCGGTTAGGGAGGTGGTTTCAACCCAGGGTCTGGAGGTCCCCAAAGTAACCGTTCAGTAAATACCTATCATTAATAGTCCTCTTGTACTACGGTGAAGACAATAAATAAATAGCGCAAAAGCCTTGCACTTGGCTCTGATAATACGTCCATCTTCTGTGGCCTTTCCCTTTCCTTACGTTGCTGTGCCATCTCAAGCGCTGGCCCCTTCGGTGAGGATACTGCCATGGCAGGGATTATACAGCTACCAGGGGGGTAAACCCTACTCAGGTAACTGAAGATCAAACACGTTGAACTCTGAGTAACCAAAGTTTAAACGTGAAGGTCCTTTAGCCTAATATTCTTAAGTGACTTCAAACAGTAACAAGACAGGGAGCATAGGGTAATACACCTCTTGGGACTGATCCAAATGTAGAAATGCCTATTCCACCTCTGTGGTTCCTGATGAACTGTGTGTTTAGCGTGGCTCCTAGGACTTAAGAGGAAGTAGCATCTAGGCTCTCTGCTTTCTATCATTTTTTCCCTTTCCCTTTCCCCAGGGATCCAGCTCCATAGCCCTTTTTCTAGGGCCTAGCCCTGAGATGTCTTCACTGTTGGGGAACTAGGCCCAAGCCTCCCAAGGATGCTAACCTCCAGGTTCCAGGCTGTGGTGTTTGGCCCTTTACTCTGGATTCCAGGCATTGGAGTGTCTTGGATTCTTAGCTTTTAAGTCCAGGCTCTCTGGAGCTTGTGTTTCTCAGGTATCCTTTCTTCCAAGCTCCCAATTGTAGGCTTCTTTAATATACACAGAAATACCTGGGCTTTCCCAGCCAGAGATGGGGAGCTCTGACTTTGTGGCTCCTGGTCCCAGGCTTCTCAGGATTCAGGACTGGTCCCCAGGCAGGAAAGAAAAGGCAAGTGCCAACGGGGACGCTGGTGCTGCCTCAGGGCAAGCCAGGCCTGCTGATTTCCCACCAGGTAAGCCTCCGGGCTAGGTCCCCCTCCCCATAGTGTGCTTAGCAGCTGAGCTGTCTGGGCTGGGGGTGCTCCAGGCCGAATAGGGGGCTCCAAGCTCTCCAGGCTGTTGAGGCTGCTGCTGGGCAATTCCATGGTCTGGACCTCACTGCATGTACCTAGTAAGGCAGGAATGGAAGACAGGCAGTGGGGAGGAGGAGAGGTATGACTACCCTTGACAACTATATGAGGTCAGTGATGAGGATGGGGGATGGGGCACATAAAGTGGCAAGGCCAGGTCAAAGAGAGCCTGGAGTTGGTTAAGAGTGACTCACAGCAACAGGGAGGCCTCCTGTGGACTTCAGGCTTGGGCAGAGGCTGCTGGAATAGACACAGCAGGGCCCCATCCAGTTTCTGGAAGATGTTGAGTGTGAGCAGAGTCTGACGAAGTTCCGGGGACAAGCCCCACTGCTCCTCCTCCAGCAACTCCCGAACCACTCCAAAGTCTTGTCTGAGCTGCAGCGCCCCCTGCAGGCTGAAGGCCAAAGTACAATGTGGCCACCTGCCTCTCTAACTGCTCTGCCCCACCTATACCCCCTCCCTTTTTCCAGTTCCATCCAGCCCTCTGCCACTGCCTCCTTTTCTCCCCACCTGAACCGGATCTTGTGCATGAGGATGTAGTCAAGCCAGGCACCCAGGATGGCTGTCAGTGCCTGACCAAGGACAGGGTCCTGGGCTTGGGGCGGCAATCCCTGCAATCCTTGCAGCACAGGCTCCAGTACAGTGCGAACCACCAACTTAGCATACTCACTGGGAATGCTGGGCAGTTCTGGAGTGGAAGAAGAGAAAGTACAGGATATGAGACCATGTAGATCTGTTGAGCTCTTAAGGGAATATTCAGGGGAAGATGGTAGGATTTGTGGGACACAGAAGGCGAGGACAAGGATGGAGACAGAGAAGTGGAGCCAGGATCTGGAGGAGTCAGGCCACTATTACCCCCTGGGAACTCTGGAAGGGGATGCTGGGAAGAGGAGTTACCAGGAGAGAGACGATGCCTCCAGTACCGGCCCCGTGGCATGTAGAGTTCAAAGCCCTGTGTGGCTTGTTTATGACATTCTTGAAAAAAGAGCCTTAGTGACTCCTCAGGCAGGAGCTGTGGAGATATGGAGAAAGTAAAAGGGGGTTCTCTGTTGGGGGATTGCCAAATTACGATGCTCTTCTAAACCTGAGGTGTTTAACCTGGCTTCCATAAAGGCCCAGAACAGAATTGTATGCATAATTCTATGGGCTTGGGCAATTATGAGGAGAGATGCCCTAACTTTATTGGGTTTTCCTAAAGGCCTGGACCCAGGAAAGATGATAGACAATTGCCATAGGGTTACCCTGCTCTTCTCAGCGTGGTTCAGAGTCTGGAAATCCTCCAGGTTAATTCTACTCTACAGGAAAATTAATAGGAAAAAAGGGGGAGATACCCTCACCACTACCAATGTTTAAAAGCAAATGTTAGAGACGGGTCTGTGTGATCTACAGACAGGCAGAGGCATGAAGAAAGAAAGGGGGAACTGTATGATATTCCACCATCTATGAAAGGAAGTCAGGAACTATATGCAGATCAGGAGCAAGCACTGTAACTTTCTGAGATTCAGGACATTTTGGAATGTCCTTAAACTGAATATTTTTTACACCCTACTTCCATTTCTTCAGAGTAGTGTAACCCATAAAGCAAAAACGGCCCATGTGCTGGTTTGATTTCTGTACCTTGACAGGTTATGTTTTTGGAATGGGAGAGGGCAGCAAGAAAGAAGGGTCTTGGGGTGCCTGGGTGGCTCAGTCGGTTAAATGTCTGACTCTTTGTTTCAGCTCAGGTCATGATCTCACTGTTCTTGAGTTCGAGCCTCCAGTCAGGCTCCATGCTGACAGCATGGGATTCTCTCTCTGTCTCTGCCCCTCCCCCACTTGCTCTGTCTTTCTCAAAGAAAATAAACTAAAAAAAAAAAAAAAAAAAGGTAGTTTATACAGCCCATTTTGGAGGAGAGGAACTCCAAGAAATGGGGGAAATAGGGTATGTGGCTCTATAAAGAAAAGGTAACTGGGTGCTTGTAAGGCTGAAGAGAGGAAGGGGCCTGGGGACTAGACTTGGGGGAAGTAGAGCCCATGTGGCTTCTAGTACATATCCTGACAAAAGCCTATCCTAAATCCAAATTCTTGCTCTCTTCTGAAAACCAAAACCCCTTCTTCCTTATTCATACCAAGGAAACTACCCTATTGTCAACTGACATTTGTTAGGAATCTTTCTGCACTCAACACTCTGAGGAAACACAAGGTCACACTATGAAATAGTCTTTCTGTCTGGGACATTAGAGTCTGGGTGGGGAGAAAACTCACAATGTCTGATTCTTCTTTTCCATCCCAGTGCCATATGCAGTGGAATACCCAGAGCAGATACCCAACAGTGCCATCACCAGGCACAGGGACAAGGCATGCAGAGTCCTTTGCACAATGGTTAGTTCACACAGTAAGCACACTGTCCCTGTTCTCACAACTACCAAGAGCTGAACTCCTTTTTTTATGTCTCCTCATGCACCTCTGGACAAAAGTGTGTGTGTGCCTGAAAATGCATGCATGCACACATGTGCACACACACATATACACAAAGGAAGCTTCTGCTTTGGTCAGGCCATCTCCCCACTACTCCCCCAAGGAACTATGGACTGCCCACCCCCACCTCCAGCAACCCTTCCCCTGGGGAAGCGGTACACAGGTTCAAGGCATGTGGTAAGCAGGAATGCAGAGAGAGGGGTGTCTGGGTGGCTCAGTCAGTTAAGCATCCGACTTCAGCTCAGGTCATAATCTCACAGCTTATGAGTTTGAGTCCTGTATAAGGGCTCTGTGCTGACAGCTTAGAGCCTGGAGCCTGCTTTGGATTCTGTGTCTCCCTCTCTTTCTGCCCCTCCCCTGCTCATGCTCTGTCTCACTCCCTCTCCCAAAAATAAACTTTTAAAAGAATTAAAAAAAAAAAAAAAAAAGGAACGCAGAGAGGAAAGGAGCAGAGGAGCAGAGGGACAAAGCCTGAACTCTGTAGCCACGCCCCTATTTAGGGCAGAGTAATTTAGAGCAGAGGGGAAACTTGGGCAGGAAGAGAAAACAAAAAAACAGAGAAACATCTTCCATAGTAGGAACAGATACTGGGCAAAATGGGGAAAAATTAAAATAGAAGTATAATAATTTTATGCATAAGTTTAGAAGAAAATAAAATACTAGAAGATAGACAAGTGTGGTTAAAGGTTACCACCGTGGAACAGGGATCAGAGGTGAGGTAGGGGGCAGTTAAAGCACTATATTATTCTAAAATAATATTCTATTTCACCTTTAGTTTTTAAAATTTCTTTTAATTTTGAGAGAGACAGAGTGTGAGCGCAAGGTGGGGAGAGGGGCAAAGGGAGTGAGAGAATCTCAAGCAGGCTCCACACTCTTGAGATCATGCCCTGATCCGAAGTCAAGAGTCAGATGCTCCACCAACTTAGCCACCCAGGTGCCACTATTCTATTTCACTTTTTAAACTATGGACATGTATTATTTCTTAAAAATATAAGCTATACATTTAGAAACGAGGAACATCATATCAAAGCTAGTGACTAAAAGGAAAGATTCAATCATTTATCTTGCTTTTTCTCTATAAAATATACTTCAGAGTAACCAAGTGATTAACGAAGGCAAATTTCACTTTATAGGAATAATTCAATGAATAAATGAAGAAGAAATGATAGACTTGGAATATCACTACTTTGCACCCTTTAAGGAAAAAATGGATCTAGGCAGTAATCATTAGTGGCTGTTAATGTCCCAAAATGAGAGCCTCACATACAGAGGTAACAGAATTGACCAAGAGGTGATAACTGTTAAAGCCTCAGTGGTAGGAATATGGAGGTCCATTATACACTTCTATTTGTGTATATGTTTGAAGTTTTCCATAATAACAAGGTAAGGAAAGAAGAACAAAAAATGAACAGAGCAGGAAAAGATAAATCCAGCAGAGACTCCATGGGGATTCCCAAGTCCCTGGGATGTTCTACCGCAATTACCACCCCCATCATCCTAACCCCCAAAGCTGGGCACAGAACAACAGACTCTTAAACTGCCACTGCCAGGGCCCCTGCTTTTCTCACCTGGATCTGTGTGGCTAGCTTCTGGATCTCCAGGCCCAGCTGCTGCTCCACCTCCAGGGACAAGCTTTCTTCTGAGGCCAGTCTAGACAGAGCTGCTGCCTCGTGCAGTAGAGGCTTTGCCAGAAACGGGAAGTGAGATTTTAACCCAGCCAAGGCTGCTCTCCTGCCCACTCCCCAGCTACTTACAGGTAAGTCCTTCTGGATCAGGAGCAGGAAAGAATCTGGGGCCCACGCTGCCAGATGCTGCTGAGTTCTACCCAAAAACCAGAGCAAGGTGGTCTGCAGGGTACAGAGCCCTAGAGCAAGGGGTGCAGGATCTGGGGAGAGGAGGATGGAGCATCTGAGGAGGCGGGCTTCAGAACCGAGTGAAGGAATAAAGGGGGTATCTTCAACCATTCTGCTCCTCCATCCCCAGCACCTTGTCTCACCTGGAGGCTTACAGAGGAGCAGACCTGACCTGGGTTGCCCAAGGGCATCCAAGAGAGGAGGGAAGAGCTGTTGCAAAAGTTCAGAGGTATGAGAGGATGAGGCACGGCTGCTCTGATCTTGGCCAGCAGATCCCAAGGCCTGACAGAAGCCTGCGGATGAGGGGTATGGTCTGATGAGGAAGGGGCAATCTGGGGCTGTGTCACTCCCAATGCCCCTTCCTTCTCACCTTGGTCCCAGTTCCAGATAAGAGACTGATGAAATAGGTTGCGACACAAAGAAGCCAGCTCCTTCTCACACTCCTGAGGCAGGGATGCTAGTGGGAGAAATGACTTGGAGCCTGAAAAGAAGGCCTCCCTTTTCCAGAACCACTGCCCATTCAGTGATGGGGAAAAGGGGAGGCTTCCACTGAGACTCAAGACTTGAGTGGAAAGCAGATTTTACCCTGAAAGCCCAGATGCTCTTGGCTGATTGGTGGGGAGGAGGGGGTGGGGTGGGAGTGTTCATTCTAAAGGGCCTGCTTTTGCAGTCTAGTTGGCAGGGGAGTGGGGTGGCTAGGGAGAAGAAAGAGACCCCTGTCTTCTAAATGCCCACCCAGGCCCATCACTCACCCTGACCTAGTGCCTGACTCAGCTGTTGTGCAGCTGCCCTGCGGTCCCTCCAGGGTCCTAGACTTAGGTTCAGACTCTGAGCACAAGCTGCCCACAGCAGGGTCCAGTACTGGCTCCACAGGGCTCCAGCCCCTCCAAGCCCCGGTCCACTGCCGGCTGAATCAGTCGCGCCTCCCAGCAGCCCCAGCAGCCTGGGCAGCAGCTCCCGCTCCTCCTGGCACCGACTTCGGAGGTGGTCCAGCAAGCCCGACCCCCTGAGGGCCTCATCTAGCTGACCAGCCACCAGGCAACCCCGCTCCCCCGTTAGGAGGTGGAGGACACGGAGGGGTGGGAAAGGGCGCGCTGCCCCCGGGATTTGGCTCAAGGCTTTTCCCAGCAGCTGGTGGTAGGCGGGGAGTGCCAAGAGCACGTCAGCAAGTTGGGACGACAGGCCCGGGCTGGCAGGCTCCCGACCCAGAGCCCGAAGCTGCATCTCGATGGCAGCATCCAGGCGCTGAGCGGCCAGCCCAACCGGGCGCGCCAGGAGTAGCGGCTCGGGAGTCTCGCGTAGGCCGATTCGCAGGACAGCCCCACGGGAAGGGTGCAGCAGCAGGTCGCGGCACAGCTGAGGCAAGGTGCTGGAGCTAGGGGCCGGCGCGCCGGGACTCAGGGTCCTCAGGAGGCGCACGGCCGTCTGTAGGTTGCAGGCGCAGTCCCGGGCTTGAAGGAGCTGCTCCCGCTCGCGATGCAGTCGCAGCAACACGGCCCGGAGACGCTGCAGGGCGGGAGGGATGGGGCGGCCGGCTGCCGACTCCCCCCACCAGTAAGCGGCCCCGGCCTCCTGGTGCTCTCCAGCGTCTGCAGGCGCCGGCGCAGCCCACCACGGCTGCGCTCCCCGAGCTCCGCCGGGCGGTGGGTCCAGGCAGGGAACGCTCCCGGCAACCGGCAGCCGCAGCCAGCCACGAAAGTCCCCGCGGAGAGCGCGCGCCTGCCTTCTCTCCCACTGCTCCTCCACAGCGCCTTCGGGTTGTGCCCCAAACGGCGGCACGGTAGCGAGCGGAGGCAGAAGGCCAGCAGAGCGAGACGCCTGGGCCATGGGACGCCGACTCCGGAGTGAATCTAACGATTCCCACTTGCTCGCACCGCCCAGCGCCCGCTGCCGCCGGGACTCCGCCCAGTCCCTGGAGCCGTCATTTCTAGCCCGGGAACCTCCTGGCCCGTCTTGAACTCTCTCGCGCTCCGTAATCGGAGGCTTCTGCCCCTAACAAAGATGGCAGCTTACTCTGTCCTACTCCGCCCTTCGGCGGCTATCAAGTACCAGATCATCTTTCACTTTCGTGTTACTGTTGTCGGGAGATGGCGCCGATTCCGAAGACTGTGGGGCGGATAAAGCTAGGTAAGCAGGTGTGACAAGAGACGAGAGGGTCCAGGAGGGTAGAGACAGCCCCACTTGGGTCTGTTTTCAGTCGGGTCTTGTGCTTCACGCGGTGGGCGGAGGGGAGCTTCGACCCGTCCAACCGGAGCACTGTGACGCGCCGTTGGCCTTCCTTTACTATAGACTGTCCTCTGCGGCCTGGCTGCCCGCTGGAGGTCGCTGCTGTCCCCAAACTCTGCAAGGAATTCGGTCCTGAGGACTACGGCGCAGAGGTAAAAGGGACTCCTCGCTCCCCTTCGTCCGGTTTATCTTGGTCACGCCTCTTTCCAGCCAGCTGAGCTGAGCCCCGCCGCTGCCGGGCGCTGCCCGGCCTCCGATGGCTCCGTCGAGGCGTAGTCTCCGGCCCGGGCCTGAAGCAGCGCGTGGCAAATGGAGGGCGTGGGGCCCCGGGGTCCGCGCTGCCCAGATAAATGCTGGAAGTGGGTGGGATTGAGTTGACGATGGTTTCTGAGTTGAGGATTGGGGAAGTGAGTGACAGTTCCTTAGGATAAGGTATTCTGAGCAGAGGGAACAGTGTGAGCAAAGACGCCAAGGCAGGGTAAAGTTTAGGGAACTTAACCGAAGTGAGACTTGAGTAATTGGGTTGGATCCGTAAGAGATGAAGTGGCAAAGAAGGAAGTGAGAGGCTTGAAAGGCTTTGTCTGGCACAGGGGCTTGCATGTTCTCAAGTAGGTGATAGGGTTATTGAGGGAAGGGCAGGATCGGATTTAGAGCCCTGAGAAGCTGTGTTTCCTACTGCTTCCTGGGGATCTCCAAAACCTCAAACTCAACAAGTCCAGAAGTTAACTCATCATCTTTGCAAATTGGTTGCTTTTCCTCTAATCTTAGTTTTGGTTAGCAACACAAACTGACTTCCGGTTGCTTAAAGCAGAAATCTGAGAATCATTGTACATAATCCTCCCTTTCCTTTACCTCATACATTTAATCGCTAAAATAACACTTCAGAAGTGTCTCTTGACTCAAGCCCATCGTTTCCATTCCTGCTTCCACTGCCATGGCCTTAGTTCAAGAACTCATTCTCTCTGGCCTGAACAGTCATAATGGCCTGCTAATTAAACATTCCACCCCTAGACTCGTCTTCCCCAGTGCTGTTCCACTTGAGCGCTCCACTCCCCTCACTGACAAGAGGAAGTACAACCTCACTGACTCACACAGGGTTCTTCAGACCCAGTTCCTGACTACATCTTTATTAGAATAGTCTCCTCACCAGTCTCTCTGCTTTTGCTCATTCAGCACACATATTAAATACCAGCTATATACCAGGCACTGTTTTAGGCACTGGGAAGACAGCAGTAAGCCAAACAGACAAAAATCTTTTTGTTGTTGTTGTTGTTTTTTTTTTTTTTTTGTCTGTGGAGGCATCTAGTGGAGGCATCAAGTGGAGGCAACCAATCAACAAACAAACAATATAGTTTGCCAAATATGAAAAGTGCAAAGAAAAGTAAAGCAGGAAGGACAGGGAGTGCTGAGTGGAATTGAGAACTTCTCTTCTTAAAAGAAGTGGTCAGAGAAGGCCTCCTGGAGAAGGTTTAAGAAGAGATCTGAAGGGTGAGCATTCACTGGGGAAAGAGCATTCCAGGGAGAGGAAGTAACAAGTAAACTACTGAGATGAAAGCACACTTGTTGTGTCGTAGGAACTTCAGAGGATACCACTAACTACTGTAGGTAGAGGTAGGACAAGAGGGTAGGGAGATGATTTATGGAGGACCGATTAGCTAGACCATGTTCAGCAATGTGGTGAATTACAAGAGTAGCGTAGACTGTGCTTTGGGGAGAGGTAGGAGGTCAAGGTAATCCTTTTTTGTTTTTAAAAAAGTCTATACTGGGCCAGCTAGGAAGTTGAAAGAAGCCCACCAGGATACTGAATTCGAGAATAAGTCTTTATAAAAGTGCACAGCTGTGTAAATGAAGATGCTGTTGGGTCAGGACGATATCTCGATGGAAACCCTGGCTCTAAAACTGCTTAAAAAGTTGACTCTACCTCAGTGATCTGAAGTCCTTCCGATGCATCAGTTTAGCGCTTTGGAGTTTCATGTGGCGTCTAAGTTTCTCAGTCAGTGGGCCACCACCTAGTCAGGGATGTGCTCTGTTTAGGCCTGATTAGGCCACACAGGAACAAGATGACTCCTCTCCTCCTCTAAAGCTGACACTAATTGGGGAAATGATTCTCATAAGAACCACAGAACGTAACGGGCTAGGTCTTGAAGAGTCTTGTCTCTTCTTGTGAATGATGAAGCCAAGGTTCAGAGAGGTTAAACAATTTGTCCAAAATGAAACAGCCAGGCAATGGCAGAGCCAGAATTAAGATCAAACAGCTTCATTTCACAACAGTGTTCTTTCCAGTTCCATGCTTCTTGCCAATTGAGAGAGCGATAAAAAGCAGTGAATAATATGGCTCTAAATTGTGTAACACAGAGCATGTGAGTACAGCTTCATTGAGGGCAGAGGTTATTGGAGATGAAGAGGTCTGGAAAGGATCTGAGGGAAGATGGAATTTGAACTGGACCTTGAAGGTGAGACAAGATGTGATGAGAAGCTCAGAGCCAGGATTAGGGGACAGTTGTAGGGGAAGGGGGGAAGATCCTGGAAGGGACCTGACAGCATAGGGATGAAAGCAGCCAAGCAGAGAATTACAAAGGAAGTTTGGGAAGGTCAGCCACGGAGTGTTTTGGAAAGCTCCAAATCTCAGGCTGAGGAGCTAGACTCAGTCCCACCTATGGCCTTGGCAGTGGGAGATTACTGGAAGTTGGTTGCTAAGTAGGGAAGTTACTGCTGAGAGCTTGGTTTGGGAGGAAACAGCTGAAGTGCAGGGGAGAGGCCAGCCAGGAACTGCTGCTCTCATTTAGGAATGCGGTAGCTCCTGAGTAGGTTATATGGGGTTGCTCATTTTCAGGGATATGACAAGGAACATAGTTGGAAGAGCAGGTAAACAGAGGAGGGCTCTGTTTCTGAGGCTTCAGTGCGGCTGACCTAGTGGTAGGTCAAGGAGAGGAGATCTTGTAGGATGGAGAAGGTCGGACAGAAAGGCTGCTCGGAACCCTTGGGAAGCAGGAGAGTAGCGAAGGAGGTGATTCACCAGGAAAACCAGAGCAGTGTGTCTTAAGGTGCTGAGTGGGGAGAGGCCAGCCAGTAAGGTTCTCCAGGCTGGGTGGGTGGTTTGTGGTTCTCTCCCAGAGCTCCCTCCAACACCAGCCTCCCCTCTCTTCCCCTCCCAGGACATAGTGGATTTTCTTCGAAGGCTTGTGGAGAGTGATCCCCAGGGCCTACACCGGATCCATGTGGATGGGAGCAGTGGGCGGCTGCAGCTGTGGCACCATGGTAGCGTGCAGGGGCCGGGCCCAGGGATCGAGGCTGGTACCCTGGGGAGGGCTGGCCCTCAGATACTCCTCTCTCTCACATTCCTCTATCTTTCCCTTCTTATCTCTCCTGACAGATTACCTCCTGGACCATTTCTGTGATGAGGCTAAAACGCCTGGACAGAGTGACAGAGACAAAGGGGCCGAGGGGCCGGGCACCTACTGTGGTCTCCGAAAGTCCTTCCTGTATCCTCCCCAAGGGTCTGAGCCCTGTGACCCCTGCCCTCATAGCCCCTCTGCCTCTGCGTCTGCCTCTGGTGGCTCAGACAGCCTGCTTGAGGTGGCCATGCCCCAGAAGCTCCTGCTGACTGAAGAGGTGAGACTATCAACAAGGGGCTTCACCTCCCCCAGGGCTCCTCCAACTGCCTTATTCCCATATCTGTATTCTCCCCTAATTTGGACCTTTCAAGGCCCTTCCATACTGCTGGCCTCCCTTTGGCTTTCTGGTTCTCTCTCTCTTTTCCTGTCACCTGCCTTTCCTTCTCCAGGAAGCCAACCACCTGGCTGAGGAGCTGGTGGCTGAGGAGGAGCGCATGAAACAGAAAGCAGAGAAGAAACGACTCAAGAAGAAGGTGGCTGGAGGCAGGAGTGGGAACCTGGAGGGATTTCAGAGAGGGAAGGAGGGAAGTTTTATGAGAACAGGGAAGAACTCAAGGAGGTCTGTAGTGGACCCTCTTGCCAGTGGGGGGCTCCGGGGCCTCAGAGCCCAGAGGTGGAAGGTCTTGTGGAAGCCCTACGGTGTGGTGGTCCTGGAGTCACACTATACTGCCTG
The DNA here is from genome assembly GCF_003009895.1 of Hyaena hyaena. Lineage (NCBI taxonomy): Eukaryota > Metazoa > Chordata > Mammalia > Carnivora > Hyaenidae > Hyaena > Hyaena hyaena. The sequence continues at coordinate 2,250,681 of NW_024080800.1, read as the reverse complement.
GGTTGGAATCTGCCTCTTTCTTACTGTAAGACCTCTGCCTGGTGACTCTCCTGTCTGCTTGTTCACCTGTAAAATGAGGATGACACAAAACCTACCTCATTGGAGTTGCAGGGATTAGATGAGATAGTGTATGCAAAGCTCTTAACCGGGTACACATCATATAATCTATATTGTACACGTGAAGAATTGGTTTCAAGATACAAAGTGTGTGTGTGTGTGTATTGACATAGAACGTTCAAATAATACACCATCAGCGTCATCACATCATCATTATCATTGCAGCGTCAAAAGGATCGCAGGCGACAGGAGCGCTTGGAGCAGGAGGGTGGGGACCCCAAGGTGAGTGTCTGCAGGCGGGTCTGAGGAGCACTCAGTGCCAGGAGGGTGGGAGCTGAGAAGGCAGGCGGCTCAGGGTGATCCCTGTCTGCATTCCCTTTAGGTCAAGGCCACCCCCGATGGAGACGGGAGCCCCCCATCTAGCCCTGGGAACCCTGCCCAGGGACAGTGTGGTGAGGAAGAGGTGAGAGCCCTCTTCCTTCCCTTCTTGGTCTCTGCCCACTCCCACCTATCCCTCCACCTGCTTTAGGACATACTTCATTGCCGTCCCCTCCTAACTTTCCTTTCTGCTCACAGGACTTACTGGATCTATCTAGCACTTTCGTGTCTCTGGCTTTGCGCAAAGTTGGGGATTGGCCCCCCAGTGCCCGCAGAGAGAAGGGACTGAGCCAGGAGCCCCGAGGCAAAAGTCTGGGTCCCCAAGAGAAGATGGGCCAGGAGGAAGGAAGGTCTCCAAAAGAAGAAAGCCCCAGGCAGAGCCCTAAGGCAGAGGTGAGGTGACCAGTAGAAGGACTTCTCTGGCTCTAGAATGAAGAGACCTGGGGTCCAGCTCTATCATAGACACCCTGACCTTGGGTATGGGTAATTTCCTCTGCAGGAAGGTAGGCCTGATACCATATTGCAGAACTGTCATAAAAATTACATAAATTGGGTGATGCTGACTGCAATATTCATTGTTTAAACAAAGGAGAAAGATTCGGGGAGGCTGAGGCCTCGAGTCCCACTTGACTTTGCTCCCCATCCCTAGGCATCTCCAGGACTGCCGGCAGCTGCCTTACAGCAGAGCCAGGAGCTGGCAAGTGAGATTCTCTCTCTCTCTCTCATCCTCCTCACCCTGCCCTCCCTGGGATAGCCCCATCTGAACCTTCCCACCTTCTCTCCTCCTCAGAGTTGGGTACCAGCCTTGCCCAAAATGGTTTCTACCACAAGGCTGTGGTTCTCTTCACCGAGGCCTTGAAGCTAAACCCCCGGGATCATCGGTGAGTGTTGGGGCTTAGCCTGTGTGCGGGGTGGTCAGGGCAAGGCAAAGTGCTGAGGATCCAGACTTTTGGCCACTTTGTCTTTGTCAGGTTATTTGGAAACCGCTCTTTCTGCCATGAGCGGCTGGGTCAGCCGATATGGGCCCTGGCTGATGCCCAGGTGGCCCTGACTCTGCAACCAGGCTGGCCCCGAGGCCTCTTCCGCCTGGGCAAGGCCTTGATGGGACTTCAGGTAATGGGTCTGAGATTGGAACCAAAGGAGGAATTTGGGTGGGATGGGGTGGGGATTGGGTCTACACTGCGTTTTCTAGGAAAGCTTCTAGTGCCACAGCATCATGGTGTTTGTGGAGGCTATGGAGGTTTGTGGAGGTATTAGAGGCCGAGGTGAGTTTGGGGAAGGGGCAGTTTTAATTTCCTTCACCTCCTTAATACCTAAGCTTTGCTCTTTCTACTCCCTCTGGGACCAAAGCGTTTTGAAGAGGCAGCTGCTGTGTTCCAGGAGACTCTGAGAGGTGGCTCCCAGCCTGACGCAGCCCGGGAGCTCCACACTTGCCTTCTGAACCTTGCTCTGGTAAGAGCACCAGCCCACTGTCACGCTGAGGGGCAGCAGGAGGAATGGCTGGGATTTCCACAACGGGCCCTGCTCCCTTCTTCCTCAGACGGGTCGCAGGGGCAGGAAAGGGCAGGATGAGGGATCATGGGCTGTGCCACTGAAAAGGAGTATCTACAGGCGTCCCTCCCTTTCCCTTCTCAGCAGGATCAGCGAGGAGGAATCCGGGCACCACATCTGACAACTGGGTTCCCACAGCCATTTTCCCGTGCTGGGCCGGGCGCCACAAGCCTCCCATCTGTCAGGTGCCCTCCAAGCACCGCTCCAAGAGCCCCTGGCCTTCTGTCTCTACCCTTGCCTTTCCCCCCGTGTCAGCTGAGCCACTCCAACTGGACTCTCCCCCAGACTCAGAGTAGAAGACCCCACCCTCTTCATCTCCGGGGCCCCTCAAAGGGCTCGAGTGTGCTGGGACTTGAGCCCCAGCATCTACCTCAGGCCAGATGACAGAGGACTTGTCCCTCATAGGACAAGGCCATGTGTGCATCCCACGGTTCACTGCATATTTTGAGACCTTGTACTCTAAAACCATAATTAAAGACACCCCTGGTGGTCATTCCTCTCGCCACAGAGACCCGATGACAGAAAGGAGCCCCATGACTACTGCAACAACCTTTCTTTGGTTTTAAAGCAGATGGCTTCCTCGGGGGGCAGTAAGGAAAAATAAAACCCACCAAAGCTAAGGCGGGAACTATACAAAAGTTCAGATTCTCAGACCATAACAGACCCCACAGGGAGCATATGACCCTTGCTCTGCTTCATGGCCCGGAGGGACTCATTCACCAGCCAGAGCCTTATGCTCAGGAACAGGGCCACAGTGATGAATGAGGCCTGAGTCCGACCCTTTACCTTGATAGATGCTTGCGTCTTCCTAAGCCCAGCTCTCGCCCTGTTTCTTCTAGCCCCAGCCACTCATGCCTTGTTTTCTGTCATACAGTGTACATTCTGACCTGTCCTTTGCCCAATAATCTCAATTCCTCCAACTGCTAAAAGATTCACTGGAGTTTGCATTTGGGAAGTGCCTCACCAGCTCCTGCCTGGAGCTCGCAAAGTTCATAACATCTCGTGTCCCCGCTGCCGGCTGTTCTGCTGCTGTGGCCTCACCAGGCCCCCAGGGAACTGCTACCTTGGCTGTGCTCATTTTCTGCTCCAGCACTGTAATGAGCCTTTCCCCATGTGAATTTATGCAGTTTTCCCACCAAGGGTTACTGCCCCGAAAGAAGCCATAATTCCCTACTTCCTGTGTCAGAATGAAGGTCTTTTGGTTCTCTAAGATCCCGGCAGCCGCCCCTGGCTGCTTCCTCCCTAGCCTTCCTCCCCAGCCTGGGACTCTCAGCTCACTGAAATGTGGATCTGCAGAGGACTTTTAAGCCTTCCAGAATGCCTGGCCTCGTCAGGATAAATTCTTGCTGCCCTATGGTCTTGCTCAACACCATGCACACCTGTATAGGAGGTTTTGAGACACACCTTTATATAGGGCTTTCACAAACTCATTTTGTTTATTGAGCAGGCTCCTTGAATATAGCAGAATGAAGTCTGCCATTACTAGCTGGATCACCTTGGTTCATCTGTGCCTCAGGTCCCCCATCTGTAAAATGGGGCAGTCTCTGCCTCACAGGGCTTTTGTGAGGAGTGAAAGTCAAAAGTGTGAGAAAATACCTAAAAAGTGCCTGGTACATAAAGGGTGTTAAATAAACTGATTTTTATCTGCAACCGTCCTGCATATTCAATATTCCCACAGTGGGAAGAGATGAATACATTGCTGCTTACTTTGCAAAATACGGAGTTCTGGGACTGTGGTTCTCCCAAGTGTAGTCCCTGGACTAGCAGTAACCTAGGAACTTGTTGCAAATATACATTCTCAGGCCCCACTCTATACCTTCTAACTCAGAAAGTGCAACAGCAGGCTCAGTGATTTGTATTTCATTAAGGCCTCCAGGTGATCTATCCTAATACCCAAGCACTATTCTAGGACCTGGCAGAGGAGATACCACCCAGAGGCCATTTTGGTGGGAGAGATTTCAGTTTCGCTCATCCAAGCCTTGATTATGAGAGGTGGAAGTACTGGACTAGAATTTAGGAGACCTCAAGTGGAGGGGGATTACGGCTCAGAGCCAATTAACTTAATCATACCTTCCTAACAATTATTTGCGCCAGGAGTTTTTCGCTCGAGCCTAGTTGGGGAGAGGTGGTTGTATTTGCTTGAAAGGGGATTCTATTATGGTTACTTCAAAAGAGGCCTGCTCATCTGGCCTTGTTCATGGCAGCAGGGGGGGCACTTCTCTGCTTTGGGGATTTCACTAGGGTTCCTCAAAGAATGGACACCCAGCATTACTGTGTGGTATCTGCTTTCAGGCTGAGTTGGCTCCTTGCTCTTCCAGCCTCTTAAAGAAAAGTCCCCTCCCCAGTATCTCTTGACCTATCCTAGACTTGAATCTTATCTAAGAGCCACAGGACTCCTGACACCTTGTCCCATTTTGCCCCACACACACTGCTCGCTGGTAGGGTTTCAACCCAGCGGTCTGAGTTCTAAGTCCCTAGGGTTGGAAAGCACAGTGACCAAGCATCCTGGTTTTCCAGGGACTGAAGGATTTCCTGGAGCGTGGGACTTTAAGTGCAGAAACTGGGAAAGTCCTGGGCAAACGGGAATAAGTTGGTCTCTCTAAAGGTTCCAGAGAGGCAGCCTTAGGAAGGGGATGAAGCCCTGAACAGGAACCAGGGAAGTTATGTGGGGGGGAGGGGTACATGTGTACTGAAAGGGCAACACAGGTGCAAAGGACCCTTTTTGTACATAATGGCAGACAGATTCTTAGCTCCATACCAGTAGTCATTATTTCTGCCCATGATGCTGTTTTTCTTTCAGTTGTCCAGGCTTGTGAGGCTGTCACGATTCATGCAATCTTTGGTCACTGGGTTAATGAAACAGATTCCTTTTTCATTACAGCTCCCCCTCACCCCCACCAAATCTGGCCCTGAAGTCTCCCGACTCTTACCTTCTGCAGCGGCCAGAGATACGCTCCTTTCTCAGGTTCCTCGCAGTTACTGGTCCACCCTACACTTGCAGCCAGATTAGCCTGCTCTACCACTGCTGTCATGTCTCTCTTCTCTGAAACTTCCAAGGACCATGTTCTATCTACAGTACAATGCCTAAATTCCTACCTTTGGCCCTTTCTCCCCTGCTTTCTTTGTAAACCATTTTGTTCTTTCAATTAGGCCCAGTCACAGTTACAGGGACAGAACAGTAGTGGCCAAAAGCATGAGCCCCTGAGTCAGACAAACAAGCAGGTTAGTGTCAGCCCCACGACTCACAAGTTTCATGACATTACCACATCTTCTTGGGCTTCTGTGATTCAGTCTCCTTACACTTAAAGTGAAATTAAAATCTGGGGCACCTGGGTGGCTCAGCTGGTTAAGCATCTGACTTCAACTCAGGTCATGATCTTGTGGCTCGTGAGTTTGAGCCTCTGTGCTGACAGCTCAGAGCCTGGAGGCTGCTTCAGATTCTGTGTCTCCCTCTCTCTGCCCCTCCCCTGCTCCTACTCTGTCTCTCTCTCAAAAACAAATAAACATTAAAAACAATTTAATGAAATTAAAATGTCATTATCTCCTGAGATTACTGTGAAGATTAATTCATGCAAATCACTTGAATTGTGCTCAATAAGTGGCAGCTATTGTCTAACATTGCCAGGTTCCCTTCTGTCTTCCAACATTGTTCACTCTCCCTGAAATATCTTCTCCCAGAACCTCCACCTGCAAGTGAGGCTCTAGCTGCCTTCCCTTGAATCCTGGATGGATCATTCTCAGAGCAATCTTGAGAATGAGTTCTGGCATCTGGGCAGAAGCACAGAAGGCCTGAGGAGGGAGGAAGGACAGACACAGTGAGAGGAGAACCAGGAAAGAGCCTAAGCCTGGTCTTCTGAAATCCGGAGGGATGGCCCTGCATGGGGTAGGCCTCTTCCCTCCCCATCACACTGCCAGAGGTGATTAATTATCAGCGGAATAAATTAGACTCAGAAATGCCCACCGGTGGGGGTAGGCTATTGACTCCACCTGCCAAGGTCCCCAGGCAGCTAATCCAAGCTCCACCTCCTCGGGCCAGGCTGGACATGGCCTCCCCACCAGCCTGCCAAGGCCACCATCCTGGGGGGAACATTTCCTGCTCAGGTGCGGGGCAGAGGTCCCAGAAGTAGGGTTGTGCCCCTTCTCCCCGCCAATTTCATTTAGCTTGTGTCTCAGCGTAGGGTTCTTTCACCAGAAGGTCTGAATCCCATTAACAAATGATCTAGGGGGTGGGGAAAGGGAGGAATCAGGCATAACGTTGTCACTTGGGGGCCGCCTAGAGGTTAGTTGAAAGGTCTTGGAGGAGGCGGGTCAAAGGCCTGCTGGTGTCCAGCGACCAAAGGCAGTCAGTAGGGGTCACCCGCAGCTACCCGTGTCCTATCTCCTTCCCCTCAGCTCAAAGTCTCCAGAGTACTGTCCTGGCTGACATGCACTGGCTCTGAAGGCTGGCAGGATGCCTAGGTCCAAATCCTGACCCAGTGTTTCTTGCTATGTGAAATGGGCATAATTATATCACCCACCGAATAGACTTGTTATGAGGTCTTAAGGAGACATCGCAGTTAAAGCGCTCAGCCAAGCGCGGAATCTGCACAACTATGGGCAGAGTTTGTTCTTACTGCTCCAGGGCGCCAGGATTGAGGCGTGGAGAGACTGAGTCTCCATTTTATTCTCAACAATTGGGAGAAGTGAGTGTCTGGACTGTGAGCCAGAGGAGGCCAGATCCACACCCTCCCTCCACCCCTGAACCCAGACAGGGCGCGGAGCACAGAGGCAAGGAGTCGGGGACCCAGGGCCCAGGGCGGCGGGGGCTTTGCCTTCAGTCGTCCACCTGTATCTCTTCTTCTGACAGGTGGTGCCCGAGGTCAGGCCGGCCAGGGCGGGGGCCTGGGGCGCCGTCAGGCAGCGAGAGGCGGCACTGGACTTCGGGGGACAGCGTGCCCAGCGAGGCCACGTCGGCCCGCATCTCCTCCACGTCGCGCTTGAGCTTGGCGCGGCGGTTCTGGAACCACGTGACAACCTGTGCGTTGGCCAAGCCGAGCCTCGCCGCCAGCCCGTCGCGCTCGGAAGGCGCCAGGTACTTCTGGAAGACGAAGCGTCGCTCCAGCTCCAGCACCTGCTGCGCTGTGAATGCCGTGCGTGACTTTCGGCGTCTGCGGCCGGCCTGGCCAGGGCCCAGCGCGCGCGGGGCGGCGCGGCCTGCGGGGATACGGCTGGGGTCAGTCTCTAGCCTGCAGGAATCAGGCATCCGCTCGAAGGAGAAGCTGTGGGGAGACCTGAGCGGGGGGGGGGGGGGGGGGGGGGGGGGGGGGGGGGGGGGGGGGGGGGGGGGGGGGGGGGGGGGGGGGGGGGGGGGGAAGCGGAGCGAGAAGGCGGACGGGAGCCAGAGATGTGGTCCCTTACTGAACTGGGGTTCGGGCCGAATTGGGAGTGGGGAGCATAAAGTGGAACGGACCACTTGGCTATGGGAGGCAGCAGGCTGAGGGCATCTTGAGGAGGCGAGGGAGTGGGAGGAGGGAGGGACTGGCCAAAGGAGACCTGGCACAGTGTCAGGCCATCTGGGGCGGGATCTTTGAGGTCTTCCGGACCCCCAGGATAAGTGGGCTTGTAGGTTGCGGCCGGCACCCGAGTCTGGCCCGGCCATGGTCAAAATAGGGAGAGCCCGGGCAGCCCGGTGTGATGAGCGGAATAGGACGCGGAGCACGCCCTTCAAAAGACTCTCGAGTCATGATGGGCACTCTCGGTTTAAGAGTTTTTAATGACAGGGAACCTCCTCCTCGAGCCCGAAAGGAGGTAGTGGGGATTCAAAGTGTAAGGAGAGGCGAAGTCCGTAGTCCCCCCACGGCGCGGAGCTAGATCACCCGGAGAGACCGAGCGTCGCTTCCCAGCACGTTCTGCACCGCCCTTGCCCTAGCTCACTCGTTTACAGCCTCTGGCTCAGGCCTTTTGTCTCCTTCTCACCGGTCTTTCGGTGTCGCGATTGCCCCGCCTACAGCGAACGGACCAACGGGTCACTCAGTTCTCGACAGACCGGCCCTTCCCCGCGGCGCTGGCGGGCTCCAGGAGCGGCCGCGGAGCCTGGGAACTCACGGAGGGCAGGTGAGGGTTGGGAGATGAAAGTCCCAGCGCGCGGGCTGAGGACAGAGGGCAGATTAGGGTGGGGGCCGTTGTGAACGCAGGGTCGAAACCGGGACCTGGAGGGGAGAGATGGGGAGAAGGCCAAGTCAAAGTGCGCCACCTCGCCTGCGCTATACCTTCAGAGGGCTCCGGAGCGTGCCAGTCAAATCCGCGGAAAGTTTTACTAGTCAGCTCCTCCAGCGCGCACAGAGGCGACGTGGGACCAGGACTCGACTCTGGAAGCTGGGACGTAGAGGGTCCCCGAGGGATCATGCGCGGGCCTAGGATGTCTGCGATGCTGAATGATGTCCGGGGTGTCCGGGGCTCTGGTCCCGAGCTCATGGCCGGCCGGGGTGTGGCGGTCCTGCCGCTGGCTGCGCTCGGCTCCGCAGCTGCCTGGGCCCCAGAGCGCGGCTCCCGATCTAGGCCCCCAGCTTCGGACCCGCCCCCCGCGCTGGGCCCAAGCCCCGTGTGCCCCTCCTCCTGCGCCCCCAACCCCCAACCCGGGGCCGCGGTGGGTCTGGAGCTGGGAGATGTCCCCGAAGCTGTATTTCTACAAGGTGGGGAGGCGCAGAGAGAAGACCCGGAACAACCTGCTATACCGAGCCGCCGAGCTGCTCTGCGCTGCAGGGCATGGCCCGCTGCACGCTCTGGACGGACCCTTCCTAGACGGCCCGCAGATTCTCTGTGTCACCGACTCCCCGCCTAGCTGCTGCTCTGGCTCATAAACTAGTCGGCAATAAAATTGCTTCCCCTGGCCCCAGCTGATGGGGATTTGCAAAATTCCAAGGAGGGAGATCAGAGCTGACCGTTCTAGGATCTCTGATCCCTCCTCAGAAGGACCTTGGTCTCCTGACCTAGTCCCCTCCTCCCGCCCCACCCACTGCGGACGCTCTTGAAGAGGTTGGCGGCTGGAAGTTATTAGAGTGGCGTGAGGGGCTGGGGAACTCGAGACTTGGAAGGACCTGGCCTGGCAGATTGTCCACAACCCGGAGTAGTGGGGATGCGATGTGTAAGCAAAAGCAGGTGAGTGGATTCCGCCAGCTCTCCGGCTGGACCCAGGCTTAGAGGCCCTGAGAAAATTAAAACACAAAGTGGAAGAGACCAGGGCTCAGGAGAGAAGACACAGCAAATCCCGAGCTAGCGCTACTCTCCTGGGAGGGGTTTTGGCCAGGGAAGACTGGCCTCCACCGAGGCCTATCAGTCGATCTGTGTCTTTGCCTCCACATTAAGCTCCTGTAGTTCAAATGAGGGTTCCCCAGCCTCTAAAGCCCAGAAACCACCCTGTAGGAGCAGCAATCCCCACAGAAAAGTGACTTGCAGGTCAGACTTCATAGACCTAACCAGATCCTGGGACAGAAACCCCTGCCAACTCAGAGACAAATCCTAAGGTCTGGGATATTCATTCCTATTTTGTGTCCTATCTTCCTCTCTTTCCTCCCACACCTATTCCAGTCCTGGGCTCACACCTGAGTGAGCACCCTACAGCTGTCCTTTGTAGGAAGAAGGGAGCTCTGGGACAGTGCTGCTCCACCAGTGGAGGACCAGCCACACAAGAGTTTTGTTCACATAAACACCCCAAGTAGCTAGGGGATTCACAGCCCAGAGGCAGAGAAGCCCCACCTCTCCCGAGGAGCTCACCATTCCTAAGGAACTTGCTTCTAAGGGATGCTTCTAGCTTTTTTTCCAACAGTCCCTCCTGGACTGTCCATTATGTCACCTTTTCTGTAGACCTCTGCACCTCCCACCATCTGTGCAATGATCCTCTGTGCCTATTCCCTGGGGCAAGCAGAGCCCGCAATTGAGGTCTCCTAAACAGAGCTTGGGAGATCTAAGGCACTGGGGCCAGAGATATTGGGGGTGAGGAAACCTCACCTGGCGGGAGGCACTAACCTGGCCTCCGAAAGATGGAGAAACACAGGGTCTTCTCGGTAATGAGTTCCCTCCAGTGACCCCTTCCATCCCCCAAACACACAGGTACTTGCATAGTACCCTCATGGCAGCCTGAGCAACACACTCTGCCCAATGGGCCACTGCTGTGTCTGAGAACAGAGCCAGGAGGCCACAGCAGAACACTGAGATGCCTCAGGATCTTGTTAATTGGTTATTAATGGTAGGAAGAGGAGGGAGGGCCAAGAGAGATCCTCCTGGCTGGAAGCCAGAGTCCTCTGAACCATTCTGGTGGTTGACTCAATCTGCTTCTTTTATTTATTTATTTATTTTTAAAATATTTTTATTTCTAGGAGAGAGAGAGACAGCGTGAGCAGGGGAGGGTCAGAGAGAGAGGGAGATACAGACTCTGAAATAGGCTCCAGGCTCTGAGCTGGCAGTCAGCACAGAGCCCGACGCGGGGCTCAAACCCACGTACCGCGAGATCATGACCTAAGCGAAAGTCGGACGCTCAACCGACTAAGCCACCCAGGCGACCCGACTTAATCTGCTTTTAAAGAGGGTCCCAGGAAGCTGCAGGAACTGCCTAGCTCATGTCCGAGGCCTGTCACCAGATGCTACAACCTTCCTCTATGTAGCTTTTTTCATCTCTTCCTCTGCTTTCAATTACTAGCGTGTTTGTGGGGAGTGCCCTCTCGAAGGGCCTTTGCCATCCTCTTTCCCTTTCCATCCTTTCTGCCTATCTCCTCCTACCCACCCCCCTGCAAACTGCAACCAGGGTCAGATAATGGGGTTTGACAATGGAGGTTGGGTAATCCCCATTTGGGGGATGAAAGGGAAGGAGAGACGCTGACAGCAGAGCCTGCTAAGTCCGTCCCAGCAGCCAGGGCCTAGTCCAGACAACGATGGGGCCACAGGAGGGGACTTCTCCCAGCCTCTGGAACCTGAGCTGGGGAGAAACCAGATCCCCGTTGGGGGGTAGGAGGAGAGTGAATGATTAATGAGGGAGATTAAGAGATTAAATCTGGGTTCTGGGCTGGAGGGGAGGCGGGTGCTGCACTCCATTGTCTTATAGGCTTCACCTACTCATACCTTCCACCGGCAAGGTCCAACCCTTCCTATCCTGGGCCTTCAGAGTGATCCACAGACAGGCACCTCCCCCCCCCCGCCCCCATTCTGATGGTTTTCCTCTTTCAGCATTCTCTAGCAGCCCCTCATGTCTCCTACTTCCTTAGATTCCCTTCATTGTCCTTTCAGACATTTGGAGTCCTCTGCTCCTTCTCCCTGTAGAGATCCCCACATTCGGAGGGACTTCCACTCCCTCAGGAAGGGGCTTCCATTCCCTTTAAGGATGCTTTCACACCTCTACTCATCAACTCCTTTCAGATTTCACTTTCCTCATTGTCCCCACCTTATCTCTCGTTCCTGGACACTGCACCTCTCACCCACCTTGCCCATATCAGCCTCCTCTCTAGCGGTTCTTTTACCCAGCCCTCCACCCCCAGAATGATTCCTCTCTTGGCACAGAGATCTGTTCAATAAACACCTTTAGTCTCCCCACGCATTCCTTTTAATTCTGTGATTGGAGATCCTCCGAAAAACGAATAACCCCCTCAGGGATGAGGGCCAGTCCCAGAGAGATGCCTGCCCACCCCTTCCCACCCTTAGGGAAGGCCGTTAGTCAATGAGAGGAGGGTGGGCCTTGAGGGAGGAAACTCGGGGCCTAGGGGCAAGGGGCGGGGCAGCAGCCGTCTTGCACACTTCAAGGGTTGTTTTCTCTTTCAGAAATCGTTGTTGAGTGAATTGAATCAACTCAGACACTTCCATTTTAGTTTCATTTCTTCTAGGGCCTCGCTCGATCCGTGAGCCCTTTCTGGCCCTTTCTGCTGGCTCACAAAGAGCTCTGAGGGTGTGCAAGCTGGGCTGGGGGAGTGCTGGGATACGCAGAAGCCTATCCTTGACACACACATATCTCTGACACAAACACACACATCAAGACTTGCTCCACTATCAGTGAAGTCCCTTTTCCCTCTTTTTCCACCTACTCCCGGCTCTGGGACAGACTGGCCCAGCTAAGAGGGACCTGTTCTCTCCTGTGCCAAGGGCAGGGGCAAATCTCGGTGCTCCCTTCCTCCAGGTGAGTGTGGATGTGGAAATGGAAGCATCAGGGGCTGAGCTGGCTACGCCCTGCAGGTGAGGACTAATGCTTCCCCTGGAAGCACAGCGAGGTCAAGGGCACCCAGGAGGGGGCCGGCTGCATGCTGGGACTACCTCATGGCAGCCTCTTTGTATGCCAACGAGCACGTTCTGGGTCACACGGCCCAAAAGAACCCTACCCTCACCCCTCACCCCCAGGCGGTGCAGATCATGACCTGAGGGGGTCTGGGTCTGTGCCATGCAGACCCCGCAGCTGGCCTGCATCAGCCCTCAGGAAATGTACCACAGCTGCCTCTGCCACCACCGCTGACAGACAAAAAGAAGGTTCTGCTGGGCCCTGGGCGAGGCCGCCACTGCATCCCAGATCCTGGCCTGAGCACCTTCTACTGCTCCTTGGCCTCAAACCTTGCCTTGTCAAATGCCTCATCCTGAGGCTTCATCCGTAGGTCAATCTTATTTACTGACTGGGCCTTCTTGACACCAAGCTCCCGCCAAACCCCAGTCAGACTACTCCCAACTCCTGCAGGCACTTAGGACCTGAAAACTCCCCAGGAATGTTTCTGTCTCCTTCCCCCCAGTTCAAACCTCTCCCTGGTGAGTCACTCCTTGAAAAGGCCCTTAAAGGGGAGGGGCCCTGGGTAGCTCAGTTGGTTAAGCCTCCGACTCTTGATTTCGGCTCAGGTGTTGGTGCTCTTTACTTGGGTCTCCTCGCTGTCAGCTACAGCGCCTGCTTGGGATTCTCTTCACCTCTCTCTCCGCCCCTCCTCAAGTTTTGTAAGTGCTCTTTCTTTCTCTCTCAAAATAAATAAACAAAAAAGAAAAGAAAATGTCCTTTCACGGACAAACTCCTTGAGAACAGCCTCAGTGTGGCATGCTTGAGTGGGCATGGAGTCCCCAGAAGAGATGGGAGTGGGGGGAGCCCTGAGATAGATATAATTCATCCCAAACCTCTAGATATATGTTGGTGTAGAGGTAGGCGCAAAGGAGTGGAAAAAGCCCTGGTCCTGGCAGCGAGTGAGTTTTCTGGAGGAAGGGACACTTGGACCTTGAAAAGACAGTGGAGTATAGGTGTGGGGGACAGGCATTCCAGCCATGAGGCTCGAAACATGGGAGGCTTGGGGAATCCTGGAGACTCTGTCAGGGTGGTGGTTCTGCAATGCCCCCCACCCCGGTGCTTGTTGTCTGCCTCTCACAGCTGTGGGCTCTTGCTTTCTGCAGCCTCCCACATTGTGCTTTTTCAAGGTCTAAAAGCTTCATCTGTGTGGAGGGAAGCCCAGGTCCGCTGTGCACTGGTTGCTATGCTCAGTCCCTTTAACCCCCGCCCCAGTCTCCGGCTCTCAGCCAGTTTGGACCTCCTTCACTGTACGCCTCCTCCAGGTCTTCTGCCACCCCATCTCGAACACTGGAAGCTCTGTGCCTTCAGCCCTCACCAGCGAGGCACAATGACCCCTTTGAATTCATGAGAGTCAGACTTGGCCAGTGTAAGATTTAGACTTTAAACTTGAGTTCTGAGGGCGCCTGGGTGGCTCAGCTGGTTAAGTGCCCGACTTCGGCTCAGGTCATGATCTCACGCTTCGTGGGTTCAAACCCCGCGTCGGGCTCTGTGCTGACTGCTCCGAGCCTGGAATCTGCTTCAGATTCTGTGTCTCCCTCTCTTCTGTGTCTGACCCTTCCCTGCTCATGCTGTCTCTATATCTCTCTCTCAAAAATAAATAAAACATTTTAAAAAATAAAATAAACTTGAGTTCTGGCCACACTTATGCTGCCTGTTCCATCCCACCAGTCCCAGATTCAGCCACAGCCTGTTAGCTTCCTTCAGGAACTTGCTTCCTCCTCCATCTGTTATAGTCCCAGTCAGGCAAGTTTCTGACTACCTTCCTGAGAGGCCACAGAAAAGGAAGACTAGCTTAGTTTATTTCCAGAGCCCAAGGCTCATGGCTGGGCTCATATAAAAAGGAATGTTTGCTGAATTAATCAAGGGAGTTAACAGCCTTGCTGCTTCCCTTTGTTACCTGAAGGGGCCTTTGCTCTTGGACACTAATTTCCTCACCTCATCCTTGCTTCACCTAGTCCAGGTACCTGAAGGACAATCATGTCTCCAACTCAACACCCTTGTTCTGTGTCCCATCCTGAATTTTTCTTATTCCTTCCATAGTGCAATTCTTGGATTTTTTTTTTCTTTAAAATAGCACTCTTTTTCAGTCCTTCAGTGGCCACTGTCCAACCCTAGCCCTACTCTCACCACTCTTGAATCAGAACACCTCCACTCAAGCCTACAGCATAGGCTCCAACATTCAAGTAGGGTGAGAGCTCCCTTCCAGGAAGCCTTCCCCTTCCCTCTGCGTGCGCACGCACACACACACACACACACACATGCGCACACACACAAGCTGGTATGGGTAGCCTGTTTCCACTTAACTCACCTTCTGAGTTTTACATGTATAGGGTCCTCTACCCTTCTCCTTTTGGCAATTCACTGAGGGGCCACGGACATAGAGAGACCCTCTTTCATGATGAAACAGAGGATTTCTAAGGGAAGCAGGACACAGAACAAAGCATGAATACGTGGAAAGAAGAAAAAAGATGCTTTTTAAAAGTTTTTATTTCAAAAAATATAGCCGCAGTTAATTTCACATAAATATCTGGGGAGGGAAGGGGACAGGGATGTGGTGGGGGCTTGGCCCCTACCTCCTCTTCTCTTTCACACTGTATTGTAAAAGCAAAGGGGATGGCTAAGGAGAGAACAAGCAGAGGCAGTAGTCAGTGGGAGCAGTCTTCCCCAAAAGGACCCCTCAGCACATTCCTGCCCTGAGGACTGCCTTGGCCCTGGCTCACCTTGCCGAACCAGCGGGAGAGCCATATCTGCTTCATGGTCATGTGATCTGGGAGAACTTCATTGTCAAAAAGGAGCTGTACCTAGAAGGGAGATGGGGGGCAGTTTTAGGAACTCCTCTCTCATGCTGGTCAAGAACTACCCTGGGCCACTACGGACTCTTCCAACTCCCTTTGAGCCTCTCCCTTCCTCCAAAAAACCGACTGTGGGAATACTCACGTGCTGGGGATTTAACATTAAGCGGTGACATAGGACCCTCCGGAGATGACGAACTTCAGCTCTAACAGAACATCTAACATATTTGTTCTGGGGATACGGACAGAAGGCAAGGTGTGTGAGGGAGGGGCCATGGGGAGGTGAGTCTCCTCAGAGAGGCCCTCCCCTCAGCCCCTCTCACCTGCAGGATGCTTTTATTCTTGTCCTTGCCAGAACTATGGGGGGAAACAGACACAGGTTAGGAGCCCTATCTTTCCCATCCCTCACCCAGAGCCATGAAATACTCTCTTCGAGGAAACAGACTTCGAAGACTCGAAGTGAGACTCCCCCTCACTGCTCACCCTCTCACCAAGCCCCTCCCAGGTTTTGGGTCACTGACATTGTCACGGCAGACAATTCATGACCTGACACTTACCTCAGCCGCTCCAGGCAGAGACTCAGCTGCTCATCATATCGATAGTAGTGGGCTTTAGAATGGTCGAAGCTGCTGAAAGGGAGGCCGAGGTTGCTCAGGGCTGGCTCTAAGAAAGAGTAGTGAGGAGAGTGGCACAGATTCCATACTCCTTTTTCCCCAGAGAGCAAAACTGGGCAGGAGGAATGCTCTGGGGGCTTTACCTCACCCTCCTGCTGCCAAGGGACATACCTTCCCCACTGGGCTGGGTGACCCGGTCCAAGCCTCGGGACTGGTAGAATTCTCGAATCCGTTTCTCTTCACCTAGAAGGGAGGGAGGGTGTGCGAAGTAAATATTAGCTCTCCGTCATACTTTGTCCCTCTCTGGATGTCAACCTCTTTACCTACAGGATTCCCACCAAAACCTTTGTCATCTCAAGCTGCCCCCCACCATCAGTCCTCTAGAGACCCCTCAAAGTGAGGTTGGTCACTCACTGTCTTGTAAGCCAGGCACTAGCTTGTATACGATGTCCTGCATGACCCGGTCCAGTTTGAGGTTGAGCAAGGGCTGTGTCTCGTGGATCTTGATGTTGCACATGGGGCAGTACTTACTGGTTTGGAGATATTTCACAATACAACTCTTGCAGACTGCAGGGGAAAAAAGCAGGCTCTCTGGGAATGGGGTTCATGGTCCGGATAGGGTGTCTTGGTGGTAGGGTCAGGCAGCCAACAGTCTGGCAACCAGCTTGGTGGGGACTAGGGCCTGAAGAACCAGCCAGAGTCCAGGGCACTCACAAGTATGAAGACACTCTGTGATGGTGGTAGCATCCACGAAGTAGCCGGCGCACAGACAGCAGACGATGTGCTCATTCAGGTCTTTGATCTTTACTCGGACCTCCTCCTGCGGACACACTGCCCGTCAACGACCATACCCTCCAGCCCCAAATCATACGCCTTCCCAGCTGCAAAGATGCTTCTTTCATCACACCCCACGGCCAAGCCTCGCACCCTGCGCGATCCGCAGGGGATTCGCTCCCGGGAGCTGACACTCCCCCTCCGCCCAGCAGGGGGCTCCGCGCACAGCTGGGGCTCCTTTCCCGTGGACTCGTCCGACCTTCCTTTCCCAGGGGAGACTACACGACGTGGGCGGCACAATGCGCAAGCGTCCTAGCTCGAAGTTTGGCAACCCGATCGCAATCGCGCAGGCGCGCTGGGCACCCAGTCTCTGCGCAAGCGCACTGGGCGCCGGGCCAGCCACCGCCCGTCCCCTAGCCGGCCCCAGTTCGCACCGCTAGCCGACCACAGCAGTAACCCCGCCGCCCCTGCACCTCGTTCCGTAGCGGGTCCATCTTGTACACTGACTGGAGCTGGTTCCGAAGCCTCATCGCGATCGCAATCTGGCCCCCCTGAGGAGACGCCATCTTAAAGGCTGATCCCGGCCTGCCACTTCCGGTGCCGCCTGCAGGGCGGGACTTGTCGCCCAGCAACGAGGGCTTAGGTCTTTTCGGATTCGCTGACCCTCTGTAAGGCCCCGCCCATGTCCCTTTCTCCCCGTGTGCTCACCTGAGCCCCACTGGCCCCTCCCCCTCCTCAATCCGTAATTAGGGAGTGGGGGGGCGTGGGAAGGGGGTCCTATCTCATTGACCTCTTGTAGTAATCATCATAATAGACCCTACCCGACCGCGGGACTAACTTTTGGAGCCCGAAAAGACTGCTCCCATCTACCCCAAAGGGCCCTGCGGTCTCTGGCAGCCGCTACTTAGGGTCGTCGATCTTCTGTGACCACGACCCTGCTAAAGAAGCCCCTCCGGGGTCTTCTCCTAGTAAAGTTGCCCTCGTCGGCTGACGCGTCCGCGTTACGGAGCTTCATCCGGATGGCGGGCCTTCTCCGGCTCCACGGCGGGAGTTTCTCGCGGCTTTGCGGAGTCTCGGAGAGGGTGGCAGGGAGGGAGGGACCCCCAGAGACTTGGTAGTGATCTTATTCCGCCGCCCCCCCATCCTCCCCTGCCGCCGGGGTTAGTGGTGGCGGCGCGGGGAGGGGGGGGCAGACCCTGGTTAATGATGATGATTCAATCATCGGCGCCTGCGGAGGCCTGGGACAGACTAATGCAGAGCAGATGCCGAAGGAGGAGGGGAGGAGGACTAGGACACTACCGCACACAGACACGCTGAAGCAGCGAGCGCCTGCAGTAGCATAGGCCCAGCCCCGAACTTGGAGAGGACGCAGGAGCTCTAGACCGTGTCCGCTGCCATCCTTAGGTGCTTCCAGTCCCAGGTCAAGGATTAAAAACCAAGGATAAGTTTACTATGAAGTATTAGCATCAAGTGCAGTGGCAGATTCAAGGGAGAGACTCCAAAGGAGACCACCAAAAGCTTTCTGGAAGAAGTGAGACTTTGGGTGGTCACAGTTCAGAGAATGGGAATGGAGTGGGTGAATAAGACGTGTGGTGGAAATAGAAAAGAAAGGCAGAGTCGAGGGGATCGACCAGAGGGAAGGATGGGAAGAGGCAGAGGTGTGAATGTGAGAGTAGTGATACAAGCGGGCCTAATGGAGCTGGGACTTTAGCCTGAGGGCAGTAGGGAGTGAGCAGACCATTTTCTGAAGGGAGGGAATTACTCTATGAAAGAAACATTTTGCTCATTTATCTTCTAGTAAATTGGAGTGGATAAGCAGCAAGAAGTAATGAGATTAGTGATTTTTAAATCACCCCCTTCTCACTACATCCACTGCTTACCTCCCTAGCCCAAGATATCATTGTCTGTCCTCTGGATGATTGATTGAAGTGGCTTCTTGCCTTTCCTTGCTTCAACGTTTCCATATGAATAAAAAAGGATATAAGTTTTTGAATTGCTGGCTATGTTTATTATCTGTGGTGGTTTCATGTATATATACATACGCTTTTGTACACTTTATTGTATGTTTTACCCTAAGAAGCCTGTTAAAAATAAAAAAAATCAGGTGTCTTTTCCTTAACATTTCAATAGCTTTCTTTTTCAGAATAAAAGCCCAAGTCGTTACAATGCTTCAAGGCTTTGCGTGGTCTCTCAAATCACTCAGTCTCTCCAGCCATGCTGGACCCCTCACTGTTCATTGCACAGATAACACCAAAATATACTTGCATTGTCCCCAACTTGAAATGCTCAGATGTTCAAATGGCTCCTTTCTTCTTCCAGATCCTCACTCTGTGAGGCCTTCTGTGATCACCTTAGAGAAATCACAACCCCTACCCTTTCACTTCTCCCCCTCCTTTTTTTTTTTTTTTTTTTTTGCTTTTTTTCCCTTCTTAGCGTGTATATTCAATATATATGGTCTGTTGTTTTACCTGCCTCCCCCATTAGAACATGAGCTTTGTAGGGGCAGGATTTTTTTTTTTTTCCTGTTATGTCTGCAGCTATATATCCAGTGCCTGGTGCATGGTAGGTATTCAATCAAAATTTTCTGGATGAACAAATGAATGAATGTAGGTGGTAGTGGTGATGGCCTAGATTATCAGTGGAAATGGAAAGGAAGGACCGTATCTGAAACACTTCCAAAGAAAGCATTATAGGAGGGAGTGGACAGGGAGCTTGCAAGGGAGCATGTCCTCCAGTCTGGTGGATTGTAAGGTGGCTGCAGCAGAGGCAAGCAGAGCTGGCCAGAAGGTCAGGACAGAGAGGCTGAAACACAACAAGTGTTAGAGCCAACACGGTCTTGGAGTTTTATGGGTGGATATAATAGATGGGGCTATTAGAATGAGTGAAATCTGAGCAGATGTAGAGAGAGGGAAAGCTGAAATCTGAGATCTGAGAATACTCAGTCGGTCTTCAGTGGAAAAAGCAAAGTCAGTGGAGAAAAACCATAAGCATTAACTATGAAAATCTAAAGAAGTAGATTAAGACAATATTACATAAACCAGAAGGGACATTTCAAGAAATAGCTGGTGATCCAGAAAGTAAAACATGTCAGAGAAGTCCTCAATATGGACACTGGAGCTCTTTAAAAAAGAGTGTAGTGAAACCAGGTTGTCGTATAAAAGAATAAATGATGAGGGGGTGCCTGGCTGGGTCAGTTGGTGGTAGAATATGTGACTCTTGATATTGGGGTTCTAAGTTCAAGCGCCACATTGGGTGCAGAGATTAGTTTGAAAATAACTAAAAATTAAAAAGAAACGATGAGGAAGTGGAGGCAGTGGGTGTGTGTGTGTGCTGTGGGGGTGGGGGGGGAAGGTGGTACCGGGGGAAAAGAAAAACAGAATCTCTCTTGGAGATAAAAATCTCTCTTGTACAGATAAAAGAGACCTAAGACAGCTGGGGGGAGGAAGGCCTAATCTAATGACAGAAATCGTGACACAGGAGTGGGGACCATCTCCTGGGAAAGACACTGCACAAAAAGCAGGAAGGAAGGAAAGGCACAGGCTGGGAACGTGCCTCTTCCTGTGAAGCTACAAGCTTGAAGGCCTGACAACTTAAAGAATTGGGGACCACCTGAATGCATGTAGGATATGGGGAGACAACAGATGCAAAGCAGTGTGTAGGGGAGGTGGGGGTTCTGACCTCAGGGCCTCCATCTTAGATATAAACTCGAAGGAACCACTTTTTCCAGAGAATTGGGATCAGAGATGTGGAGACAAGCAGAGAAATTCCTAGGACTGTGACTGACAGAATTGAATACACATTGTTTTTTAAATGAGGCAGTAATTTTTTCTGTAACTCCCCAGAAGACATGTGTAGATTACTGGGTTTGAGACCATTCTCCTGTCCAAGGATCAGTTGGGCAATCTCTGGGAGGCAGTGCCATCTGTGCTGACCTTAAATGGCAGGATGAACACTCAGCAGGTATACAGGTCTGCACGAGGTTACCTCTTCCTCTCTGATTGATTCATTCAAAAAGGATTTATTCACCTTGATTGGAGACACACTAGTGCCTACCCTTTACTCAGAGGCCCACCCGCTAGAGTGGGTACAGGGACTGGCAGATTCCTAACCTGCAAGCCAGTTCCTTTCAAAGTCTTTATTTACGTTGCTGGCTCCCTGGCTCCCTAGGCTCTCTGTTTTCGTTCAGGGGATCCAGCCCAAGCTGTCTCCGAGGTTTTCCCTGGATAGCTGAAGTCTCATGCTCCCTCGCGGCCCCACCTCTCTACTGCTGAGAAAAGGTGCTTCGGCTTCTGTGAAGGGCTAGGGGAGGTGATAATGGTTGTCTTTTCCACCAAGATAATAACACAGCTGCCAAATTGGCAGGATTCTCTGCCCCCCCCCCCCCTTTCAGAAGGGGCTGTTGGCAGGGTGGGGAAAGGACTGGAGAAATTGGATAGTGGAAGTGGACAAGAAATTGGGGGAGGATGTCACATATAATTAATGCCGGCCTCCTCCATGGTCCACTCCCTTCAGACTGAGGCTTCTGAGAACACTGAGGGCCTGGTGGCTTCAGTGGGGGAAAATCCACTCCCTTTTTTTTTTCTCTTCTTTATCTTCCTGCCCAGATGCCCAAATACCATGTTCCCTGGAGAGAAAAGACCCCTCATCCTGCCTCAGGCGCCGGGCTGCAGCCCATCTGCTAGGGGAAAAGGAGGGACAGAGTCTTTTACCGGGAGATTCTGGAGAATCAACTGGAAGATCTGTGCTCTTAGGGAGGCTCATTTACGAGACTTAGAAGGCATTTCGGCGTACACGGGTAACAGGCAGCCTGGAGCCTGGAGCGGAGCATCCAAGCGGGCTGGAGTCTAGGGGCTAGGGCTGGCACAGCAGGGCGGGGTCCTTAGGCCGCCACGTGTCCAAGACAGGCCGAGCGGCTCATCAGTGCCCACCCGCCTCGGAATGGTAGGAACATCCCCCTCCCTGCGCCCAGTCTCACCGGCTCGGAGGCGCCAGGGCCCCCCCGGGGCCGGGGCGGGCCGGGGAAGGTAATGTAATTCCGACCCAGCTAACCCGATTATGGCGGCCTGCACCGGGCCGGGCGGCGGCGGGGGCGGGTCTACGACGCAGGGGCCCGCCGGGCCGGGTCCCATCCCGGGAAGGACGCAGAGTTCACACACTCCCAGCTCCTGGGTCCGCAGCCAGAGGTCACAAGGTCACCGAGAGGCTTCAGTCTTTCCCCACCTCCCTTCTCTGACACACTCCAGGCACAGTTTCTGGGGCTTGGGTGGGGTGTAGCGTCTGTGAGAAATGAGGCGGCTGAATCCCCCCCGAAGGCTTCGGTGAGGACTCGCGTGTGGCCTGTGGCGATTTTGTCCTCCTACCTTTGGGGGTGGGGGGAGTGTGTGAGAGGAGAGTTTCTCCGCGCAGAGTGGAGAGGCAGAGTCCCGCATAGGTGGTCCCCTGCCGGGGGCGGAACGCCAGCCCCAAGCTCTCATCGGCCGGAGTTGGCCGGGCTTGGCTCAAGGGTCCGCTCTACATCGATTTCAGAAAATCGACACTCTCAAGAAACACAGGGCACCAATTGCTGGTGCTCCCGGAAGGAGGTAGGGGCCCTACGGCAGAGGCCGGGAGGTGCACCAGGATAGCTGGCGCAGAGAGGTTGTTTCCTGCCCTAGCCCACCAGACGCGCCCTGCCACTCCCTGCCCACACCTGTCCTCTTCCCGGGCCTCCAACTCGTCGGCGCCGTTCCCCAACCGCTTCCCATCGCAGCCAGGAAGCCACAACGAGATTGGGTCTTCGAGGGCACTGAGGCGGGGGCCACAACGAATCCGAGAGTTGGCAGGCAGGACCCATCGCGAGGCGAAGAGTGGGGGCTGTGGGAAGAGGCACCTGCGAGGAAGCCCAAGGCAGAGGCCGGCGAGGATGGAGCTGCTGTGCGCATCTCGGCTGACTCAGCGCGCAGTGGTCCATGCTCTGGCCCCTCCCGTGCTGAGCCTGGTCCCTAACACCCTTGCCACCTCCCCCCTTACCCCCACCACACCCGCTCGCCACTCTTCCCCGCGTTTCACACAAACAGGCGTCTCTTTCCCTTTAACGGGTCCGGCCCCGCCCCTGCCCTACCCCCAGCCCCCACTGCCCACCCTGTGCTGATCTGTCAGTCACTGCCCCAGCCCCAGTCGGCCAACCCTCTCCACCCTGAACTCGGGCAGAGGCCCCGGCAGCCTAGCGTCCATCTGCGCTTCAGAGACATCAAGGGCACTCCTGGGGCCCCCGCCGGTCGCGCTCCCCCGGGATGCGAGTCCCTGCGCCGACGCCCGGCAGAGGCCGGCACGGGCGCGGCTACTCCCCGTGCACAGCGATGAAGCTGTCCCGGGGGTCCCGGGGACCCGCCGCGGCCAGCTCTGCGGGCCCTTGAGGCCGTCGCCCCGAGCGCTCCGCAGGGGGCTCCCAGAGTTGCCTGGGGCGCCCTCCCCAACCGCCAAAACCTCCTGCGGTCCTCCTTGACCCAGACCCATGGAGCCGGCGGTCCTGGCCCCGCACAACCTCCCGCACCACGAGCCAATCAGCTTTGGCATCGATCAGATCCTGAGCTGCCCGGAACCCCCCGGGAGCAGCCTAGGCCCCGGTCGCGCGGGCCAGGGCCATGGGGAGAGTGCGGCGTTCTCGGGTGGATTTCACGGAGCCTCAAGCTACGGCCCCGCGGGTTCGCTGGCCCCGCTACCTGGCAGCTCCGGCATGGGCCCAGGTGGAGTGATCCGCGTCCCCGCACATCGTCCGCTGCCAGTGCCGCCGCCCGCGGGAGGTGCCCCTGCGGTGCCTGGACCCTCTGGCTTGGGCGGAGCCGGGGGCCTAGCGGGACTTACCTTCCCTTGGATGGACAGCGGCCGCCGCTTTGCTAAGGACCGGCTCACGGGTGAGGTTGCCCGACCCTCCAGCCTCTTGCCCCACACTGACCCCCTTTCCTCATCTTTGGGCGTTCTGCTCCAACTCAAGTTCCCCGAATGCTCCCTGCCCGGATCAGCCCAGGCGATCCTCCCCCAATTTATGTCTCGCGGTCGCGCTGCTTTGGAGAGGCGATGGGGAAGGAGCTGCCGTCGATGCCCGCGCCCTCCTTCGCAGGCCACAGTCCACACCGAGGGGAGGGAAGGATGAAGTTCCGGGGGCCGTCTCTTACCAGAGGGGGAGGGCCATTTCTTCCGAGGCCCTTTCTTGTCTGGAGGCCTTTGCTGATGAGAGGCCGAGCCTGGGGCACCTGGAAGGGCGGCCCTGAAAACCCTGCCTTGCTCTTTCTTCCTCCCTGTAGCCGCACTGTCGCCCTTCTCCGGGACGCGCCGCATAGGCCACCCCTACCAAAACCGGACCCCTCCGAAGCGGAAGAAGCCGCGCACGTCCTTCTCCCGTTCGCAGGTGCTGGAGCTGGAGCGGCGCTTCCTGCGCCAGAAGTACTTGGCCTCGGCCGAGAGGGCAGCGCTGGCCAAGGCCCTGCGCATGACCGACGCACAGGTCAAGACTTGGTTCCAGAACCGGCGCACCAAGTGGCGGTGAGGCGCGGGGCGCGCGACGGCTGGCGGTTGGCGTCAAGGTGGCCGCGAGGCGCGGGGCGGGTGAGGGACCTCGGGCCCCGCGGTGACGATGAGGCGCGGGGTGGGCGAGGGCTGGCTTAGCTGACACCGCGACTCGACTCTCACAGGCGCCAGACGGCGGAGGAACGCGAGGCGGAGCGGCACCGCGCGGGCCGGCTGCTCCTGCACCTGCAGCAGGACGCCCTGCCGCGGCCTCTGCGGCCGCCGCTGCCCCCGGACCCTCTCTGCCTGCACAACTCGTCGCTCTTTGCGCTGCAGAACCTACAGCCCTGGGCCGAGGATAACAAGGTGGCTTCCGTGTCCGGGCTCGCCTCGGTGGTGTGAGCGACGCCTGCCCAACCCGCCGAGCGCTCTTTTCCGGACCGAGACGCCGCTTGGAGCGCCGGCCCCAGGACCGTGGAGCGAAAAGCTGACTACGCCGTCGTTCTGTGGTAGCGGAGCTTGTGAGGAAGGGCCGCCTTTGAGGCTATCGTCGAGGGCTCCTGGGCCGCTGCGGGCTCCCGGGCCACTGCGGGCTCCCAGGCTACCGTTGCGCGGTAGCACCGTGCTTAGACGTGGCCTTTCCCGCCATTTCCCACTCAACTGTGGTCGCACCCCAGCTGGAACCCGAGGAGCCAAGAAGGCGGGACCTGCAGTATGGGAGCCAATGAGGTGAGGGGAGGGGGGCGGGCTGGCCAACGGGAGCTGCCCTTCGGAGGACTATGGATTCTTCCGAGGGTAGGTTAGTCCTGGGGTTTTGGACCCAAAGAGCAAGCTAAAGGTGGTGCTGGGATGGGACCGCGGCAGCTCGCACGCACTGCCTGGGTCTATACCAAAGGTGTGATGGAAGGGAAGAAGACACCAATGACAGTGGAATAACGGAGGAGGTGCGGGAGGGTGAGAGTCTGATTGTGACAGGAACCAGAGGGTTATCCACACTGGGCATCTCATTCTTCAACTGTAAAATAATCGCTAAGGATACCTTCCTGACTTTGAACCTCATGTTGTCGTGTGTGTTCAACCTGCTGACTCCGTCCTTCTCCTTGAGCCTCACAACGCGCCTGGGTGGCAGGCAAGAGGGATACTTATACACCCCATGAAAGAGCCAGTCTAAGAACACTAATCTGCCTCTGGTGTCCTGTGGGGACAGAGGGGAAAGGGGGAAGAAGCAGTGGATAAAATTAACGGGCCCTGTGGAGTTAGGGTGAGCAAAATTTGGCAAATTAGTAGGAATATCTGAGAAGAGTCAAAGATAATTCCAAGGTTGGAAATGTAGAGAATCAGCAGATCAATGGTGTTGTGGATAATGAAGGGGAATGGAAAGATTGGAGCCAGATAACTCTAGGCAGAACTAAATGCTAGACCTAAAGACAATACATTCTGGAAAAGTGCTGTTGGGGGAGGTTGGTTGACATCCACATAGACGTGGAGACAGAATGATGAGAACAAATAGAGTCTCTAAGGGAGGGACACTCTGAGGAGAAAAGCAGAGTTGTAAGGATTAAATCTTTCTTTCCACCAATTTCTACAAACACATTTACAATGTGAAAAATGATGGAGGATATCAAAGTTAATAGTTCAAAGGGAGAAAAGGGAATGGGCACCCAGCTGGAAAGAAAGGAAAGCATGGTGTCCCTGAAGTTGTTAGAAAAACTTTAGTTTGTGGGTGACCCAGAGGCTTCTGGAAAGCTTGTTGATGGAAAGTTGAGGGTTTAGGGATGGTTGCAATAGTCATTAGGTTTAAGAAGGAAAAGGATCTATGTTGTATGTGGAAAAAGGAAGATTTTTGATTTCTTATACCACTCTCATTCTTCCTCCCCTAGAGGCAGGAACAAGACAGAGGGAAATGAGCTTTGGGCAAGGTCAGAGACCAGCTGTAGTCAAACTGCTCATGTTCTGGGGTAGTGACAGCTCGGTCAGTCACAGCATGAAGTCTTGACCACAGGTGGGAACCAGGCAAGAGGATATTGTGGGGGAAGTTGGATGATACTGTGTCACCTCTAACTCATGGATGGTGTGTATGCTGCTGCAGAACCAAACTCAAATTTGACACAGAGAAATAACTTTTATAGGCCAAAACGAAGCACACAAAGATGGGTATGGCATAAGTTGGGGGCTTGGCAGTGACGTGTCAGTCACTCTCCAATAAATAGAAGAAGGCTAAGGAAAGGGTCCAACCATATCTATACTGTGGCTTACCCAATTCCCGCCACTCTTGGTCCACCACTTCTTGAGTCTCAGGTTCCAGGATTTACATTTGACCCTAACCTTTGGCCTTCTAAATCTGGCTGGCTGCCTTGGTGCTAGTCTGAGGGAGGATCTAATGCCTTGAGATGAACTCAGTTCCATTCCTTAGGCAGGTCACTGCAGGACACAGGCATCTCCAAACTCTTGGGTGGAGGGGGATTCACTCTCTTTTGAAGAATCTGCCATTTCTTCTCTCAGCTGGTTCAAGAGGTCTCTGCTCTCACTGGGAGGCAAGTTACTAAGGAAGTATGGAGGGGCCAACTCCACCAGCCTGAAGGAGAGATTAACAATTAGAAGATGATTTCTGTATACTCTCTTACATGTAATGCAGATTCCTAAACTTCTCATTCTGTCCACAAACCGTGACTCTTCGAATCATATGTCACTACAAATCATTAAGATATCCTCTTCTCCTTATGGCTCCTTAACTCCCCAGCCATAATTTTGGCCCCAGGAAGAGGAATGGGCAATGTAGGAGGGGTGTCAGGGAACTCACATTTGTGGTTGTATCTCAGAAACAATGGAAAGGCAGTTGTCTTTCGAAATGGAGAAATTGTGGTAAAGCACCCATGGTGGAGGTCTGGCTGGAGCCCGGCGGCTTCGGTAGCAGCAGTATGGGGAGAGCTGGGCCACATGCTTATGTGTTAGGAGCAGGTAATTTCCAGTCCCATCTGTGTCTCGGGCCACCTCGTTGAAAAGCAAAGATAGTGAGGGAATAAGTGGGGAGGTGAGGGGGAGGAACACAGTAGAAAAAAAAGGGCCGAGAAAGAATTAGGAAGGGTGGTGAGAGTATTAAAAGTAAAGTATCATCTCTAGGTGTTAGAGTCCCTGTCATATGGAATTTCCCATAGTCCCCTGCACTCCAGTGCCTCAAAAAGTTTCTTTTGGTTCTAGAAAATCCTTTGAATGGCCATCTGGACCCCAAATTCAGAGGTGGCATATAAATTTTTGATCCCTTTGCTTTATCCTCCTTTTATAACCTTCACCCCAACTCTTTCCCCTAACCTTAAGGAAGTATCCTGACACCAGTGCTTTCTGAAGGTCTCTGCGATTCTGCTCAGAGCCAAAGGCTGGCTGGGACAAGGGAAGTTCAATTCGTTGCATGAGTTCTAGGAGTTCACCTCGAAGTTTCCGGGCTTGGCACAATGCTGCCCAGTTTAATCCCCGAGCCTGGCACCAAGCCTTGTCTGCTCCACCTAAGAGAGGAAAGGGGACAGCTACAATTACAAAGAAACCCCCAAGAGAACCCCACGTTTGGTAGGGCATAGAGATCTACCAGCTGGTTGCATACTACTTCCCCTTTTTGGAAAATTTGGGATTTTATAAGAAGATACAGAGTGGGCTACTCACTCTGTGTAAAGGCTTCATATATCTGGATCAAAGAACTGTGATCACCATCTGTGTGTTCCAGGGCTCGGCGCAAGGCAGCTTCTTCTGCGCAGCATGGAGGATGGGTGAACCCAGGGGCAGCTGGAGGCAGAAACAAGGAAGGGGGTTGAGAAAGGACAGCAGTACAGAAGGAAGGGTGAAAAGGTATAAAGTGTCACTTTGGGAAATGTATTCAAAAGACATTGATAACTTCTAGGTGCTATATACTTTATTAGACATTGAACATAAATAACGAAAGACAGTCTCTGCCCTCAAGTAGTTTAGAGGCTAGTAGGAGAGATAAGCAAACTTGATCAGCACAACAGATGTGTGGGCCAATGTTTGAAATTTTGTTAGGAATTAGCTCAGTGGCGAAGGGGCAGAACATCTGAACCGTGGGCATGGCAAGGCACAGCTGTTAGTAGTGTGGCCTGTCTGGAGAACCGCAAGCACCTAGTAGGGGTAGAGAGAATGGTATGTATGGCACAGTGGCGGGAGATGAAGCTGGAGAGGCAGGTATGTGCCAGTTCACGAGATGCTGGGTGTGCTGTGCCGATGAATTTATATTCTGTCTGGAAGGTAAAGAGCAGCTGTTGGAGAAGAGTAAGAGAGTCCATGTGTTTAAAGAAGTTTACTTGCCAAGTTAGGAGGCTAGAGGAATCCAGGCTGAGTGGGGATGAGGATCTAACTCTGGCACCAATAGTGAGTTTGGATACAAATAGATGAATTAAAAAAACCATTTAGGAGATAAAAATGAAAGAACCAAGAGAGAGATTACTCTAGAATGATGGTAGTGGAGCTTGAAGAGGTAATGGCATGATTCTGTGGTGGTGGTGATGGAATGGTTTAAAGCAAGTGCTTGAGTTCATCTCTGGGCTGGGCTACTGTGGACAATTCTGGTAGAAATGTCTGTCAGGAGTTGGATATATAAATCTGAGATTCAGGAGAATGGGACTGGCAGGTAGATACAAGGTTTGGAAGTTTTAAGTATAAACATGGCACTAAAGACCACAGGTGTGCATGAACTTGCTCAGAGAGTTCAAGGAATGAGAAGGCAAAAGGGGAAAGGATGGAACTCTGAGGTCTAATTTACAGTGGATAAGCAGAGGACAGGAGCCAGGGAAGAGAGGAAGGGAATGACCAGAGAGGTAGGATGAACAGCTGGAGGAGCAGTCACAGAGGCATAGGGAGGGGGCAGTTTCAAGGTGGGAGTGGTTGGCATTTTCAAGTGTCAGAAGGTCATAGGAATAAAGGCTCAGATGTGTTCAGTGGATTTGGCCCGGAGGGTGGGATGGGACGTCACTGCTGAGCTGAGACTTGTCAGGGTTGCCGTGGGCCTAAGGCTGGGATGCTGTGCGCAGGAACACACTAGGCAGACCGGGTCAGAGGTTATTCTGTAGAGCTGTCGGGGAGCAGAGGGTGGAGGGAGAGGGGTGTGGAGCTTTAGTAATAGTAGGAGAGATTTGAGCATGTTGGGGGCAAGAACCAGCATTGGGGAAAGGTTCATGAGACAGGAGAGGGATAAGTGGTTAAGGCTGTCTTTTCGGGCACTGTAAGGGAAGCATAGGAGATAGGGCTGGCCTTTGGAGCACCAGAACATGAGAAAGGGCTGGAAAGGATTGAAGTGGCCACAAGAGCTGGAGAGACGAAGGACTTTATACCAGTGAGCATGGCGGCGAGGGTGAGCATCTCATCCACACAGTCAAACTCGCAGGAGGCCAGCAGGGCTTTGGCCAGCTCAGGGGGCAGGGGGAACTCTGATAGGATGACTCCCAGGTCTGACAGGTTCCCTTCATCATCCAGAGCTGCCAGATAGTCTAAGTCTTCTAGGGCCTGCATCAGTGCTTCTGGAGCTGGTGAGGAAACAGGGCTTATAGGGCAGGGAAGTCTCAGAGCCTGGAGAGCCTGGTCAGGCAGGACTTGGGCAGGAGGGCTGCTCACCAGGCCGGTCCAGGAAGTGACACTCCCCTGGCTCTGCAATCTGTCTCCTCTTTAGTAGTAACACCAGGGGGCTCAGATTCTCCTCACACACCCTGGGTGGGGGCAGTGGGGACGCCTCTAGTTCTAGGAAGGACTTAGGGTACAGGCAGAGGTAGGATCCTGAGGGGAGAAAAGACTTGGGAAAGAAGGCCACCATAGGTTTCTCAGGGTTTGCTTGTGGCAGCTTTTCATGTTTGACCTCAGAAGGGCAAAGGCTCTTACCTGGAGGGACCCCTCTTGCCCGAAGTCGTCTTGCCTCTGCCTGACACTTGCTGATTGGTCTCAACACTTGGGATTCTGCTCGGATCTGAGGATTGTACACCTGTCACCGCCCCCCAACCAAGGCCAAGAGAGATCAGAGTGGGCCACTTCTATCTTTAGCCCCTTCATCCCCTCATCTCTCTCACTCACACTTCGAAGCTCCAGTCCTGAGTCAATGACATGTCGAATGGAAGGGAGGGAGAAGGAGAAGTCAGCCAGCCAGTGAGTGACCACAACCTTTCTGGCGCCCAAGTATGTGTTCTCGTATGCAGCCTGAATGGCTGGACCATCTCCTGGGTGAAGGGGCAGGACTCGTGGTGGAGACCCTCTGAGAGCCAAGGGCTCAATCTCCCTGGACAAGGATTCACAGCACAGCAAAATTTCCTGAAGAGAGGGATGGGGCATTAGGCAATTCTCACCTTTTCGGTTACGAACCCTTTTGAAAAACTGATGAAAGCTGTGGACTTTCACTCTGAAAAAAGGCACATACTCATAAAGTTGGGGATGTTATAATGTCAGGAATTCACTGAACCACAGTCTCTGCCTTAATATGGATTTTAAAAAAGGGGGTGGTAGACCTCTTTATCCCAAGGTCCTGGAGTTTTTCCTTAGGACCCCAACCTCGTACATAATCCAACTCTAATGTTCCTAACAAGCATTGCTCCAACTCCCCCAGGAAAGGAAGGCGGCATACATGAGAATCTCCATCTGCAGCCCATTTTTACCTCCTCACTGGGCAGGTATACTAGCACATCTCCTGGAGTCTCCTTCGTACACAATTCAAGCACAGCTTGGCAGGCAGCTTCCACTCGATCAGTAGGGACAGTGTCCCTGTATACAGGAGTGGGACACGCACCAGGCCCACTGGGTACACGCACAATAGGAGGATTGCCCCAGAAGGCTTGGAGCTTTGGTTCAAGGGCAGGGTCAGTAACCACAACCACTCTCAAGTCCCCTGGAAGGTTTCCCAGCCTGGCATTTCGCAGTAGCCCCTGGAGCAAATCCGAGGCTACTGACCGCTCCTGAGCCTCATCCAGCACCAGCACGCCCCAGGCTCCTGTGCCGCGGGTTGAGGCCACCTCCTGTAGAAACAGCCTGTCCCAGCAAAACCTGTTGACATTGGCAGTGGGCGGAGTCAGTGTGGTCACTGACCAGCTCCAGGAGTTCAGGGGAGTGACTTCCTGGGGGTGAGGGTGGGGGCTAGGTTTTGATTATAAGGTCAGGAAAAGACCCTGTGAACCTATACTGAGACCCACAACCTCACTAATAACACTTTTTTCACAAGTTGTACTCCAGCTGGGAGAGTGGGACTCATGATAAGGGTGAGGTTGAATGTCTGAGATCCCTGGCTGGGGTTAAGAGCTTCATTCAGCAGTGTGTCATCCAAGATTTAAAAGGTGAACTGGGCTGAGGGAGCATATGGTGAGATGTCAGAGGGCTGGGCTTGTTTCTACTGGGTGAGGGGAATCAGATTTGGGTCAGGCCTGCAAGAGGCCTCACCTGAGCAGGGTGTCCGGCCCAGTGCAGTCCTCCTGGGGAATGGTGTATCCAACCTCATGACCCAGGGTTAGGTCCATCTCATCAGCAACCCGCAGGGCCAGGCTCAGGGCTGCCAGAGGGTAGGGCTGAGTGACAGTTACTTGGCCTTCCTGGAACCCCCTGGCCAATGCAAACTCTGCGCACCACTGAGGGATCTGGGATAGGGATAGGGATAGGAAGGACAACCAGTCAGCAAGATGCAGGACTTCAGTCAGAAGTGCTGGGGCACTGGCCACTTTCACCTGGGGAGTCCCCTGGTCTTTCACCAGCCACCCTGGGGCCAGTCTAACTGGTCTCCCTTTGACCACCTCCCCAATCACCCCATGCAGCCCAATCCCCGCTTTGCCTGTGGAAGGACCAGTTCTCTAGCCCCTCCCTTTTTCTACTCCCAGAATCTCCCCCAACCTGGGTGCTCTTGCCAGAGCCAGGCTCTCCAGACACCAGCACTACTCCAGAGGGGCTACTCTCCAATTGCTCCATGAAGATAAAGCGAGAAGCCCAGATGGGTAAGGCCCGGCGCTGCTCAAGCAGCTCGTAGTAACGGGAAGAGAATGGGAGCCCATCAAAGGGGTTCACAGCCAATTCAGACTCCCCGGGGCTTGGGCCAGACTCTTCTGCCAGCCCAAGAAGCCGAGAGGCCATGGTGGCTGACTGGCAGTACCTACAGAAGGCAGGGCAATGATTAAGGCTTCATATTAAATGACTGACACCATCTTTCCACCCACCCTTGATCTCCTAACCGGTACCCTCAGGTGATACTACACTGGGCGGGGGGGGGGAGTCCATCTTTCCCAGCATTTCTTGCCTGCTACAAAACAGTGGAGACCGGAGTCTGAAAGTGAAGTACTATCACAAGTGGACTATTAACCTATAGTCAGGTAGTAAAAATCCTGTAACTAACACAGGGGGCCTCCAGGGCAGCAGGAATTACGGTATCCTGTGGGAAGGTTCTGAGGAAAGCGATAATAAATAAGAGGAAGGGGGTAAGAAGTTGGGGGGGGGCGGGCAGGGCCACAAGGATCCTGGATTCAAACCTGCTTGCAGCTCTGAGACGTGTCAGGATGGCAGCCAGTTCTGGACCCACCCAGCCAGTCACCACCAACCCAGACCAAGTGAAGTGCAAAGGTAAATTCCGGCTCCACCCTGGGGCTTGGCTTAAACAGGAATCCTAGACTGGTTTTGGGGTGGGGCCATTTGCTCCACCTTATTTAACCTGTCAGAAGCCTATAAGGAAAACAGGTTCCAGACACCACACTGAGCATGTGAACTTTACAATGTATAGTGTACTTGTTAGTGAAAGGCATCTTGGGACTTGTAATTTTGCAAGCTGCTTCTTCACAAAGCTGGGCTGAACACCCAAGCTAGGGTCCAGTGGCTGTTGGTCTTTAGTTCAGTTAAACTTCCTTAATATCACTCATCTCTTGACACGAAGAAGTGATTTCAACCTTTCAACCACCTCCCACAAACCCACAAGGAGGCTCTCACCCATGTTCTTACCAAACCAAGGGAAGGAACCTGCTCAGTAGGTTTTTGAGACCCAGAGAGGCAACAGATACCTTGAGTGAAAACCCTGAATTTAATGTGATTTTGGGGGGAGCCCCATCCCTCCCTTTTTACCACCCGCCCTTTCAGCCTGTTTTAAGTTGGGTGAGGGCTGCCCCCAGTCTCCGTCCTGCGGCTCTGGGTGCCACCGTGTGCTTAGTCAGCCTCCTGGGCCCGTCTCTCTGTGAATCTCCTGCGAGACATAGGAAGAAAACATTGTGTGGGCTTTGTCATATTGGCCCTATAATTAGCTCTCTTCTCCAACCTGACCCTTCTGCCCACTGTCCCCTAAGTCCCTCACCTTCTCGCGTATTCATATAGTGCCTGCTTGCGCTCCTGTAGGCTCTCCTGCCGGGCCCAGGAGGACTTGGCAAATGTGAGGGCTGTGGGTTGAGGGGTCACCGGGCCAGAGCTGGGGAACTGAGGTGATCACAATGTCAGAGGACTTGCGAAGTCATCATCACTAAACACGCATCGAATGCCTACTTTGCAAGAGAGGCACTGTGCTAGGGTCTCAGGATCAAAAAAGAGATATCAAGGAAAGGGAGTACATAGACTGCCCCTACCCACCCAAGTCCTGGACCTAACCATTTCCTGGGTCTCACCTTGGGAGCGGAGGCTGTGGAAAGGGACTGGGTCCCTTCAGTGATATCTTCAGGCATGAATGCTACAGCTCCCTCAAGCAGATTTGTGATGGTCAAATCTACACAGCCAGTTCTGGCTGGGGAGAAGGAAAGAGAGAAGGGAGTCTGTTTCCCTGTTCACCTTCTCCCCTCACCACCCATTATTTCTCTCTGTGCCTGTCTCTTGTGTGAGGCTACCCTTTCCCATACCCAGGTCTCTCTGGATGACGCCCAGTGGCACATGGGGTAAAACCTCCTTGACTCTCTGAGCCAGAGTTGCCAGCTGCACATCAGGAGAAGGGCCAGGGGAGGGAGGGAAAGAAGACTGGGCTGCAAAAAAGAAATCCGAAACATGGTGAGTGGAGAACTTGGAGGAAGGAGAGGCTGACTAGCACAGGAATAGGAAGGAAATCACAATAGGCTGTAAAACCCCAAAAAACTTTGTGTACAGAGACCACATACCTGAGTGCGGGCGCAATCTGGGGTGTCTTTGTCGTTTCATGTGCTCTGCTTTGTCTGCTGGAGTGAGTCGTGTCCCTGTCTGGCCCAATTCTTTGGCCAACAGCTAGGGAGAGTTGGAAGGTTGGAAGTGTTAAGGTCTAAAGACTTCCTTCTCCTACTTTTAAGGAAAAACCCCACTCCCACCCTGCCTGTGTACCCTACCACCTGTTGTACACGGAGGGCAAACTCCTCATTCCCCTCCCCTAGCTGGCGATGAACAGGACGGAGCCATCTGCAAAAAATAAAAAAAATCCAGGACCATGTTGAGTGCACCTGGGGTACAATCTGTCATCCTCTCCCCATTTTGATACTTCTTTTCACGGAACAGTTGTGATTAGGGTGGGGAGACAATAAACACTTTGTATTGCCCCTGTGATGGAATCTTGATACTAAAAGATCTGCAAACGGACAAAGAAGGAAGAGACAACCTCTTCAAGGAAGAGGTGAGCTTCTCCTGGCCACCAAAAAAGAAGACAGTTAATACCTTACTTGATACACGGTGAAAGGGACGAAAAGTGACCACAGCAGTTCTGAGACCCAGGAGGCATCGGACACGGTCTGAAGGGAGGGCATGAAATGAGGTCTAAGCCTCGGCCAGGAATGGGAAATTTACCCTCCAAGCCCCAGAGATTCCCTGTCCAACACGCACTCACCACAGAGACTAGGGGTCTCTGGACTCTCAGGGTAAGAGGTTGTACCACATCCTGAATAGAAAATGGCCAGGAACTAGAAGAGGGAAGAGAGAGTAGGATGGGATTCTAGCCAGCCTTACTTAGAACAGAAAACTATCAAACTGTACAAGTAGATAAATGAAGAATAAAGAGATATAAGGGGAAAGAACTAAAAGTGAACAGAAAGGAAATCAACTAGGAGGGAGGGGGGTAGGGCTGAAAACTGTGAAAACTCAAGGGCCCACAAGCCTGACCACCTACCCAGCTGGAGACCCATACCTGTGCTCACCCACCTGAAGTGTAGCAGCCCCTCACGGCCATTGGTGGCCTCTTCCTCAGGGAAAAGCAGCAGAGGGGTCGGGGGAAGCCTCGTGGAAGCACAGAATCTCTTAAGTGACTCCACCAACTCCCCCCGCCCATCCATCTCCATGAAGCCCCGAGACCAGCATACAAAGCTTGGAGGACTATTGAGTAGAGGCTGGAAATGGGAAGAAGAGAAAGCAAGAAAGGAAAATTGGGAAGTGAGAAAAACTGACATATGGGGTAGAGAAGCGGGATTAGGGGTAAGGCTCAGTATTTCGTGGTCCCCAAGGGAAACCCGGGCGGGCAAAGGGGAACCTTGGGCTGGGCCCCAGGGAACCGCCCCACGGAACTCTCGGCTTCGCCCCTCCACTCACGGTGCTACAGCTGGTGAGCAGGTTGACTATGTTGTGGTCAAAAGGTGTCACATGGTTGGAAATGAGGACCCTGACGCGATGATCCCGGAGTCCGGAGTCCTCCTGCCGGGCCACGAGCCCCAGCACCGCACACATGGTCCGCACCACGAACCTGGCAGTAGCAGGCAGTGGTGACTTCACGGCCTCGGACCGGGCCCAGTCCTGACCCCCCCGGAATCCCTGGGTTGTTACCTGCGAAGGACGCTGTCTGGCAGAGCGCAGCTGACCAGGAAGACGTGGATCCCAAGGAAGAGCCGCAGTACGAGGAGGCAGAACCCGACGGGAGCGTAAAGAAGCAGCGCGAGGAGCAGGAAGCCGTCACCCGGGAGCCTGGGGGCGAGAGGCGGGGTGATCGGGCGCCGAAGGCCGGGTGGATGCGGGAGCCAACCTTCTCCCGCGAGGGCTCTTACCGGTGCGAATCAAAGAGCCGCTCCGGCCCCAACGCCGGGGAAGGCTCCATCGCTGCTGCTTTAGGGCTGTTTATCCGCCGCCGCCATCTTCGCGCCCTGCCGCAGGGAATCCTGGGAAGGCGGAGTCTTCGGGCATCCGCCCAGGGTGCCGGCACCCGAAATCTTGAGGCGCCCCGGAAGGGCTAGCGGTCCCATCATGCCTCGCGGGCCCTTGGGCCACCTCATTACTAGCGTCCCGCGGGGACCACAATTCCCGGCATTCACGGGGCGGAGGCGGGGTCGGCCTCCCGGAATCCTGGGTCCCGGCGTGCACTTCTGGAGGACTTCAGGTACCAGCGTGCCCCGCGTCCCGCTGTCCGCCAGCTCGCGTCGAGGGCGCCGCCTCTGTGTAGGGCGGGCGAGGAGGCAGCCGAGGCGGAGCTGATGGCTGCACTGAGGGCGGGGCGGGGTGCATGCTGGAACCTCTGGGGATGGCGGGCTTTTGGGGGGGTTCCCTGGGGGAAGGGGCCCCTGTTGACCCCTGACCTCCGGGCCTTGCTGACGTCAGGAACTCCTGACCCTCGGGCCCGAGTGACTTATGGGACCCTCAGTCTCTGGGCCCGGTTGTCTGGGGGGGTCCCTGAACCACGGACGTGTCTGACGTCGGGGACTTCGGGTTCCCGAGCACGGCTGACTTCAGGATCCCCGGATCTCAGGGCCCGGGAGGTCTCAGAGACCCCTGGAACCCGTTCGCGCATATGGCTGGCGGTGGCGCTGGGCGCTGGGGGGGCAGTGCTGTTGTTATTGTGGGGCGGGGGTCGGGGTCCTCCAGCGGTCCTCGCCTCGGTCCTTGGCTCACAGCCCACCTCTCCCCGGAGCCAGTACAACTTCATCGCAGACGTGGTGGAGAAGACAGCACCTGCCGTGGTTTATATCGAGATCTTGGGCCGGTAACGGCGGGGAAGGGCAGGAAGCACCTAAGCTGCGGGCTCAGGGGCGGGCGAGCTAGGTGTCTGAGCCTCCTCACATCCTTGCTTTCTCTCCATCCCAGGCACCCTTTCTCCGGCCGCGAAGTCCCTATCTCGAATGGCTCAGGATTCGTGGTGGCTGCTGACGGGCTCATCGTAACCAACGCTCATGTGGTGGCTGATCGGCGCCGAGTCCGTGTGCGGCTGCTTAGCGGCGACACATATGAGGCCATGGTCACAGCTGTGGATCCCGTGGCAGATATTGCCACGCTGAGGATTCAGACTAAGGTTGGGATCTGGGCAGGCCGGGTCTGGTTGGGGCTGTGAATTTGGTCACATATCTAGGTGACGGATCTCTTATACCCTTTCTCCCGTAGGATCCTCTTCCCACACTACCCCTGGGACGCTCAGCCGATGTCCGGCAAGGGGAGTTTGTTGTTGCCATGGGAAGTCCCTTTGCACTGCAGAACACGATCACTTCTGGCATTGTCAGCTCTGCTCAGCGTCCAGCCAGAGACCTGGGCCTCCCCCAAACCAATGTGGAATACATCCAGACTGATGCAGCTATTGATGTGCGTCCTGCTGTGAGAGAAATGACAAACTAGGTTGGGGATTTGGGGAAAGGCTGTGTGGGACAGGGACCAACTGTGATAGATGGTGCATGAGTTTATATACAGAGGTTTGGCTGCACATATGTGGCCACTCTCGCTGGGCTGGGAAAAGAGAGACTTTGGAGAAAGTACCTACATCCTGGTTATGCCTCCAGGCATAGAGTCCCTGGATCTCTTCCATATTTTCTCCTTGTCCTGCAGTTTGGAAACTCTGGAGGTCCTCTGGTTAACCTGGTGAGTGGGACATCCTTCTTTCCAAGAATCCCTGCCCCAGGTCAGTGTGAGAAGGGGTGTGTGTTCTTGTCAAGTTTCTGAGCAGTCTCCTGTTGATTATCTCCCCAAATCCAACCAGATCTCCCCAGCTCCCCAATACTTTCTGCTGCTCTTGTTCAGGTATCTCCATCTCCTACTATTTATTTGGGCTAGGGAATAGTGGGCTCTATCCCTGCAGGATGGGGAGGTGATCGGAGTGAATACCATGAAGGTCACAGCCGGAATCTCCTTTGCTATTCCTTCTGATCGCCTTCGAGAGTTTCTGCATCGTGGGGAAAAGAAGAGTGAGCCTGGCTTAGGGGGAAGGGATTCCTTTAAGTGGTGGGAAGGGCATTCATTGGGCCTTACTGGAGCAGGGGAGGGGTGAGGGGTGGGGAGGGGGTCTATTGGGAGGAAAGGGAGGAAAAGGAAGCATGTAGCTGAATGAGGCTCATTTGTTCCTCCATCACAGATTCCTGGTTTGGAATCAGTGGGTCCCAGCGCCGCTACATTGGTGTGATGATGCTGACCCTGACTCCCAGGTATGAGCTTTAAGAGTAGTGACCTATAGGACTACCAGTGTACTCAGTGGTGGGCAACTGGCATCTCTGTTGAGATTTGTTATCAAATTTTATCTTTATCTAAGATTAGTCGGCTTACACTTGGGAACTATCAGAAGAGCTGTCCTCTCTTATCATCCTGACTTTCTCATGCCAATCCATTTTGCACACCTGCTACCAGATTGATTGCATCCTGCTACTGCTTTGATTTAAAAACCTCAGGCCATTAACTTGTTGTTCAGGAGCCATTTTCCATTTGTCACCAATTCAGCCTTCCAGATCTGGCTTCTTCCATGAATATACTCTGTTCCAGCCAACCTGATTTCCTACTCTCATGTTTTTATTTATGTTATTCTTGTTTTATATAGTTAAATACAAGAACCATGCTTCTAGGCCCAGGTTAAGTTCTATTTTCTCCTTAAAGCTTCCCTTAGAATTCTAGAATGATATTAGTGTTATTGATTTAGTAGTATGTGTCATTTGGAATTACTTTTTATATACATGTCCTACTTCCTAACTTTGAGAGGCAGAAGTTGAATTGCCTTTGTATCTGGAGTATCTAGTGCATGCCCTTGTTCATACAGTTGTCAGTGTGTTGATGAGAGATTTGAGGTGAACCCAAGGGAGAGTGCCTTGGTGTGGTTAACAGGGTGATGATCTATGTCCTTTCAGCATCCTTGCTGAACTACAGCTTCGAGAACCAAGCTTCCCTGATGTTCAGCATGGTGTGCTCATCCATAAAGTCATCCTGGACTCCCCTGCACACCGGTGAGGGAGAGACTGCGTTGTGAGGTGGGGATGGGTGAAGCGTGCATGTGCCCTTGAACTGGGCTGTCTAGTCCCTCCTTTTTCTCTCTGTCCGTCTTTCACCGTAGGGCTGGTCTACGGCCGGGTGATGTGATCTTGGCCATTGGGGAGCAGCTGGTACAAAATGCTGAAGATATTTATGAAGCTGTTCGAACCCAATCCCAGCTAGCAGTGCGCATCCGGCGGGGACCAGAAACATTGACCTTATATGTGACCCCTGAAGTCACAGAATGAGTGGGTCAGCAGGACTCTGAGGCTCCTGCTCTGATTTCCACCTTGCTTTCCTGGCCTAGGCTCTGAGGGTACCTGGACAGAGGAATAAATGAACCAGTGGGGGGCAGGTCCCTCCAACCACCAGCACCAATCCCTGGGCTCTGAGGAATCACACAAATGCTTTTTATATAAAATAAAATTATACCTAGCATCATGTTTTAGTCAAAAATAAGGGCGGGGGTTACTGATCTTTTCCCCCATGAAGAGGCTAGAGGTAAAGCTGTATCCCCCCTGAACCTAGGGGAGATACTGGAGCTGACCATTCTGACCTCCCTATTCAAGAAAATGAGCTCCTGCTGTCTGTTGTTCTGGGCAGTCAGTGAGGCGCTGTTCTTTGTAGCGTGCTTGACTCAGTGCTGGGTCTGGGAGCAAAAATACCCCGTGCTTAGCCACAGATCCGGCAGCTGGCCTAGGAAGGAGGGCGAGAACTTCGTCTTGACGGTTCCACATCCATAGCGCACACTGGAAGAGCATGGCTGGCCTGCTGACATCAGGGGTTCCTCGGTAAGCTCCTGAGGTAATGGTAGCCTCAGACCCCTGCCACTAGGGGCCAGTGGTGGTTTGCAGAGGAGGGTGGCAGCACCTCAGATGATCTGGTTGCTGGTCTGGCCAGGGTAGCGCTCGAACTTCCTGTTGGCCTCTTCACTGAAGGCATCACCTGCAAGGTGAATGGGCAGTTTAGGCAGGGAAATGGACCCATGGTGGGGAAGGGTGAGTGGAAGTGGAGAGGCTGGGAGATCCAGAAGAGGGTGGGAAGACACAGAACCAACTTAGAGAGAAGAGAATTAAGGCCTTTCCTTCCCATCCCCCAGTCCTTCTGGGCTGCTCTTCCCATCAAATACCAATGTGGCAGTTGTGCACCCAGATGCGATGTCCATCGTATTTGCAGTTACATTTCATTGCATTGTTGGTGAAGTCACTTTCTGCTACTTCAAAATTGGGGTTGATGACCACCTGTGAGTGGGAGAAAGTTAATTTGACCAGTTGCAGTCTTCAGATCGTTAATAAACACTCCTCCCACCTGCCAGCTGGATCTCAGGCCCCAGGCACCTGCAGAATGTAGTTTCCTGGCTTCACATCTGTGATGTCAATCCATTGGCAATCGATGTCATGCCTGTAGAGATCCCAGCAACCCACGGTAATGCCCTGCTCTCCAAAGTTAGCACACTCATACCTCTTGGAGACATCTGAGAGGGATTGGCATATGTCAGTGTGAGGCAAGGCTGTGGGACGGAGATACTGGAGTCTGTTTTAGGTCCAACTTACCCTCCTGACATTCGGTATCTTCCAGACAGAAACTAGCTTTGTGGCCCTCAGCCACCTTGGTGCCATTGGGGGTCAGGATATCATAGTGAGTGAAGATGTCCATACTGTGGTAATGCCTGTGGGGACAAGGGAACCCTGTTTCCATCCCTGCCCCCAGCAGCCTTGCCCCATCTCCAGTAACCTTGCCCTTCTACTTGACTCTCTCACCCATGACACTCGTGCCACACCCAGGAGTGGCGCCCAGCCTTGGGCCTAAAGTCAGCTCGTCCCAGGTTGTGGATCTGGGAGGAGAATCGGAGCAGACGCCTGTGGCCATAAGGCCAGTTGGCCGAGCGGGCCGAGCGGGCCAGGCAGTTCTCTTCTGCAGCACAGTACAGCATGTGCAGGGGCCGGTCCTCGATGTAGGCGGTCTCCTGCACCAGTGCTGAGTGCAGCAGCAGGTCTGATGCAGCTGCATAAGGAAGGGAGCAGAGTGTTGAAGTCACTGCTGAGGAGTGGGGACAGATGCAGGTGCTTCTACTCCCCCTGTGGAGTGTGAGAGGTTGCTTCTTCACGGGGAAGGAGCACCCCTCCAGATTACAGCTCTTTTTCCCTCAGGGGGGGTAGTCCAGAGCTTCCCTTCCCTGGCTTGTATCGCCTTAT
Organism: Hyaena hyaena; assembly: GCF_003009895.1. Lineage (NCBI taxonomy): Eukaryota > Metazoa > Chordata > Mammalia > Carnivora > Hyaenidae > Hyaena > Hyaena hyaena. The sequence continues at coordinate 2,209,484 of NW_024080800.1, read as the reverse complement.
CCCTCACTCACTCTCAGAACAGATGACTCCAGCAGTGAAACGAGTTCCTGGCCTCTTGCAGGCGATGTGGGTGCTATGATGAGCACATTGGTCCAAGGACAGCTCAGACCCTGTGCAGCGGACTCCACTCATCACCACCTCTGTTATATTCCCTGAGTCCCAGTACCAGGTCTCCTGGGGACACATGTTGGTGTTTCTGTGAGGCACCACTATCCAGCCTCTTGGGCCAACGGACTCATTTTTACAGTCCTCTGCCCCGAACACAGGCTTTGGAGGCAATTGTGTTGGTTTCCCTCTGCTTCCCACTCACCTGCAGGCCATGGTTGGCATAGCCCAGTCCAAGTTGCCTACAGGCCACCATGGCCTCCAGTGTCCCCCAGTCATCCCCACAGATGAGCCCCCAGCGAAGGGACCCAGGTCCCCCTATTTGCACCTCCACTCGCCCCTCATGTTGGCTGCGGCCCCCACTGAGTCGGATCTGTAGTGACACAATGGAAGTTCCGGGTAAGCTTTTCTGGAGGGGTAGTGGGAGTCTGTAACAGGTATGTGGCTGAAGGGTGATTCAGAGGCATGTAAGGGCTAGCAAGTGGGGGCATCAGGTGGGAGCTGCAGGATGGCAGGGGCCTGGGACAGTGGGCTGGGAAGCTGTCAGGCTGAAGATCGTGACGGACTGGATAGAATGCAAGATTCCTGGACTAAACCGGGAATATAACTGACCTTGGTCTCTACCCCAGTGTAGGGCAGGTTGCATCGGACTCCAGCATCTTGGCTATGGGAACAGTCTTCAGCTGTGATGTTCTTGTGGGGGCACTTCCAGAGGGAGGGTTCCTGTCCAGAGCACCGAACCTCACTTAAGTGGATAGCACCCATGCCTAGGGTCAAAGATCAGGAGGTTATAACTGGACCTTCACTGTCTGCCCAGGGGTATCCTTCCCAAGGACCATACCCCCCAGGAGAGTATGTACCTCCTCCTTCCCTCTTCCTCCCATCTTCATCCCCCTCACCCTGGCCCATGCGGGCACCACTCAGAGCCTCTCGAGCAGTCCCGAAGCCCAGCTCCCGACACACCACGCTGGCTGCCTGCAGGTCCCACTTGCGATCACAGACTGTGCCCCACGTGCTGGCCTTCAGGACTTCCACCCGGCCCTCTCCAGGGTGGGCCCCACCCTTTAGACGCACTCGGGTCTATAGGGGAGAGAGATGTGCCCAAAAGCAGTGAATGGAAACATCAGCACAGAGCGGGCTGGGAGATAAAGGAGATTCTGTTGGGAGGGAGGGAGTGGTCTCAGGTCTGTGGCCCACCCCCTGAGAGGTTCCTCTCTGTCCTCAAAGGTCAGGGCTGTGCTAAGTCAGGGCTGGCTAGGCTAGGGGGTTCTCCACCTGGGGTGGGGAAGGTTATAGTCACTGTCTCACACACCTCCCCCTGAGGCTTCGACTGTTGTTGCTTCCTCTGGCCACTGGATGCTGCGTAGAGAGGGCCTGGCACACAGCTCACCACCGCAGGGGCCCCCCCAGGGCACCTGGTGGTGTCATTGGCACGATAGAACTCCAAGGAGCAGAGGGAGAGGTGGGCCTCCGTGCCCACGCACGCCACCCCATGCAGACCAAAGGAGTGTTGCTGCCGCTGGGCCAGCAGCCTGGGGGGACAGGAGTGGGGTGCAGTAGGGTAAAACAATGCTCCTGCCTCTTTGCCGACAACCCTCCTCCCCTCCATGCCTCCCATCCCCAACCTCTCAGGACCATTTTATCCCTCCTTTTCCCTTCTTTTCTGCTATGTTTCCCTCCGTAGACAAAGGAAATGGCAAGTGTCCGGGCTGAAAGAGCCCAGATTACCCAGACAGGAGGGTCCTTGGGGACCTGCAGCTGAAGACCAGTATGGGCAGGATGGCTAGTCTTGACTTGCCTGACAGAAACCTTGCTCCAAATGGTTTCAGGCTGTTGGCCCTAACGGAGGCTGAGGCTGAGGCCGCTGTGCAAAGAGAGTGGAAAGCCAGGACTGCCCAGTTAGAAGAGATGGGCAGGAGGGAGTAGCTGACACAAACAGGAAGTCTGAAGAGTCAGCGTGAACACATCCTTCTGTTACGCTGAGGCTGAAATAACTGAATGAGTCAGGATGCAAAGAACTGAGTAAATCTTGGGTCTAGATGTCTTCTCAGAGGCTAGAGGGTCTTCCAGGCCAGAGTATGATGGGTAGTTATGAGAAGATTATACAAGAAGGTGGACATAGGGAAGGACTGGGGTTGGCACATGTGGGAATGAAGATGTACAAATGCAAGACAGACAAATGTTAGAGAGTCCACATGACCAGAGGAGAGAATATGCACAACAGAATGGTAGAGATCTCTCCAGACCTGAGCTGAACTTTAATGAGGTAGTCCATGCTGCTGCAATTGAAACATAACAGAAAGAATGTTCTGTAGCACCCAAGCATGAAAATGGGACTAAACTAGAGATGTTAAACCTTGGAAACCCTTCAGAGAGAAGCCTTGAGAAAAGGAAGGGGACTGGTGTATTGACACCAACAAAGTAAGAGATGGCAGTGAGGCATGTGATGAGAGCAGTGCCCAGAGAGGAGGGCTGCTATGGGTGGAGTGAGCCTATGAGGCTGGCTTGACAATGAACTATTGCAGTAATATGCCCATCACTTGATGTCAGAGGAAGGAAGGTTATGATGACTTACAGTCATTGGCTAAGAAGATGCAGACAGGAAGAAAATTTTATAAACAACAGACAGAGGAAGCTGGAGACTATAGAATACCTTTGGAGGTTCAGGACCAGTGGATTTTGAAGCGCAAACAGATCAGGTACTCTCCCAAAGTCCTGTTTTGCTGAAAATAAAACTCAAAGAGGCCATCACAGGAAAAAGCTTTTGCTCTTCTAAACTCCCTCCTCCCCTTTCCCCACAAAGGACACAGTAAAAACAGCAATGTGCCCTTGAATTTGGTGTGCAGGGAAGGCCAGAGCATGGCCATGTTGGGCACAGATGACCTTTAGCTAAAAGGTACTACAAGAGCATCTCCAAATTCCAGGCTCCTTTGAAGCCACCAGAAGGAGAAGCTGGAGAAGGAGGGCCAGCAGAGACCACTGGGTGATCCCAAAATGTGCAGAAAAGAGGAGGGGACAGAAGAAATGGATGAATTCTCTGTGTCTCAGCCACTGCTGAAGTTATCAGGGAGACTTCTCATGTGCAAATGGCCTTTGGAAACCTAGTGAGAGGTAATCACTGGGGTTGAAAGCTTCTCCACTCCCTTGGGTTCTGAAGGAGCCCACAAGAAAAATTGTGTCAACTGGGCCAGAGACACAGGGGCTATAATCTGAACCCCATCCCTGGCAAAGTTTCCAGAGGGGATCATGAGTCTTATCTCCAAGCAGGTAGCACCTATTTTTAAAATAATTAAGATGGGAACACTGATCTCTTAGGCAAACTTAACTTCTTGGGGGAGAGGCAAGTAAGGCATCTGAAGGAGAAAGTGCCAGAGTATCTGCTAGAATTCACTGGAGGAATATAAATAATCATGTGAAACAGGGGTTATCAGTGGATGAACTTCTATCAAGACTTTAAAAAATCCTGTGATAAGCATAACTCCCCAGAAACGAGCATAAGGGCAGCATCAGTTTATGTTTCAGTGACTCATCTAGAAGGTAGTTTCTAATAGGTACTGCTGCCCCTCCACCTCTTGGTGGGGGCCTCTTAGACCCCTTCCTGACCACAGCCCAATTGCCCTGACTCATCATCACTCTGCACTCTCCCTCTCTGCACACCCAGCCTGAACTTCATTTACCTCTTGATTGATCCCCTGCCCACTCGGGGTTTGGGTTTGACTTTAAGCTTGGTGATTGGTCTGAAAAAAGGAGAAAGAAGTTAGTGGAGGTAGTGGTTAGGTACATGGCCCAGGAAAGGTAGAGGGTTTTGTTGTTGGCTTTTTTCCCCGTTTCCGGGAAGGACACTTTATGCAGAGTGGGGAGTAAAGTGAAGGGGGGCAGATTTTCCACATACACTGACTGCTGCACACCACCGAACTCTATTTTAGGAACTCCTGTTGCACTGTGAATTCAACACCATGAGGAGAAATCCAGTCAGTCCAGGGGGTGATGGGAGAAGGGGATATTAGGTAAAAGGAGGAGAGAGAATGAGAATGTAGGTGAATTGAATTAAGGGGGGTAGGAAGCATGCAGGTGGTTGAGGCTAGAGTCTAAGCTGTTTGGGGGAAGTATAAAGATGAGAAGGCTTCTCCTCAGCCATTCCTACATTATTTCCTCTTTGTGCACCCTAAGGTCAAAGCTTGCCCATCCCCATGCCTACCTCCCCTCCCCTTCCCTACCCCCCTGGAATGGCCACTGTGCAGTTATATCCCTAATTCATCAGCTTGGGTTCTGGGATGGACATGGATAGGCTGCCTTCCATCCATCCACCTCCTGTGGCCACAGGGGCGAGCAGGAGGTCCCGGGGCTCTTGCCCCATTACCTTCCAAGGGGCTTGGGGCGTCGGGCCGAGGCTTTGGCCGCTCGCTTCCTCAACTTTCTGTGAGGGTAAGACAATAGCAGAGTCAAGATCAGTCTAGAACCAAGTGGGAAAGGCTGGTGCAGCCAGAGGCAAATTTCTTTTCCAAATAGGAAAATTGGAAAGTCAACAGGGTGTTACAACATCAGATACTCCCAAGAGTTTACCCTTCACAGCTGTCTGGCCTCACGCGCACAAAACCACTCTGATGAGCAGTAGTGAAACCCATGGACTCAGGCTGATAAGAGCCCCTGTACCAGCACCCGCAGAGATTACACTAGGGTAGATGGAAAATGAGGACTAGGGGCAATATCAGGGTTGATCTAAACGTCAGGGGAGGCCTATGGGGAAGCATATAAGTAGAAGGGTGTTAGGATTATAAGATTGCCAGACTGACCGGGCAAGGAGAGAGAAATGGCCTGGTCATTTGAAGGCTGACTGGCTTTTATCCTTGGATGCTCTTTGACTTCTGGTATTTCCAGGTCTGAGGCCAGTGCACTAAGACCAAGCACCAAGGCTGGATGTCCAAAAACATTAACTTGATTTGACTGGGGAGCATGAAGCCAGGCGGCTTAGGATGACAGCATCCTTCCTGCCCACATTAAATCCCATATGCTTTAGTCATTCACAAACCAAGCTCAGCTTCCAAACTTACGTGCAGAGAAATAAGTTCTAAAACTTTATTTCTTTTTAATTGGCCTAAATATTTGACCTATTTTATTCTTCAAGAGGTTGCCTTAAGTCTAAGGTCTGGAAACTAGATCTGTTTCTCCTTTCCTTCTCCCTTGGATTTCAAAGACTTTTTTTTGGCCCCCTCTTTGTTTTGTCCAACTATATACAGATGAATGCGGGTTTTGCCTATCTGTTCTTCTAAGTTTCTGAGACTCCCTGTTATCATCTTAGTTATTCCTTCTTTAAACACATTCCTACTCTTGTTTCTCTTGAGGAGTCATATCTGGACATAGTATACTATGTGCAGATGCACTGGATGTTAATAAACAAATTTGAAACAGTGCTAAAGTTGCTTGGTATTTCCTGCCCTGGCTTCCTCCTCACGATACATTTAGTTGGTCTTTTTGCCAAAATATCCACTATGTCCAACATTCTTAAGAAAGAGTGCACAATAAGTCTCTGGTCCCTTTCTTGAGACATTACTAAGAGTTTAGAACCTTTCATCATCTAAGTATAGGGTGAAACTTTTTCTCCAAATGTCTTTTTCTCAAACATGTCTAAAATGAAATGTATATTATGTTTTCTTTCAAGATTATCTTGATCCTCCAAGTAGGAGTCAGAAAAATGTAGTATTATCTAGGGGTGCCTGGATGGCTCAGTTAGTAAAGTGTCCAACTCCTGATTTTGGCTCAAGTTATGATCCCATGGTTCATGGGATCGAGTCCCACCCTGTCAGCATGGAGCCTGCCTGGGGTTCTTCCCCCCGCCCCCCACTGCACATGCATGCTCTTGTGCGCGCGCTCTCTTAGAATATATAAACATAAAAAATGTATTATCTAGAATTTAAAAGTATTTCTTCTCTAAGTTATTTATAAAGTTTTATATTATACATCATATGGCATATACAATTATATATATTATAAGGTACAATACAGATTATATTAAGGACCTGGTACTTATTTAGGACCAGTACTGATACTTATTTTGATTTACACTTGCACATTTACAAATGTGCTTATTTCCCCCTTATAATTTGTTCCTTCAACACATCAAACATAAAAACCTACCCGTGTCTACATTCTCTTTTCTCATCCAATCATCTTTCTCCTCTAAGGCCACTCCCTTAGAGGGTTTGAATTCCATCCTTTAGGATCTTTTTTCTCCTAAATTGAGAAGCCGAATACAATCTCTCCTCAATTGAATCATTTTAAACATGTTCAGATCTCTCTCTCTCCCCCTCACACGCACACGCACATACACATATACACACCTCCACCCCATATTTCTGCTCCTCTTCATAGCAAAATTGTCAAGAGTTGTTGACACTCCACTTCTATAACTTATCTCTTACCACTCATTCCTTAACCCACTCCTACCTGGTTTTCCCCATCACTCTGCAAGAACAGATTCCAGTAGACAGCTTCAGTCTTCATCATGTTTACCTCTTGGCAGCATCTGACACTGATGTTCTGTCCTCCTCTCCCTCCTTGGCTGTCCTAACACTACAAGTCTGGTTTGATTCCTCATTCTGGTTGTTCTCTCTTGGTCTTCTTTGCAGGCTCCTCCTCTAGCTAGTCACTTACACTTTTGGAGCCCTGTCTATGGCATTCTTCCACATCCTTTCTTTTCTATGTTCCCATTTACACCTAACCTGGTGTATTTCGTTGCCTTTAAACTTTTTTAAAAGTTTATTTTGAGAGAACAAGAGAGTGAGGGTGGGGTAGGGGTAGAGAGAAAGGGGAGAGAGAATCCCAAGCAGGCTGCATGCTGTCAGCACAGATCCCAATGCGGGGCTTAAACCCACAAACCACAAGATGATGACCTGAGCTGAAACCAAGAGTCAGACGATCAGCCAACTGAGCCACCCAGGCGCCCCTGCCTTCTTAATGTTTCTAAAATGTAATGTAGGTCCAAAAAATAAATCCATAGTTCTTTCAGCAAAATCCACTCCAGAAACCTAGGAATCAACCTTGATACTTTTCGTCTTTGGTTCCCAAAGTCAGTCCAGGACAAGTCATGTCAGTCTTACTTCCTAAACATCTCTCCAGTCCACTCACTCTTGTTTTCTCCACACCATTCTCAGAAATGCAGTCAGAGTGGTTTTTTTGGGCCACAAACCTGATCGTGTCCTCTTACGCCCTGCTCATGAAAACACTTCAGTTGCTTCCCATTGCTTTTATCATAAAGACCCAAATCCTTAGTGTAGCCTGTGAGGTCTTCCTTGATCTCTCAGCACCTCTGTGTTCTCAGCACCTTGCACAGCACTTTGCAAATAGCAGGAGTTCAGTAAATAGCTTTCAGCACTTACGCTCTTAGAACCTCAATTTCTTTTCCAGCTAAAGGGCAGTAAGGGGTTCAATTATCTCTATACTCTTTTCCTCTTCTAAAATTCTACAACTTTCATATGTTGTAGGGAAGAACCATAAAACTGAGTTGAAAAATGATAAATGCACACACTCTGATTTTCTCATTCCTTAAATCTTACTGGCTTCCTCCAAAAGCCAGCAGATGTATCCTCTTTCTTTACGGAAGGTGGAGTTCTTAATAAATGATCTTGCTTATGATTGTACTACACATGAGAATGCTCCCTCTGTGTGATCTGGCCATGAAAGGAAGTCTATCTCATATCTCCATCACAGAGCTCTCAGGACTCCCACAACCTCTCTCCTTACTAAGAATGGTGTCTGGTCTTAGTATGCGTCCTTCTCCAGCCTTTATATCCTAGACTTAGTAACAGATTCCAAGATCTACACAAATATTTCTGATCTCTGAAAGTTACATCAAGCCACGCATACCTACAGGTAATTCCTGGGTCTCAAACATCCCAAGGATGGCTCACTTTTAAAATTAGTCCATATTAACTCGAAGCCCAGAGATGCCTGGTGGCTTGTGCCACCCTTCTCTCAAGCAGCTTCAGGATCATTTCAGGTATCTCTCTCTTATTTTATATTACCAGACATCCGACAGCTATTCGTTCCTCTCCCTCTTTGTTATCACCTTCCCAACCAGCTTCATTTTTAAAACAAGCTCCTAACTAGCCTTACTGCATCGAGAACCTCCTCCTCCAATTCGCTTTATCAGGTAAACTTTAAAACTTTATAAGTTTTATCAGGTAAACTTTAAAAACACTGGTCTTATTTTATCATCATCCCACACAAATACTTTTAATTTTAATTTTTCCATAAGATAAAGACCAGACTCTCCAATCTGGGATCAAAAGTGTTCCATTTTCTGGCTTTTATGCATTCAGATCTGCCTTCCATTATTTCTCAGCACATCCTTCTACTTTAGTCAACTGTCTTTTGAAAAATATCCTAGTCACTGTCAAATCTGTCAGGGTCAGCAATGACTCTATTTTGCTAAATCCAGCATTGTTTCCCAGTCCTTGTGCTTTTAGACCCAGCAGCAGCGTCGACTCAGGTGATGGCACTCCTTGTCTCTTCCTTGAAGCGCTTTACTTGGGTTAGAGGCCACTTCGCTCACCTGGTCTTTCTACCTCACCTCACTGTTTGCATTTCACTTTATCTTCCTGACATAACAGTTAAGGTCTCTGTTCAGTTCTTGGGCCTCTTTTCTCCTGTTTACACTTACTCCCTTGATGACGTCCAGTTTCAGGCCTTAAAATACGTTTATTCAGCAACTCTAGAGTCATATACCCAATTGCTTGATACTGAGACTCACCATTTCAGTGTCTCAAAGAACCTCAGATTAAACCAGTCCAAAGCCAAGTTCTTAGTATACAAGACTCCTCCCCCCAATCCTCACACATGCTCCACCCACTGTCTTCCTTATCAAGTAAGGCCAACTCCATACTTAGCTCAGGCTCAAAACCTTGGAGTGAACCTTAATCACTCTCCTTCTCTCCCATCATATTAAATCCATCAGCAAATTCTGGTGCCTCTACCTTCAACCCATACACACGGAATTTTATAATTTTTCACCATTTTCACTGGTCACCATCACCCTCACTTTCTGTACTCAGCTTTCAGGAGACAATAACCTCCTAACTAATTTCTCTGCCTCCTTGATTTCACCCTATCCCTCACAGTCTATTCTTAAAGCAGCCAAAATAATACTTTAAAAATGGAAGTCAGATGTCACACCTCTGTTCAAAACCTTATCTCCCACAGAGTATAAGCCAGTCCTCCCAAATGGCCCTATGCAATCGGGCTTCCCATTCTTTCCCTGTCTTCTTCTATATCACCTTTCCTATCATCTTCTCTCTTGTTCACTCTGCTGCAGCCCCAGTGGCCTCCAGGAGGAAGACTCTTCACCCCTCGAACCCCTTTCCCCCTGCCCCCTAGGATCTTTTCATTTATCATCCCTCTTCCTGTCAACACTTGTCTAGATTTCTACAGTTTGTGCCCTCACCTCCCTTAAATCTTTTCCCAAATGACGGCCTTTTCAAAGAGGCCTTCTCTGACGGCTCTTCTTAAAACCGCAACCCCACTTTTACTTTCCAACTGCTTTCCTGCTTTATTTTTAATCCATTACACTCTTTGCCATCCTTGCATTTTAAAATTTTACTATTTTCTGATTCTTCCCTAGTTCATGAGATAGGGAGATCTGTGTTTTGTCTACTGCTGAATCCCTAGTGTCTACAACAGTAGACAATAAATAAATGCAGACTGAATGAATCTCCTCACCTTTGTTCACGCTACGCTCTTCACTTGAAATCCCTGCTTTTTAAATTGTAAGAGTCTTTCAGAACCTGATGTTGGGGTCAGGGAAGGTAAAGAACAAGCACACAGAAAGAAGTATAGCCCCAAGACAGATAATAGCAAAGGAACACAGCACACAGCTGTTTGAAAACAGTTTGAGTCTCCAGACTCCAGATAAAGTATATTCCTTGGGACTGAAAGAACTTTCGGATGTGTCTGACAGCCAAGGCAAGGAAAATCTGAGCAAGTATGGAAAAGACTAGAGGGTGGATAATGCATTTACTTTCAAAAAGAAGAAAAAGGATTCCTTAATCTAAAGAATAATATTTTAGAATAAGTTATTAAATGGAAAGTTTGTGAACAGTGGGGAAAAAATAGGGAGATGCTTAGAGACCGAGAAAGATTTCAGTAAAAATTAGCTCAAACCACCATGATTTCCTTTTTTGATAAGATTTCTAAATTGGAAGACTGGAAAACGGCCATCAACACAATATCTAGATTTTAAGGAAGACTAACAAAATCTCCCACAATTTCATTATAGATAAAATGGTGAAATGTTGGCTACATCATTGTAGTGTTCAGTTTGTTCCCAATTAGTGGAAAAAACATTTCACAAGTAGTGAGTAAAGACTTGATGAGGAAGGAAGGTTAGACTTTAGTTTTGAATATTTCAATAATTTTAACAGTCACTCTGATGAAACCAGAAGATAGCTATCCTCTATATACTCCAGAGGAGGTTGGGAGGGATGATAAATGGAAAATAATGCCAAGATTCAAGATAATCTCATGGGTTCATTGTGGCTTTGAAACGTTTTTTAAATGATGCATCAAACTAACGTAATAGGGTAACAACATAGATTTAGGTTCAAATAGGCTTTTCTGTTAGTATCAAGGATAAGGGAAGATCTGAATTGGTTTCATATACTACCAGTTCAGTATGAACAGTGGGATGTTCCCTCAACAGATAGGCATACAAAATCTGGGCATGCTCTACTCAAAGTTGAGCATTTCTGTACACTGCTCTAATCAGGCCATGTCTAAAGTAGTGTGCTCAGTGGAAGCTAACCTAGGTGTCAAGAAGTCTTTCTGCAATAATTAACTAAGAAAGAGCTGAGGGTAAAAAAAGGATTTCAGCTTGCAGAATAGATTAGAATGACTGTAAAGCTTTCCAAATTCCTCAAAATGACCACATATGATGCTCCAGGGTTGCGAGGCACGCTAAGCAGAGAGCTGTTTACTAGTGTGATCCGTTACCCTCGTAGCCAGCGCATACCCCAGGGCTCCAGGGCAGGTGGGAAAGGGTCGGGCGCCTCGGCCAAAGGATATTCTGGAAAACTTGTCGAGAGTCCAGAGGGATCCAGCGCTCACGGACGCGCCTCGAGGACGGCCGAGACCGAGGGCAGGCCCCACCTCTCCAGGCGCCCTGCGACCCTCAGGGTTTGGTCCTCTGGCGGGGACTCCCGCGCCTAGCCCGGCGCTGGACACACCCAGGGACCGCCTCCGCAGGGCGCGGCCGCGCGCTCCTTGAACTCGGACGTCGGGCCCCGGGGCCGCGCCCGCTCCGTAACCGTAACCGCCCGCGACACGGCAGGCCGCTGGGCGTGGCCTCGCCACGCTCTGCGCGCGCCCCGGGAAGGCGAGACTCTGCCTGCCAACCGAGGGCGTCACGGTTTGGACGCGCGACCGGCCGCCACCAGCCCCGCCCTGGCTGCGGACCTAAGAGAGCAGGAGCCTCGCTTGCCCCATTTCGGACCCGCCCTGGGGAGCCCTTCATGGTTCCATAAAATTCTCAACTCTCCAGTTTCGAATGGGCCTCGATAGTTCCCCCGTTATTCCAGAGCCCCGGACCCTCTCAGAGGTCGAGATACTGCTCCCTAGTAAGCACCCCTCCATCCCAGTCTGCTCCGCCCAGCGCCCAGGCCCCTTCACCTGTAGAAGGCCGTGTTGACCCTCTTTTCGCTAGGGAAGCCCAGCATCCCGCAGACCACGTGGCTGTTATGGGCGCTCCACCCTTTGTCACACACTTGCGACCATCCGTCGGGAAGCCTGACTTCGACCAGTCCCTCGGTCACTGGCAGGGGCCGCCTGCCCCTCCCCACGGCCGGCGGCCGAAGTCGCACCTCCTCCACTTGCAGGTGCTGTTCTACCTGGGGATGGAACCACAGGCAGAGGACAGAGTCTCAGTACCGACTTTTTATTTGCCCTGCTACTTTTAAGGAACCCTGATCGGTGTGATTGCTGTGAAGGCAGTGGCGAGCAGGGGCTGACACAGCGCTCTCTGTTGAGAAGACTTTCCTGCAAGCACGAGAGTGGAAGGACATGTCGTGCTCTGAGAGGCGATTGAGGGTGCTGAGCAAGCTGAGGAAGGAGAGCCAAGGTGGCCCGGAGCACAAAGGAGAGTTCACAGAGGGAGTGGCACTGAAGTAGGAGAGAATAAGAAGGGAGATGTTCCAGGAGAGCAGGAACCTCTGACGAGATGGAGAGCAAGAGATGCCCTGGGGACCAGGGATGAAGTTGGAGAGACGCCCGCCGGCTTTAGTAACTTGAATGCTAATGCTAAAACAACCCTGGGCTTTCATATGCCTAGGAGCTCTATCATTTGTCCCCACCCCCTCAGCCTCACAGCGACCCAAAATATCCCATGGGCATATTGGATCCCCTACCTTCCAGTATCCCCTCTAACCACATATAACCACCCCACAGCCCTCTCTGGCCCTTCTGGGTGTGGTGTGTGTGTGTGTGGTGTGGTGTGTGTGTGTGTGTGTGTGTGTGTGTGTGTACGAACTGCAGACCTCAATGACATTAGAATCCGAGAAGCCGGGGAGGCGCTGGTCCTTGCAGATGACTCCGGCATCCTCATCATGGGTACAGTCACTGTTCCCCCAGCCCCGGGAGGCACACTCAGTCACACTCTGCTCAGTCCCACTGCAGCTCAGGTTGTCCAGCCAGATGCGGCCTGTGGAGGGAGAGATGAGGGGATAGAGAGGCTTGTGGAGGCAGGATGGAGGAGTAGGGTAAGTGGTGGGGATTTGCGGGAGGGTGACCATGGAGGCCTCACACCTGGCTTGATGATCTTGTTTTTCTGTTTATATAATGGGATGTGAAAGAGACAGGAGACCCTGGAAGGGAATAGGGAAGGGAATACAGGATTGATGGAGGGTCAGTGGTGATCTGGGGATACTCAAGAATTTGGTAGGGTGAATAAAAACCTGAGAGTCAACACTGAAATTCTGATCAGTCCTGACCTATTCAATGATAGCCACAGTTAACCAAGTATGTGTTGTGTTAGGCACTCTGCCATGTATGTATAGACATGATTATTCTTAGAGCTGCCAGAGGCGTTATCACCATTTTTATATAAAGAAATTTGGGTTCAGAGAAGTTAAGTAACCTGTCTAAGACCACCCAGCCAATACATGGGGGCTTCAGGGTTTGAGCCATTTGTGAGACTTAGAAATCTAAGATCCTTTCATTTCAGCCTCACTTTCTCCCATGGGTCTTCCCTGTCTGTGTTACTACATTGCCCCTTGGTTTTCTCTCTGCCTGGACCATCCTGAAATGAGTATTACTGACTTCTCAGAGTTGGGATGGATCCAATTTCCCCCGCCCCCAAAGGCCATGGGATTCTACCTAATGGGACTGTCTGTCCCAGTCAATGGCCAGGGCCTATCATGTATATCCTGACAGGACTTCTCCAGCTTCTGCTGGGATACCTACTTCCTGCCCCACCAGGCCATTGGAACCATCACAAAGTCCTTGTGACTCTCCATGACTGTCCTCCAAGGTCTGATTCAGTCCTTCGATGCCATTCAGAAAAATCCCTCAGTTAAATGACTGTCCTCATATTTGGAGACAACCTTCATGTAATTGCTTTCCAAAGCTTTTTCTTTTCATACCAAACATCCCTGGTTTCTTCAGCTATTCCCTCTTGAAACTTGGCTTCCAATCTTTCACATCTGGGCAGCTCTCCTCTGAAAGTATTTCCATTTTCTACTCTCTCTCTCTCTTTTAAAGTAGGCTCCATGCCCAGCAGGACCTTGAACTCATGGGCTTGAACTCATGACCCCAAGATCAAGACCTGAACTGAGATTAAGAGTTGGACGCTTGACCGACTGAGCCACCCAGGTGTCCTACTGTCTCTCTTTAAACTTGGCACCTCCAAGTGACACTTTATTCCAGAAGTGGTCCAGCCAGTAGGAAGTGGGGGATTAGCTGCAGACTGCACCAGCTTCTGTCCATCAGTCCCACTGTGGGCTCATACAATGTAAGCATCCTCAGGTCTCAGAATTCCTCCTGAGTCACTACTACCCACACTCATTCTTGTCTTATATTTACTCTTAGTTCCAGCTTGTTGGTTGCAGCTCTTGCCTATAATCTGATTTGGTCAGCTGCAGTTATCTGTGATTCTTTCTGGCTTTGGGAAAACCAGACATCATTTATCTGCTCTCAGCTTTCCATCAAACCAACTGTACTCTGACTGCACAGGGCTCACCTGTATCAGGGCTGTCCTTGCATGTGGCTTTGTAGAATCATACTTTTGCAGAAAGAAGGAACTTAGAGATCATCTAGTCATTTTGCGTATAGGGCCTCTGAAGTTCAGAGAAGGCACTGACCAGCTTAAGGTCCACAGGTCTGGGAAGTAACTGTGTTGGTTGGTTTGTCACCCATGGGTTTACTTGACACTATTTTGGGTGTACCAGGTCCCTGTGCCTGTGCCATCCTGACGCTCCCTCTCCTTGCATTAAGGCAATACCTAGGCCATGCATGGAGCATTGCTCACCTGTTCCAGGGCCATATTTGGCACTGTGGGTCCAGCCCGTGGCCTCTGTGAAGCCCAGCTCTCTGCAGAGGACGTGGGCAGCCTGAAGTGTGAAGTCGTCATCGCAGATGGTGCCCCACTCGCCAGCTCTCTGTATCTCCACTCGGCCCTCAAAGGGCTTCCTGGGGAAGCCGGCCAGCCGGAACCGCAGCCCCTGGCTCCCAGCCCTCTTCTCGGGGGCCGTGGATGGGGATGGAGATCCCAGGCATGAGCTGCACAGCACACAGAGCAGCAGCCCCCATGGGCTCCGCTGCCAGACACTGACAGGTCGCATGGCAGGGAAGGCCTGGGTGCCCCAGAGAGAGAGTGTGTAAGAGAAATCACAGATGAAGTCAGGCCTGGGTCCCAGAGAGAGGTCATGATTGGAAGAGAAATCCTGAATAACGACAGAGTCAGAGACAGTGTGAGAGAAAGACAGGGACCCGTGGACTAAGTGAGAAAGAAACACAAACTAAACAAGAGCAAAAACACAGTGAGAGAGGTGCAGACTGGGAAGGGACAGAGACAGAGACCCAGAGATAGAGTCTCTCCCTCCCTTTTGTACAGAGTAAAACAGTCACCATCGGTTGTTCTGTCCTACAATGTCCTTTCCTAGTTCTGTCATTGGCACCTCCATCACCCCCACCCACTGGTCTAAGAGACCCAGAGATCAAAAGAGAGTGAGTAGAGACCAAGAGGCAGAGAATGATCCAAAGAAAGAGAGAAGACTGAGCAAGAGGGAGACCCAGACAGGATGTGAGAGGAAGGAAGCGGTGGGAACGAAGTGGGAACAAAGCGGGAGCAAACAGAGACAGCAGAGAGAGACAGTGTGAAAGAAGGATAGAAGGTGATCGTGAGAGAGCCAGGTACACAGAGCAATGGAGAGGGGCTGGCGGGAGGCAAGAAGGACCCAGATGATTCCATTCAGCCACTGGGAGAGGGCAGACAGCTACTGATTGTGGTGAGAAGCTGGCAAGGGGGTTTAGGAGAACCTCAGATCTTAGTTAGGCTCCTGAATGGGAGCCAAGCCCAGAGCCCCGTCTGGCCAGATTCCAAGGCAGAGAGGGCAGAGACCAGAATGTATGGAGAATCCCCTGCACACCCTACCCAGCACACAGGCTCTCACATGCCCTGCAGGGTCAAGGGACCCAGGAGGGCCAGGCCTCAAGCTGGGAGGGGAGTGAGGTGGGGTTGTCCAGACCTCCTGCCAACACTGCCATCGCTGTCACTGGGCAACGGGAGGCCAGGGCGCCAATCGGCTCCTCAGCCAAGGCCTTCCCTCTGTCTGGGGCTGAGAACAGCCCCTCTTCAGCAAGAGGCCCCCTGAACATGCTTCCCCCAACTCAGACAAACAACACAACAGGACAGCTTTGTTCTGGGGACATTCTGGCTTGGGAGCCCAGTGGTAGGGCCTCACAGAGGAGCCTCCAGCCTTAGGGCCCTCACGGCTGCCCTATTTGGAACATCCTGCCCCCCCCCCCCCCCCCCCCCCCCCGCCAAATATCTGCCTCCTCTCTCCACTCTTCTGTTTCCCTCTTCTTTAACAATGATAAAACCCTCAGTGGGTTGGGTTCCCCTCAACCCCATCCCGCATCACCCCTTTTCGTGGTCCCTCCACCATCCTCCCATCCGAAACTCCCCTTCTTTCCGCAGCAGCGTGACTCCCCCTACCTTGGCTGAGCGGGGCCCTAGGGGCTGGGAGAAGAGTCCAGGTCCTGGAGATCAGTCCTAGGACTTCCCAAAAAAAGCGCTCGGCCAGGGGAGACTGGACCCCCCCCTTTTTCCCCCCCTCTTCTTTCGTCCCTCCCATGTCCCCTTGAGCCCTCCCACATTCCGCCCTCTCCCTAGATTCCTCCCAGGCCAGTTCCCTCCTCTTCTCCTTTTGGTCCTCCCCTCCCCCGTGGAGCTGGCCGCGGCCGCTCCACCTCCCTCCACCCCCGACCGCCGACCCTCCCGGCCTGCTCAATGAAGCTTTCTTTTCCCGCGGGTTGGAGGCCCGGCAGCTGCGGTCAATGAGCTGGACACACAAGAGGCCAGGGGGCCGCGGACCGGCGCGAACGGCGGACCCTGGGGCGGCGGGAGGCCGCGGCTAAAATCCGGGCTCCGGGAAGCCTTCCAGTCCCCAGCCCCCATCCCTTCCCCCAAGTCCCGGTCTCCGCAGAGTGTAAACAGCCCGACTCCAACCGGGCTGGGGGAGGGTCCAGTCAGGGAAACGCAGGCGATGAAGGCCCACAAAGTTCCCCCGGTGCCCCGGAGTGCCCACTGGCGTTTTCGGAGTGACGTCACGGCCTTCACTCTGATGTCACGTTGAGCATATGACGTCGTACGCAACTCTTAAGCCCAGGCGCGCCAGAGCCCTCTGGTCGAAACCGCGAGCTTTCCTTTGGTGGAGCCGCTTGTGCGCGTCCCAGAGCTGTGGGCAGGGGTCTAAAAGTGGTGCAGGCCAACTTATCTGGGGTCCCCCTCCCTTTTCTTCGTGCTTCTCTCCTGGCTTCCCCTGCGCGGTCCGCGGAGGCCGGGGGAGGGGTGGGCACGCCTCCGGAGGCCCGGCCCCGCCCCCTCCCCGCCCCTTGCCCGCAGGGCCAGGAAGCGCGGAAGGAACAGCCGGGGGCCATGGACGGGGCTGTGATGGAAGGGCCGCTCTTTTTGCAAAGTCAGCGTTTCGGTACCAAGGTAGTCGGGGGCAGGGGTTGTCGAATCCCATCATACCTAGGGGTGGGCTGGAGACCCCAGAGAGAGGGAGGGGGCGGCAGCGGGTTGGATGGAGCGCGGACCCGAAGCTATAGAGCCCTATGACGTTCCCGCAAAGTTGATTTCACACTGCGGAGGAGCGGCGGCCGGCCTCGGGGTCCGCCCTTTCTGGTCCTGGGGAGACGGAGGGTCATCCTTCTCGGTAAACTTGGCCGCCCGTGGGGAAGCTTCGGACCCGAAATCGGCCTGCGCTGGTTCTCTCCTTTCCCGTCGGGGCCCCGACAGCGGGTGCTCGCCGGCTCCCTCCCCAGCGTCTCTTGCTCTCTCTCCCCAGAGATGGAGGAAGACCTGGGCCGTACTCTATCCTGCCAGTCCCCACGGCGTAGCGCGGCTCGAGTTCTTTGACCACAAAGGGTCGGGCGCTGGAGGGGGCCGTGGGGGCTCGCGCCGCCTGGACTGCAAGGTGATCCGTCTGGCAGAATGTGTGAGCGTGGCCCCAGTGGCTGTGGAGAGCCCCCCTGAGCCCGGCGCTTCAGCTTTCCGCCTCGACACTGCGCAGCGCTCCCATCTGTTGGCGGCGGACGCTCCGTCCAGCGCCGCCTGGGTGCAAACACTGTGCCGAAACGCCTTTCCGGTGAGGGGGTCGGAGTTGCCCTCGAGGGGTTGGGGCAAAATGCACCGGGGCCAAGAGGCGATGCGGGGTGGGGGCAGTTACAGCCGTAGAGGGCCTGAGCTGGCTTGGACCCTGGGAACAGCGTGGAGGGAATTGCGGGGTCCTCGATACTGTCTTTCTCTTTACTCCAGAAAGGCAGTTGGGCTCTGGTGCCTGCTGAGAACCCACCCAAGCTTTCTGCCTTGGAGATGCTGGAGAACTCGCTGTATAGCCCCACCTGGGAAGGTAGATGCCTGAGAGGCCCTGGCAGGGATGGGGTGGAAAGGAAGGGTGGCCTTGGGAAGGGAGTGATTAAATGGTCAGGGACCCATGGGGAAGTAGGAAGCTCCTTAAGCTGGTTTCCAAGTGAATGTTTGGACAACCTGTTCCCCGCTTCCCCAGCCCCCTCACCCACCAGTGAGGTCAGGTGCCAGTCTAATTGTGTATTCCTTACAGGATCCCAGTTCTGGGTAACAGTGCAGAGGACTGAAGCTGCTGAGCGCTGTGGCCTGCATGGCTCCTATGTGCTGAGGGTGGAGGCGGATAAGCTGACTCTCCTGACTGTAGGGGCCCAGAGTCAGATACTGGAGCCACTCCTTTCCTGGCCTTACATTCTGTTGCGCCGCTATGGCCGGGACAAGGTGCGGTGGGGGGGGTGGGGGGTGGGAGGGGCTGTTGGGGAGCACTGACTTCCTGGGTCGGGCTAGCTGTGGGGTGGGGCAGGACAGGAAGGTAGGAAGCCCTGTCCTTAGGATAACCCTTCCATGTCTATCCCAAGATCCTTCCTCCATCCCCGGGTAGGCTTTAAAATTTTTTAAAAAAAATGTTTGTTTATTCTTAGAGAGAGTGCAAGATTAGGTGAGGGGCAGAGAAAGATACAGAATCTAAAGCAGGCTCTAAGCTGTCAGCACAGAGCCTGATGCGGGGCTCGAACCCACAAACTATGAGATCATGACCTGAGCCGAAGTCAGATGCTTAACTGACTGAGCCACCCAGGTGCCCCTTCCTCCCCCCAGGTAGTCTTTTTTTTGTGGATCCCCTAACTAGGTCAGGCCCTGTGACTCATCTCCTCTTATGGCTCCTGGTAATGTTTCCCTCTATGCTTTCTTCAGGTCATGTTCTCTTTTGAGGCTGGCCGCCGCTGCCCTTCAGGCCCCGGAACCTTCACCTTCCAGACAGCACAGGGAAATGACATCTTTCAGGCGGTTGAGACTGCTATTCACCGGCAGAAGGTCCAGGGAAAGGATGGTCAAGGGCAGGACAGTCTCAGAGCTGATTCCCACGAAGGAGAAGCGGCAGAGGGGAAGTTGGTGTCCCTTCCTGGCCCTCAGGAGCTCCCGGGCACCCCTCCGGTCCTATATGCTGAACCCTTAGACTCATTGCGCATTCCTCCAGGCCCTTCCCAGGATTCCTTATACTCAGACCCCCTGGACAGCACCTCTGCTCTGGCAGGAGAGGGGGCACAGTTAAAGAAACCTCTTTACTGGGACTTGTACCAGCATGTGCAGCAGCAGTTGCTGAAGACCAAGCTGACGGACCCCAAAGAAGACCCCATCTATGATGAACCCGAAGGCCTGGCCCCAGCTGCTCTCCGGGAGCTTTATGATCTGCCTCAGGAGCCCAAGGATGCGTGGTGGTGCCAGGCTCGGGTGAAGGAGGAGGGCTATGAGCTCCCTTACAACCCTGCCACTGATGACTATGAAGTGCCGCCTCCTCGGAGCACAAAGCCCCTCCCAGCTCCTAAGCCCCGGGGCCTTGCAGCTGGCAGTGGAGGCGCTGGCAGTGCTGCTGGTGGCGGTGGCAGGGGCCACAGCTCAGACACTGCCCTGTACAGCCAGGTCCAGAAGAGTGGTGGTACCCCAGGGAGCTGGGACTGTGGACTGTCTGGGGCTGGGGCTGACGGGACTAGGGCCAAGGCAGAGAGCTCCACATGAGAGGGCGAAACTGGGGATGCTGTGGGAGGACCACAGGGAGGTGGCACAGGGGATCAAAGACACCTGTTAGAACCTGCAGGAACCAGAGGGCTGGAAGGTCCTGTGTGAGCCAGCCCAGGGCACCAGGGGGAAGAGGGGAGTGAAGGGGAGGATGATCAATCTCAAGAAGTCCTGGAAGTGGGACAGATGGCAGGGGTGAGGGATAGGACTTGGGAGAGACCAGCACCCCTAAGTCATTCTCCTGAAAGGAATGGACAGCAGCTGGACCAGATCTATGAAGAGGGGTGCTTGCTCTGAGTTGGTGTAGTTGGAGGGGCCTGCGTGGAGGCTACAGGGAGCTGCTGAACTGTGTCTGGATCCTGACCCCTGCGTTGTTCTTTGCCAGAGACGTAGATTTTAAAAAGTTTATTCTTATTAAACAGTTTGGGTTTAAGAAGTCTATGTGTGTGAATAGTCACAGAGGGGCCACAGCGGCAGGGGTGCTGGGTGGGTGTGGAGGGGGTCGCAGGGAGGTGAGTGGAGCGGTGTGGTGTTTGAGAGCCTGGGTGTTCTAGTCAGGCCCACGTGGGCTTGAGCCTGTCTCTGTGATACTGGGCAAGTTGTATAACATCTGTAACCCTCAGTTTCCCTCAATGCCCCCTGTAAAGTGGGAAAACCCAGCGACAGACTCTACCTCACAGGTTTTGTATGAAAGGAGTTAAATTTCTCAAGTACTTAGTGCAACCTGAATCACAAATTAAGCATTTTATAAATGGTATTATTCTGTGGAGTGAGAGGGCCAATGGAAGGGTGGACAGGGGTGCCTGGGTGGCTCAGTTAGGTGTCTGACTCTTGGTTTTGGCTCAGGTCATGATCTCAACATTCATGAGATCAAATCGTTCGTTGGGCTCTGTGCTGACAGTGCTGACCCTGCTTGGGATTCTCTCTCTCTCTCTTTCAAAAGAAAAAGAAAAGAAAAGAAAAGAAAAGTGGACAGTCCTAGCAAGAGAGAAACTGGAAGGGAACAGGTCTTTTCTACACCGTTTTCCTTTTCTGTTCTCAGTTATATGACACCACTTGTACACACACACACACACACACACACACACTTTGTCTGTAGGTATCAGCACCAACCACTTTTCTGTCTGAGGGCTGAGGGGAACGGCAATGTGGTGGGTGTAGCGGGAAGAATGCAGGCTTTGGAATGAGGCTTCGATTTCAATCCTACTTCTTTTCATGAGCTCTAAAATCCTTGTCCTTGTCTCCTGATGTCCAGTTTCCCGAAGGTGACCTGACCTCATCTTCTGTTTATGGGGAACAAAAGGAGAAATTTGGGCTGGGAATGCTCCTAACAATGGTGGAGACTTACTGGGTATTTAATCTTCATCTGTGTTAACAGTATCGAATGATCCAAAAGAAAATGAGTTCCTGCTGGGAGAAGGAAAAAGTTCAGGTGTGTCTGTTCTGGGCCTGAGCAGTGGGGCGGCAGCAGCACTGAAGACAGAGGCGGGGAAGGCTCTGTTTCCCAGTCACCTGGAGCTCACAGAGGCTCAGGTGGAGAGAAGGCAAGTCTGACCACAGAACGCCATGCACTGCATGCGCCTTAGTGTGGATGTGGTGGAGCAGGGCAGCCAGGCCCTGGCACTGGTGACTTAGGACTCAGAGGGTTACTCCTCCTCTTCCTGCTCCTCCACTTCTCTCTCCCTGGCAGGCCAGAAGAAGGCTTCTGAGGAAGGCTTGCTGGCTGCTGGCAGCTTGGGGGCTCTGCCAGAGGTTGGAGTCATAGGCAGGGGGGCCACTGTGGCTCGAACGCGGTTTGTCTGCAACTGCCCAGCCTGCAAAGAAAGCAGAGACTTCTCTGAGGCCCACACATGGTTCCTGATCACCTGTCCTGTTCCTTGTTGGGCCTCCTGTCCTGACTCCTTCACATATGCCGTCCCTTAAGTGATGGCCTCAAGGTCGAGGGCAGTGGAGTTCCCTGCCCGGTGTCCACAGTGCCCATCTGCTGGCTGAGTGTCCCTTCTCCGTTAGCTTGTACACCAGCTAATTTGTGGTGGGCTCAGCTCCCATCTCTAGACTGACCGTAGTTTGGAAAGGTCTTTCTCTTGTAACTTCAGCTAAGGCAAAGCAGGAGTTCCTAAAGGCTCTGTTACTGAGAAATTAGGAAAAGATTAAGAATTTATATTCTATATAAATATAGTAGAATATAAATTTCATAAAAAATAACCCCATCCTTGATTACTCTTCTTTTTAACCCTTATTGTTAAAGCCTGGACTCCAACGTACTAAGCCTCCTTTTCCTCATCTGTACAGTGAACGTAACACTTACCTTGCAGGGTTGCTGTAGGGATTAAACAAAAAAGATATATGTGAGAGCACTTGTCACAAAACCTGGCAAGTGGCTGGTGTTCAGTAATGCTAATTTCCTTTCCTTTGGACATTTCTTTTTCCACCTTCCAGTCAGCCTTTTCTTTAAACAGAAACTGTGCTCTCAGTGCTGCCAATTTGCTTAGTGGGATAGTGGTCTGTTAAATGACTAATGAATTATCACATGTGCACAGTGAAGATACCTAAACATGACTATATGTAAGTGCCCAGGCAGAAAAGCCTCCCTACAGGCAGGGGTTGTAATTTCCTTGGTCCAGAGCAAAGGGCTGTTCTTTTTCTTCTTCCCCTGTTGGCCTGGTTTTCCCCTCACCAGGGGAGGGGGACTGCTCACTGGGATGGGGGAGCCGGGGAAAGGGGAGGAGGGCTCTCTTGGATTCCGGGCAAAAAGAGGAGGAGGGAGGAGGGAGGGAGCTGTACCTTTCTCAAGGCCCGGCTTTCCCAGCGTGGCTGGAGCCTCCCCTGAGACTTGGTCAGGGTGCTTCTCAAGTGTGAGTACAGGTGGCTCCAAGCCTGCAGAGGGTTGTAGGTGGGCTCTAGCTCCAGGCTGTCCAGCACCCTCTGTGGAAAAGAGAAGAGGAGCCCCACCCAGGGAGCTGGAGGTCACAGAACACAGGGCATCAGCTAGAGACCTTGGAGTGTGAGAGGCTTGAGAATGTGTGAAGACCTGGGGTTTCACTGAAGGCTGAAATGGATGAGGGTCCCGCTGCTAGTCCTGGCTCCCAGGTCTGAGTGCTTGTGACATACATGTCAGGCAAGAGTGCAACAAGTAGGTACAATCATGAGTGGCTAGGGACACTAAATACTCAGGCCCTGAGAAGTGTGTCATGTGATCCTGAGAGGGGCGGGAAGGTCAAGGTCACAAGGGATCCAGGGTGCGGGCTGTGAGGGAGGGCGTGTCGCAGGCCTGGGGCAGCTCACGGTCGCAGGCCCAGTACAGAGAGTTCTCTGCCTGCTAGGTGAGCGGAGCTGGAGGGCACACAGGCACAGCATTCCTGAGCAGTCAGGTTTTCCGGCCACAACATCCTGTGCCAGGAACCACTGGCTCCGAAGTGAGACGCTGAGCCAGCCATGGCCACTCGTGCCCACCTCTTTTTGCATCCCGGTGGCCGCCAAGGCAAGAACACAATCCCAGGCTCTGTCCTCCCTGCACGTAAGCCAGTGATCCAGCAGCGGTGTGGCTCCAGTTCTCCCTGCCCAGAGCCCCTCCTCCTGCCCTCAGCCAGGGGAGGCTGGCAGAGGAAATCCAGTATCCAGATCCAAGGACGACAAGAGGAGAAGGGGGGGAGAAGGAGGGAGAAGGGGAGAGGAGGGGGGAGAAGGGAAGAGGAGGAAGAGGGGAGAAGGGGGGAGGGGGGAGGAGGAGAGGGAGGAGGGGGAAAATGGTGGCAGTGCAGTTTCCTCCATTACATGGGAGACTCATTTTGAAGCCCTTCCTATCCTTAATGCCTACACTGCCTCTTCCTCTTTTTCTCAACAAACAGAAACACATGCACACACACAAAGCAGAGAAAGACACCATCACACAGACACACATCACTTTACTTCCCTCCATCTGGCCTCAGTTCCTACCTTTGCTTTCTTCTCTGACCCTTCACCACCTTCTTGGGAAAAACTGCTCCTCCCTCCGCTCCCCAGTCCTTTCTCTTACAGGCTCACTCCTCTCCCTCATCCTCTTCTCCAACTCCCAACTCCTCTCTCCCTCCTGTCTGCCCCATGAGATCTGAGCTCCACTTGCCTCCACAGTCTGAAGGCTGACATCAGGTGGGTCCTCAGGCAGCAGGGGGAAGGGGCTGGGCAGCAACAGTTCCCGAGTGGCCACCGCCTTCACCAGCAGAGTGGGGGAGCGTGATGGCACAATGACATAGAAAGTGCTGGGGGGTGCCCTCAGGCTGTGTCCTCCACTCAGGGGCTCTGCTTTGGCCAACAGCAGCCATTCTCTTTTCTGCAACGAGGACATATATAAATGTTGGTTCACCTTCAGTCTTTGGCATGTTTTGAAGATCTATCTCAATCAAGGCTTCCCCATGTTATTCTGGGGGTGTCAGAGAGGCTTGAACCATTTTTCTCTGGTCCTGGGAGACAGGGACTTCCTACCTGAGTTGCCCCAAGGGAGTGCTCTCCCTTCCTGGTTAAAATTGCACACAAAATGTCTCACAATGTAGAGACAAGTTAAGAGATGCCCTTTATTATTATTTTTAAATGTTTATTTATTTATTTTGAGAGAGAGAGAGAATGACTGGGGGAGGGGCAGAGAGAGGGGGACAGAGGATCCAAAGTGGGGCTCTGCACTGACAGCAGCCAGCTCAGTGCAGGGTTTGAACCTATGAACCTGTGAGAGCATGACCTGAGCTGAAGTCAGATGCTCAACCAACTGAGCAACTCGGGGACCCCAAGATTTACAATTCTTAAAAACAGAGTCCTGAAACAGAGACTTGTGTGGGCTGTTGTGAAAATTCAGGCCTTGTTTAGAGGGTGACAAAATGTGCTTGTGTTGCATGACTGAGATTGGAGTCGGCTGGTTAGGGAATACCTGTAGAATACCCAGAAAGGGTTTAAGAAGGTGATCAAAGTGAAAGGAGGAGAGAGCAGGGAGAGAAAAGCTTAGGTACAAAGAGGCCAATGGAAGCAGGGTCCTTGAGAGTAACACAGCCAGTCACAGGACAAAAAGAAGGCTCAGAATTCCGGTGACTGTGAGTGAAAGGTCCTGCAGAACAGAGGGAGTGACTCTTTGCCATGTGCTGTGGGTCAGGAGAAGAGACACACAGACATATTAGCAGATTTTCTAGGTGTGCCCTTAAAAAAATATGTTTTTACATTTACTTATTATTGAGAGACAGAGTACAGACAGGGGAGGGGCAGAGAGAGGAGACACAGAATCCAAAGCAGTCTCCAGGCTCTGAGCAAGCTGGCAGCACAGAGCCCGATGTAGGGCTTGAACCCACAAACCTTGAGATCATGACCTGAGCTGAAGTCAAATGCTCAAATGACCAAGCCACTCAGGTGCCCCACAGGTGTGCCCTTTTAAATCAGGCATGGGGCTAAGGCAATTTTCTGTGGTAGTTTTTCAAGGAAAACCACAAAACTCCAAGAAATGTGAAGTCAGAACTGTTACAATCATCTGCAAATTGTGCCCTCTTGCTTGAGGGATCAGTACTTCCACCTGGCACAAATGTAACAGCCTCTCTGCAGCAGATGAAAGCAAGCACGTTAGCTCTACTCACTCTAACTGATACAAAGAATTGGAAGAATATGAGAGGAAAAGCAAATGGGGGAAAGATTTTATAGGGATAGAGGAATATCAGGAATATCATGTCTTGTGGAAGACATGTGGAAAGTGATATAGTGAAGCACAAAAAAAAAAACCCTGCTGTAGCATTAGAGTTACACCCTAGGGGGAATGTGCTGGGGTGGAGGTAGTGCAGAAGGTTCCAGACACTTAAAAGCAGTGTCATCATTTTGTGCAGCACAGAACTCTGAGGAGATCTGGTAGGCGGGGCAGGTGGTAGGTACCTTCAGAAGTTTATGCTTTCTTAACATTTTGCTCATATCTGGGGTTGCCCGGGTGGCTCAGTTGGTTAAGCGTCCAACTTCTGTCACGTCTTGATCTTGCAGCTTGTGAGTTCGCGCCTCAAGTTGGGCTCTGTGCTGACACTCAGAGCCTGGAGCCCTCTTCAGATTCTGTGTCTCCCTCTCTCTCTGCCCCTTCCCTGCTTGTGCTCTCTCTCTCTCAAAGATAAGTAAACACTAAAAAATTAAAAGACCCAGAAAACCAAAAACATTTTGCTTATATCTGGAAATGTGCTGTCTTCTTGAAGAACAGATCCAAAATGTGATGGAAAGCCTACCTGATCCTTCTCAAATCCATTACATTGTAAATAGATGATGTTGAAATTATGGTGTGTGTGTGTGTGTGTGTGTGTGTGTAGAGGGGGGATTTGTCCTGCTCTGAGGACATGGCCTCTTTAAGCCTGGAAGGAATGTTCTCTGGAAGGGAAGATGGCAGGGCCCTCCATTTCAATTGATTCAAGTAACTTCTGATGTGGATCAGACTTGGGTTATTACTATTATTTTAATCTATTTTTATGCTGGTTCATGCATTTGTTTGTGAATTAGTTTGTTTATTTATTAAGAATGTATTGGGTGGCTGTTATGTCCCGAGCACTAGGCATGAATACGTAGGAATTCATCAGACATGTTTCTTGCCCTTTGGAAGTTTATAATAAAGGAAGATTTGTAAATTAACGTTTGTCCAATACTTAGGATGACCAACTGTCCTGGTTTGACTATTTTTAGTATTGAAAGTCCTACATCCCAGAAAGCCCCCCGATCCTGGGCAAAATGGTGTGGTTGGTCACCCTTCCAAGATTCCACAGAGAACAGAATATCTTGCCACTGTGGCAAGTCACTGGGGGCTAAAACTATGGCAATGTAACATTTCTTAAAAAAAATTTTTTTTAAAGCAATGTGACATTTCTTATACTTCAGTGTTATGGAACAAATTCATGACTGCTACATTGTGAGAATACTGAGAAACTTTGCGGGGAACCTGTGTGTGGCTCAGTCGGTTAAGTTTCCAACTTTGCCTCAGGTCACGATCTCATGGCTTGTGAGTCTGATCCCGCAGGCTCAGGTCATGATATCACAGCTTGGGCTCATGAGTTCCAGCCCTGTATCAGGCTCTGTGCTGACAGCTCAGAGCCTGGAGCCTGGTTCAGATTCTGTGTCTCCCTCTCTCTCTGACACTCCCCCACTCACATTGTCTCTGTCTCTCAAAAATAAATAAACATTAAAAAATTTAAAAAAAGAGGGACCGGTGGATGGCTCAGTTGGCTAAGCATCCTACTTCAGCTCAGGTCATGATCTCACAGCTCGTAAGTTCGAGCCCTGCATAGCACTCTATGCTGACAGCTCAGAGCCTGGAGCCTGCTTCCGACTCTGTGTCTCCCTCTCTTTCTGCCCTTTTCCCTCTTGTGATGTCTCTTTCAAAAATAAATAAAATATAAAAAATTTTTAAAAAAGAAACTTTGAATGTTGTACACAGAAAAATTATGATCCTTAAAATTTGAGCCTATTGATTTTGAGACAACAGCTAAGATTCTATTATAGAACTGGTATACAGAATTGACTGAGATCTCTCAAAACTAACTCCTTTTTGTTTAAGCTTATTTATTTATTGTTGAGAGACAGAGTATAAGCATGAGAGAGTCAGAGAGAGAGGGAGACAGAGAATCCCAACCAGGCTCCATGCTGTCAGTGCAGAGCCTCACATGGGGCTCATACTCATGAACCATGAGATCATGATCTGAGCTGAAATCAAGAGACAGACCCTTAACCAACTGAGCCACCCAGGTGCCTCTCAAAAGTAACTCCTGATGTGCGGGTTATCAGAGAACTAGGAAGAGATTGAGTTGAAAGTATTTTACAGACAGCTTTAAGACTTCTGGGCTGATTTAAAAAGAGGTTAGAATAAGGCTCTGGAAAGAAGAGAAGCAAATTAATTTATTAGAATTTGGTAAAGATATTATTTTATCTGTAATTCTCAGGGGCATTTGGAGGAAAGTTGAACTTTAAGACCCTCATTTTTGACTCTGAGTTTCTAACCTCTTCCTGGGCAGTAGTTAATGGCACTAGAGGTCTGAAGTCTAGGACCCAAGCTTGAACATATTACCCAGGTCATGGGTTGACTTGTAGGTACAGGCAGTTGTACCTGTGATGGAAATGGTTAACTGCCATGGTAGGTAGGCAAAGTTGAGAAAGGACATGAGCATGTCCCAGAAGACTAGCTTTTGGGACCTCAAATTGAACAATGCTTAATGACTGCTAATTCTCTTTTTTTTAAGATTTCATTTTTAAGTAATCTCTATACCCAACACGGGGCTCAAACTCACAATCCCAAGATCAAGAATCTCATGCTATACTGATTGAGCCACCCAGGTGCCCCTTTGCAAATTCCAAAGAAAGGAGAATGAGTTAAATGGTGAATTTATCAGAAGGCAGATGAAAATGTGTCTGCTTTTATGATATGTTTGCTACAGAAGGTACTAGGGAGTTTAGATTTTAGGAGGTGGGGACTGATTCTATTTAGAATGGGTATGGACAGGGGCAGAGTGGAAGGGCATGCCATGCTGCAAGCTCATTCTCTCCCACCTCTGCCCTAACTTCTTTTTTTTTTTTAATTTTTTTATTTATTTCTAGGAGAGAGAGAGACAGCGTGAGCAGGGGAGGGTCAGAGAGAGAGGGGGACACAGACTCTGAAATAAGCTCCAGGCTCTGAGCTGGCAGTCAGCACAGAGCCCAATGTGGGGCTCGAACCC
Source organism: Hyaena hyaena (assembly GCF_003009895.1). Taxonomy (NCBI): domain Eukaryota; kingdom Metazoa; phylum Chordata; class Mammalia; order Carnivora; family Hyaenidae; genus Hyaena; species Hyaena hyaena. Next base: position 2,180,894 of record NW_024080800.1, on the reverse strand, counting down.
ACGAACCCCGAGATCATGACCTAAGCGAAAGTTGGACGCTTAACCGACTAAGCCACCCAGGTGCCCCCTTAACTTCTAATTTCTAGGGCTGTGAAGGAAGGCATAACCACTGCTTGTTGACTGGCCACTACTCCCTCACCCCTCTCTTTTCTCCCTACACATTTCTCAGTCTTTCAGTGATTGGTCTGGGGTGACATGTGACCTAGATTTAAATAATGAGACATAAGCAGAAGTTGCTGTGTGGGCCTTCTGGAAAAACTTTCTAATATGCTGGCAGGCTTTTTGCCTCTTTACCCTATTCCTTCATTCTCCCTGGAACAGGATTGGTCTTAAGGTGTAATAGCCACATGAGGAACAGGCATAAGGATGAAGTACATTTGCCATGGATGCTGCAGTGGAAAAATGCAAAGATCCTGCTCCTTGATGGTATCATTGATTAACTGTATCGGTCTCAGAATTGTCTGTCCCCATTACTTCTTGTTACATTAGAAAAATAAACTCTTAATTACTCAAGTTAAAGTTGGATTCATTTTCTGTTAGCTGTAGCCAAAGAGATTCTTTATAGACGGCAAAGAAAAGGAAGAGGATGTGGCTAATGAGGAGATAGAAGTAGGAGGGACAAGTTTAATGGCACTGGTGTAGGCCTTGCCAGAAGGGAAGATGGGAATTTATTATAGCAGGTAAAAGCTTTAATTCTGCTAAACTAGCATTTCCTTGGTCTTCCATCAATATGATGTCCTGGGACCAAATTCAGCAATTAAAGTTTTTGGGCAGTCCAAAGTTATAAATGGATTTTAACTGCAAGGGAGTTGGGCACCCCTAACCCCCCATATTGTTCAAGAATCAATGGTATATACCAACAACCACATGGGATTTATCCCAGGAATGCAAGGTTGGTTTAATACCTAAAAATCAAACAATGTAATACACCATGTTTCTAGAATAAAGGACAAAAACTATATAATCATCTCAATAGATGCAGAAAAAGCATTTGATAAAATCCAAAACCCCTTCATTAACAAATTAGAAACAGAGTGGAACTTAACCTGGCAAAGGGGTCTATAAAAATCCCACAGCTAACATCACAGGTAGTGATGAAAGACTGGATGCTTTATCCCTAAGGTCAGGAACAAGACAAAGGTATCTGCTCTTCCCACTTTTATTCAACATTGTATCGGAGATGTATTGAAGACCAGAGGGCCATTTTCCACATTTTCCAGACTATTAGGGCCCTGGGATTTTGACTATGAATCAGAGAGAAGCTCATGAAGACACTCGGTGTGTCAACATCCTAGTTCTTGGGATTAATATTTTCTAAATTTGGTTTAGAAAAAATACAATAATATGACACTTCTCACACCAGAATGCTAAGGTGCAACTTCATCCCCCTTATCACTGCTGTGAAGGTCAAGATAGATGTGACAACAGGTACATGGGTGGGTAAGGGGCAAAAAAGATGAGTGAGGGCAGGCTGTGGTGGGGGCAGGAATAGCTTCCTAGTGAAGGTATTTAAGCAGAATCTGGAAAAAAAATGGGTAGATATTTGTCAGGTGGGTAGAGGCAAAAGGAAGGGAGCAGCATGAAAAAAGGTATGGAAGTGTGGAACAGTTTAGCATATTTGGGTGAACATTCAGTATTTGACTAGCGTGGCTGGAGTAAAGAATGGAAGGGGCATGGTGAAAAATGAAGCAAAAAGAAATAGATATGGCTGGGTCATGAGAAGACCACTGATCCCATGCTAGCTGCTGTCTGTTCTAGCAACTGTCTGTTTCCCCTGCAGGCTTGACACTCTAACTTCATTCTGATTTTTTTTTTTTAAATGGCTCCTGACCTGCTATTACCCCACTCTCAGCTTGGAATCTTGTTCTTGACTCTTTGCCTAATGTAACCAAGGACTTTCCATATCCCCACCCATTCACAGCCCAACCAGGTCATTGCCTGTGTACTTAGACTCCTGCTGGACACATCCTGGCTTGAATTCTGTCACTTCTGTGGCCAATTAGGGCAGACATGGCCTGTAAAGCTCTGGAATGCATCTCCAGAGACTCTGACATTTTAAGTAGGAAACTGAAAGACCTAGGTGGTATTTTCATTTCTTTTTCTAGTTCATACAGACATGACTTTGTAAGAGAAATGAGGATGTGGAAAGTGAGTCATTAGCTACATAACTGGACTACATAGTAGGATTTGGTTATTGAAATTATGTTTTCCTGGGGATAGAAAGATTCATCTCATAAATACTTGGAAAAAATTAATTTTATTATATATATATTAATATATATTAATTAATATAATTAATTTTATTATATATACATATATATATATTTGTTCCCTATCATATTCCACAAAGTAGTTATGCCAGTTTAGAAAAATGCAATAATACAAAAAGATAAAATAAATAAGGGATTGGGCAAAGGAAAAATAAGGGTAGGGCAATTACAGAGCCAAGATTAGGTAAGCTCAGAGAAATGCAAACCACTCACTTTTGCTAGGAGGGAGCCCCACAGCTTTTCCTGATAAAAGTGTTTGAGAAGCTATCTTGAGGATCCTTATTGAGTAGTGAGTGTATTTGAGAGAACTCCTGCAGTTAATATGACAATGAATTTCATATGGCTATAGAGTGGTTAAGAGTTTGGGTCCTGGAGTCAACCTTTCTGGATTTCATCCTGGATCTACCATTTCCTAGCTGTGTAATCTTGGAAAACTACTTAACCTCTATGGGCCTCAGTTTCTTCATTTGTAAAATAGAGATTATAATTCCTACCTCAAAGGAAGGTTATGGAGATTATATAAATTAATATTTGTGAAGTGTTTAGAACTGTTTCAGGGACACAGTAAGTACCAAGAAGTGTTAAATTTTTTAAGTTAATCATCTACTGAATAAGTATTAGATAATGTTTATTACATTTTATGAAAGTAAAAATAATTTAATAATTCTTAGATATGGATCTATAAAAGTTCCAAAGAATGAAGTACAAACACATTGCTCTCTTTTGGTCTGGATTGATCTAAGACTGAAATTTATGGGAATTGATGGATGGCACATATCTTTCAGGAAGGGCTGGGAAATGGGTTTATCAAGAGTCTTGCTTATGTGATGAAGTGCTATTCCTCTGAAGAAAAGGAAGTAAAATACTCAAATAAAACAAAATAGTCTATGAGGAGGATAGAAAGATAGAACAGTCAATTCTCCAGTAAGGAGATCAGGGGATGGAATAACACATAAGGCTACAGTTGACTAAGCGTAGAGTGTGCGTAAAGTGTAATTAGAAAAGTTACACACATTTATGACGTTGCTAAGGACTGGTGGGCTGGTATTAGTGACTAGAATTTAATTATGGGACTGTGGACTTGGTTCAGAAGAGCTATTCTAAAAGAAGGGACAGAGAAAGAGACAGCATCAGAGCTATGCTGATGCTTGTAAGGCAACCCAGGAACCTGAAAATGAGAACTTGGTGGAGCCAGCCAACTGGCTGAGAGTAAACCAGAAAATGTATTATAGGCTGTCTAGCCAAATAAGGGATGCAAAATAGGGGAATGAATGAACATTTAACAAATATCTCCTTCTGCATCTGAGTGGAATGGAATGGCCAGAGGCAGACTGGCTCTCCTGCCTAGACCAACTAGAAAAGCTGGAATATACAGAAACTGTTTGTCTGAAGGCAGAGAAGATGTGAGACAATGAAAATGAGTGGTAGCTAAGTTTCTGGAGGGGGAAGAATCCAGAGAGAGGAGGAAATCACAACTGCTTTCACCTTGAGGGTATATGTTGATTCTGAGTTGGAGAGACAGTGGGTGGGAGTTGAGAATCTAGGATGTACACTTGCTGAGGCACTTGCAATGGAATACAGAAACCAGCAGATCTTCAGGTGGAGACAAGTCAGTGGTGGGGTGGGTGCTCAAACCAATTTTTCACTCAGCACATTTACTAAATACCGGGGCCATGGAGGAGGAGGCAAAAACACCCAAGGAGAAAGCCTTTAGAAGCAGAACATTTTAACACACTCAGGACAGAGTGATTAGAGTTGGGATTTTCCAAGGGGATGCACATAATACACCAGGTTTCAGGGAGTATCTTGGAAGGCCAGGAGCAAACCATGGGTAGACTGAGCCTTAGCAGGACTGCAGTCCAGCCTGGACTCAGTACAGCTCGTGAGTAGAATAGGATGTTCTGTCATCACTCTATCTGCCTAGTGCAGGTTAGGATGGACCCTCTCTATAGGAATACCAGCTGGAGCCTCTGCAGCTTATTTAGACACACTGAGCAGCTTTCATTAAAATATTACCGGGTGCACCAAAAGACAGAACTACATGTCCAAAAACCAAAAGAAAATAGAGAGCTGAAACAAATGGATGATACAGGTATTGGAGTCAATATACAAGAACTCCAAAATAACTATGATTAGTATATTCAAGAAAATAGGTGAAAAAATGGAGATTATCTGCAGAGAATTAGACACTGTTAAAGAAAAGAGAAACAAATGTAAATCACAGAACTACTAAGCAACCACCATGTGCATTCATTTGCCAGACATATTTAAACATGCAGTATTATTTAATCACCTTAAAAACTACATGAGATATATTTTGTTGTTTCTTTTTAACATGTGACTGGGACAAGAGTTACTAATGTGTGTCTGTCATGCACCTTCTCCCTTTTTTCCGTTCTCCACCACTCTACTTCTACTCATGAGAGGAGAAGACTTGGGAATTCTATTCCTGGATATTTTCAGTAAGAAGAGAGAGGGGTGCCTGGTTACCTCACTTGGTGAAGCATGTGACTCTTGATCTTGGGGTTGTGAGTTCAAGCCTCAAGTTGCGTGTGTAGAGATTGCTTAAAAATAAAATCTTAAAAAAACAAACAAACCAGGAAGACAGAGATAGGACCTGAGGAGGAGGCAGAGTATATCAGAGGGGTAAGCCAATAAGCCAATCTATGGAATGTATATATATACATAGCTGAGAGAGGGAGGAAGAAGGTAGAGAAACAGAAACAGGAATGGTGATTTAGACAGAGTTTTAGTTTTTTTTTTAAGTGTGTGTGTGTGTGTGTCTGTGTGTGTGTGAAAGGCTTTTGGAATAGCTTCTTATCAGATATAATTGAGGAGTGGAGGATGAAAATTTGAGAAATGTCATTGTGGGTTATGAACTATTTCCTCTTTGGTATTCTTTGAAAGCACAAATAAATTCTAAAATTACTTTCTGGCTTCTGGATAGTGCTTCTCTGTATACTGTTTATATAGAGGCTAAATCAAATGGGGCCACTAGATTTGTTAGGGTTTCAAATAAATGAATGTACTGATGCTTAGAGAGGTTAAGTATATCACTTGAATTCACTCAGTTGGGAAATCATGAAGCTGTTAGGAACCTATGGCTATCTGATTCCAAAGTCCATGCTTCTCATGGAACAATACAAACTAAATATTACCACAATAGATTAGAAAACTGCTTTGCCTCGACTCCCCAGAAAGAGAGGTAACAAAGGGAGAATTTCTACTTTGAACCTAAAATTTGACTCAGGCTGAGAAATTAGTTGGTAAAATGGGAAAGTTGTAGAAATGACAGGAAAAGGCAACCATGTTATCCTGGAGATTGGGCAGTCAGACTTATATCACAGACTTTAACTCAAATCATTAAGATCATGCATTTGAAAAGCTAACAGAAATATGCTTTTCCCTAAAATAGGAAACAGAGCACACAAAGGTCTTTTGAGAAATAGAGAGATTCAGAAAGGCCTCATTGCAGAAGCACCATTTGAGCTGAGTCTTTCAGGATGGGGTAGGGTTTGAGCATATGGTAAGAGGAGAAGGGACAATATGAATAAAAGTTCAAAGGTGGGGCAATTTAACGTTAGTATAGTAATTTGGTTAGACTCTCTGGTGCACAAAGGGAATGCTCAGAGATGGACTGGAGTCTGAATACTTGGCTAAGGAATATGGACTTTAAAGTATAATCAATGGTAGGCCACAAACTACCTTTAAGCTGGAGAGTGGCAGGGTCAATGGTATGTTGCAAAAAGATTAATCTGGTGGCAGTGTGAACTGAACAAGAAGTGAACTGGCAAGGGGAACACTAAATGGATTGAGACAGGAGATTATTATACTATTAAGGGAAAGAGGTAAACAGTCTCCAAACTAGGATAGTGATCATAAAAATGGAGAGAAGAAAATACATGCAGAGATGCTATGGGGATAAAACAGAGAAGTCGTTTGCACCATTGAAAAACAAGTGATAGGAGAGTACTTCAAGAAGATTAACCTGGTGTAAAAAACAGGGCAAATTAGAAGAGGGAGAGATTGGAGGTAGGGAAGCTAGTTAGGAGTTTACTGAAGAAGTCCTGGTGAGAACAAGTAGTGGGAACACCAAGGAAAGGATATTTGCAACCTACCTGATGAGAAGAACATTGATTTGACTTAGTGATGAAGTGGGTGTAAAGGGTGAGAAAGCTGGAAGGGACTGAGGTTTCAAGCCTGGGTGAGCAGACAGTGGCGGGACTGCTATTAACAGAAAGACAGAAGTTAAATGAGAAGCTAGCTTGAGGGGAAATGTTGCAGTAAGAAACAGAAGGCAAGACTTGAGTGGGGAGCTGAGGACATCAGATTTTAAAAGAACATATGAAAAAGGTGTAAGAAAGACTAGAAAACCAAGGAGTCGGAGAAGTGCTGAGAGCTCAAAAATACAGGGTCAAAGAGGCTCAAGCTCTAAGAAAGTTCTTGTCACATAGTAGGTCCTGGAAAAAGATGTGTTGATGAAGGAACCAGAAGAGTCCTGTGGAGAATTCTCCCTTCTATAACACACTGCCTTTCAGGATTTTTGCTGTTTGGAGATGTCATGTGAAAAGCAAGAAGGAAGAGTTATCCAAACACTGTTTTGCTTCTGTCTTTTCCAGAAAAGGAGAGTGTTCTTTAATCTGATGGGGTGGAACAAACACAGAGTAGAAAGAACAGTGACATAAGATGGGTGAGGGGCTAGTACAAGTAACTGGTCACTTTAAGTGTATTCAAGTCCAGCGAAGTTAAGAAGCATGGGGTACTGGGAGAGGAGAGAGTCAGCTTCCGTGTTGTGTGCTGTGTTTATCTGGCTACATCCAGAGTAGGAAATTTAGCAAGGAAGTTAAAAGCATGGGCTTTCTAGTCAATGAACTAGTTTCAAATTCTGACTTGGCCACTTTGGTAGCTATGTGAGTTTCGGTAAGTCACTTGATCACTTTAGACTTCAGTCTTTTACATGGGTAAAAATAGGGACAACAATCCCTACCTCAGAGAATTATTGTGAGGATTAAGTGAGTTAAAGTATGCAAAGCACTAGGTTAAGTGACTCGCACTTAGTAAGTGCCCTAAGATGTGGGTATCTATTAATGATGGGTCAACAGATACCTGTGCATTTCCATGATAGAGGAGTGATAAAAAGAGGTCTCTTTGGCCCCTAGAATGGTACCTGGTATGTAGTGCTCAAGAAATATTTGTTGAATAAATAAATAAATATTAGATGCCCAAATACTGAATTCAGAGGCAGGAAGAGTCTGATTTACATAGGTAAGCCAGGATGGGATAAAATACTCTTTCCCATCCTTATTTTTAATGGCTACATAATATTTCATTGTTTGGCTGAATTGTTGTTCCCATAACCTTTCCCTTGTTTTGATTTAACCTTTCGTCTTTTTAGGACATCTAGGTTGTTTCCAATTCTTTACCATTGTAAATAACACTGAGATAAGCATGCTGGTATATATATCTTTGTTCCCTTTTCTGATTGTTCTCCTGTGCTACATATACACCCAGTAATAGAATTAGAGTTTTGAAGTAGCTCTCATTTTCCAGAAAATTTACACTCCTAGCAGTGTATTAAAATGTAAATGTCTGGGGGCGCCTGGGTGGCTCAGTTGGTTAAGCGGCTGACTTCAGCTCAGGTCATGATCTCACAGTCTGTGAGTTCGATCCGCTCACCGGGCCCTGTGCTGACAGCTCAGAGCCTGAAGCCTGTTTCAGATTTTGCGTCTCCCTCTCTCTGCCCCTTCTTCGCTCGCACCCTGTCTCTTTCTCTCTCAAAAATAAATAATGTTAAAAAAATGCAAATATCTGTTTGAAAGATCACACACTGTAAGAATGTAGGGAAGCCACTTGAGGGAAATTCTTCCTGAGTGATGTAGCATCACTGAGATCCTGAGGAATGGGGTGGAGTAAAATAGTCAACTGAGCTGTTGGGCTCTGATAGTGAGGACATATCTGTTGTCTCTGCTCTGCAAATACAGGGGATGGGTGTTCTTCAGATAGGAAACAGGAACTCTGTGGGCGGATCTAAAAGGGAGTGTGGGCTTTGAAACAGGAAAAAAGAAGCCTGCTTCTGATAGTGAAAGAGACACATTGCTGTGCTAGCCTGATCACCCAAATGCTACTAGGTCAAAGTGTTGCTCTATTTCCACTCATAGCTAGGCTCGTCCTCGATTATATTTGCAGTTGTTTTATTTTGCTTTCTAAGTGTTTCATGTGTGTGTTCTTTTATTTTTTTCCATTTCAGTGATCGGGTATCCACTTATTTATTCAAGTCAGAAACCAAGCAGTTATGTGATACCTTCCTCTTCCTCACTCCCTACATCCAAACCTTCCCCAAGTTCTGACTCTCTTCCTAAAATATTTCCTTCATTGGTTTACTTTTCCCATCTTGACTTCCAACATTCTAGTCTAAGCCTAGACTACAGCAATGCCCTCTCACCTCATTTTCTTGTGCCCATTCTTCCTTCTACCAGTTCATTTCCAATGCTTGGTAAGTAATCTTTTCAAAGCTCAAGTCATTTCTCATGATTTCTTACTGTACTGGACTTACTGTATAAGTCCAAGGTCCTTATAATTTGGCCTACAAAGCTTTGCATGATTTGGCCCCGCTCACTTCTCCCAACCCCACCTTTTTGCTCTCTCTCCCTTGCTTTCTTTGTTTCAGTCACAGTGGCCTTTCCATTCTTGATTCTTCCCTCAGCTCTTTTCAGCCTTGGGGTCTTTGCACATGCCTTTCCCAGGCATGTTCTTCTTGCTGCCCTTCACCTCTCTGATTCCCACCCCATCAACCAGCAGGTCTCAGTTTAAATGTCACTTTCACAGAGAGCCTTTCTTGCAGCAGCCTCTTCTTTTCCTTCATAAACTGCTCACAATTAACTATATATATACATACAGTAAAACCTTGGTTTGCGAGCATAACTCATTCTGGAAACAAGCTTTTAATCTAAAGCACTTGTATATCAAAGTGAACTTCAAGAACCATTGTCGCAGTTGTGATCATGTGACAGTCAGCATCACATACTGCTCCTATTGCAAAACATCACTTGTTTATCAAGTTAAAATTTATTAGAAATGTTTGCTCATCTTACAGAATACTCATAGAACAAGTTACTCAAAATCCAAGATTTTACTGTAATTACGTTTTTATATTTATGTAACTTATCATATAAAATTCTAACTTCTAAATTGTTTTTTATGTATTTATTTATTTATTTTGAGAGAGAAAGAGCACAAACAGGGAAGGGGGAGAGGGAGAGAGAGAATCCCAAGCAGGCTCTGTGTGTCAGAGCAGGTCCTCATGTGGGGCTTGATTGCACAAAGCATGGGATCATGACATGAGCAGAAATCAAGAATTGGATGCTTATTTGACTGAGCCACCCAGCTGCCCCTAACTTCTAAATTATATATATATATAAATTATGTATATATATATATAAATTATGTATATATATATACATATATATATAATTCTATATCTTTTATTAGAGAGTAAGTTTCTTGAGGACATGGATAATGCCTATCATGTTACAATTGAATATCTAGAGTTTAGCAAAATCTCTGGCACAGTCTAGGTGTTCTTCATTTAAATAAACCAAATTGTCCAGACTGGTGTTAGGAAGAGAATAGTGTTAAAATATAGGTACTTATATGGAAAATGCCCTGTTTCCATTTAAATGTACAAAATTAGGGATTTTTGGGTTTAGTGTCCCATAATTGAGTTCAGAAAGTATTCTCTATAGCATGAAACAAAAAAGGCAAGTTATATTTAATCCACATTTCAGAGTATTTCCAGTTTTTTCCTGTCCTCTTGAGAATTGGGACAGGTTTGGGATCAGGGCAGGATTACGTTAGCTACTTTTCTATGGTTCATGCTTTAACTCTTCTTCCTCACCTGGGGACATGGATACTCACCAGCAGGCTGTGACACAAAGCATGGAAACGCTGCTGATTTGTCTCCAGCTCATCCCAGTCCAGCTGCCAACAGCTTGTGGGTCTGAGGATGAAGGGCAGTCCATAGGTCAATGACTCACAGATCCCACTGGAATTTAGAGCCCTGGCAAGAAACAATGGCAGTAAAAGTCTCCTCAGTGATATCTAGAGCCTTGACCCCAGATCAGCTAAAATTCAGCTTCTATCTAAGACTCTTTTGTGAAATCCTTTGGGCTAATGCCTGCAAATTATTCACCTTAGCATGGCCAGCACCTAGCAAGGTATCTGGCACACAGTAGATTCTCAAAGCCTGTTAATCAATGGGTGAAGCAGCCATCATGAGGACTGTAGGCTTTGATGGATATTACTTCTCCTGAGCTCATTCCATTCCAAGTGACTTCTCTGGGGGTACTCCCAGCTAACCATCTGCATCCCAGTTCTGGCTTTCTTGTGGCAAGGTGCTGACAGAGGATGCATTCAAGAAGAGAATAAATTTAAGAAAGTTCCCCAGCAGTATCCATGGTCACAAACCCATGGATAAGCTTACTCAGATACTTGTGCACAGGCATTGTGATAGGAACCAGGAAGCAGAAAAGTGGTCTTTGCCAACACTGCTAATTCTGCCTGAGAATTGGTTCCCCTAGAAGCAGGAATTCTAGTATTAAAAGAAGTGGCAAGGCAGGGGTTGATCCTATCTACCCTTTGTTCCTTGGAGGTCAGATCTCTGTCCTGATGCCTTAACACAGTAAAGTATTCAACAACTGGGTAACTGGGTAAACACTGCTGATCTTGTTTTTCACCACATTCAGAGACTTTCTGGATTTCCAATCCTCATCCAGGCTTTAGAATGTCCTACTGAGGCACATCTTCCACCATCTGCCCATTTGTCTCCACATGCTGAGCAGTCTTGCTCTTTCAACTCTCATACCTGTACTTGCTGCTTTGGAACTCACTCCCACCTGCGGGACACCTGGAGATGCCCTCTATCTCTGGACTGCCTAGTTGGAACCAGTGAGAATAAGCATTTGCATGGATTGGGGAAGTTCCCTTGTCCCATACTTGATCACCCGGAGCTTGTAACGAGAGGCTGATGACTGGGAAGCCATCTGGTAAAGTGTGCAGAAGTCTCCTTTGGGGTCATCCATTTTCAAGGAGCCATCAGCTGTGCCAGGGAGCAGGGATGGGCTGAGAAGTCGCTCTTGGAGATCACATTTCAGGCATACTACAATAAAAATGGCATTGGGGGATGGACTGTCAGAAGCCACCTCAGGCTATGTGATTAAGAGACAACATCTGCTACCCATTCCACATCCACCAGGCAAGCAAGGCTTGGGAGGAGGCAGGGGAGTGGAAAGGGGAAAGTATGACTGGCTTGGAAAGGCAGAGCAAGTCTGGACCTACAATGTTGCTTAATACAATAGTTAACTTATTTTCTGGGTCTGATATGATTTTTGCTTGTTTTACTTCTGGGTTGGCTGAGCAGTTGCCTCATAGCAAGAGATCTGGCTTGTGATCCAGTCTGAGAGGAGCATGTGCCCTCTGCAGATGAGGCAGCTAACACAACAGTATGCAGAGGCCCTCTGCAATCACAGATGGAAATCTTGTCTCTGCTGCTTCCCTGTGGCTAAGCTTTGGCAAGACTACAGGTCAGATGAAGGAAGAGCAGGAAAGCAGAAGTCAGAGTCAGCTGACAGCTACTGTTTCTCTGTGGGCTCTTCTAGGGACATTCAGGGGAGGGGGAGGAATAAGTCCCTGAAATAGTTTATTTTTTAATTCCCCAAAGAAATCCGAGCATAGAACCTTTTGGAGCATCACCGTGGCAACAGACAACCACTCTGAGGGGGCTTCATCTAGGTATAAATTATTCATCAAGGCATTATACTCTTCTGTAGTAAGGTTCTGCTCTGGCAGGTACATTCACATTCCACAGTGTACAATGTTCTGTTGCACTAGGCTTGAATCCTTGATATTAGTTTTTCAATGAAATGTATATCAGGTTTGAATACCGTTAATAAACACGAGGTAAAAATGAAAGTAGAAATAATGTAGAAAAAGAAATAGGATGGCAGAAAAGATGTCAGATTTGGCTGGCCATCCTGGCCCAGCAGTCAGATGTCAACATTAATTCTGGGTAAGACAGTCTTGGCCTGGTGTGTCTCAGAGCCCAGGAAGTCAGCTGGAGGGATGTGGCCTAGGACTCCCATTTCCTCTGTGCCTGACTTCTCCATTGTTGGGTCTCTGGGCTTTAGGACTGGAGAGCTGTGTTCATGTGGCTGAGATTCTCAACTCTGGTTGTAATAAGAATCACTTCTTTATTAAGGAACTTTTTTTTTTTTAAAGATAATGAAGCATAATTATATTAAGGAACTTTTAAAAGATACTGATGTCTGGCCCTACCTCACAGGAGTGAAATTGGGATCTTTGGAGATGGAACCCAGGTACTGGTATTTTTTAAAAAGTCCCTCATGTGATTCTTACTGAGAACTACTGGAACTGCAGTCTCAATAGTGTTCTAAAGCTGGGGAAGCTGTCTTAGCAGGACTAGAGTAGAATCAGGTGTGCTTCTCATCACCCAAAACCAAATGCAGAGGTGGCAGACTCCGAAACCCATGAAACGAGAAAAGACACTTATGTGAAGCTGACTGTGCACTCTGTTGGAAGGCTTCTGAGAGAAGCATCTGGAGATGGGGGTGAGAGGCCTTGGCCAGCTACAGAAGCAGGTGGAGTGGGTGAAAAACTTTGTAAGGAGTCAGAGTGAACATCTGAGGAACAGTCCTCAAAAGACTCTAGAGTAGGAGAGCTCAGAGTTTTGTATTGTTTTGTTTTATATTTATGGTATAATACATTTCCAAAAATCCAGTGTGGTAATGTGTCAGTTTCTTAAATAATGGATAACCCCATTTTGGTCTTTACTGTGGTTGTTTAAACTCTCAGGTGGGTCACACCCACCCTGGAGGGGGCCTGCTTTCCCCAGACTGAATTTCATTCAAATAGTGTCTGGGCGTCTGGATTCCAGGTAGGCCTCCCCAGCAGAAGAGCAGAAGAGTCTGGATCTAAGTTCTGCCATGTACCCTGAAGACCTGCACATTTTCAAAAAATGACTGCAGATGGAGATAAACATTCTGGCTCTGACCCAGGTGCTGAAATCAATGGAAAGAGGGAGGGGAAAATAGAGAAACTCTCAACAATACCAGGGGCAAGTGCTGTGTAACAGTTGAAGAAAGGCTGGTTGCAGGAGTTCCTGGCCTTGGAGGGCCCCAGCGTGCCTAATGAGAGAAATGCCAGCATGAGGCAGCATCTTTGTTCAGAACTGCCCAGCATGAGGCGCGTCGTGTAGTAGGTAAGGGTCCAGGTTCTGCAGGCAGACAGACCTGGGTTTGATGAATGTTCTCTGGGCTGACAGCCTTCCCCAGCTTTGGAACACTGTTGAGACTACAGTTCCAGTAGTTCTCAGTATGAATCACATGAGGGACTTTTTAAAAAAATACCAGTATCTGGGTTCCATCTCCAAAGCTCCCAATTTCACTAGTGTGAGGTAGGGCCCAGACATCAGTATCTTTTAAAAGATGAACACAGCTCTCTAGTTAAAGCCCACAGACCTAACAATGGAGAAGTCAGGCACAGAGGAAGTTTGAGTAGTCAAATGTACAAAATATAGATTTCTAATCTTAGGATTAAGAGTGGGCTGTGGAGTTGCCTAGCTACAAATTCTGGCTCTGCTATTAATTTTTTTGTGCAGTCCTGGGAAAATGTTTAATTTCTCTAAGTATCAGGTTTCTCTTCTGTACAACAGGGAGATAATATTGTATATAATTGATTCTAAAACACATTTCTCCCCCCATATTATATGTGTCTTACAGTTGACATTGGCCAGGTGCACATTCTTAATATTTACTACCCTAACTTCTCAGTAAGGATAAAATAATATATATATATTTTTTAAACATTTATTTATTTTTGAGAGAGAGAGAGAGAGAGAGAGTGTGAGTGGGGGAGCATCAGAGAGAGAGGGAGACAAAGAATCTGAAGCAGGCTCCAGGCTCTGAGCTGTCAGCACAGAGCCCAACTCAGGGCTCGAACCCATGAATTGTGGGATCATGATATGAGCTGAAGTTGGCTGCTTAGCCAACTGAGCCACCCAGGCACCTCTAAAATAAGATTTCTAAGTGAGAAGAAAACATTTATGTCATGTTTAATTGGCAGTGTTTTTCTCTTAGCGGTACATAAAGTAATGATGTATCTCATAATTGATAGCATCTTAATTTCACTGACATGGTAACAGTACCTACTTTGTGGTGGTAGGTGAAGATGAAATGGGATAATGCAGGAGAGGAGGTAATATAGTGTTTGGGGAAAAATATATATGACATGGATTCCAGAAGATGGGACAGGGAGGAATTGGCACTACCAGCTTTGGAACAAAGGAATAGAAAGGAGGTTCAGGGAAGAAGATTTATACACCAAGGAAAGACAGACTGAAATCAAGGTTAAGTCATCAAAGGCATTCCAGGCTCTGGGTTGAAATGGGGGTGAGGAAGGGGTGGTAAGGTAAAGATCTGATGGCTATCCTCAGAAAGAAAGGATCACTGTGTGTCTTCCCCTTTGTGAGTGGGAATCTCTACCCATTTTTTCTCATAGAATTCCTGCCTCTATTAGTTGGGCTACTAGTTGTCCTCTATGGCACCTGCCTCTGTAGTTGCTTTAGTTTACCTCATTTAGGTGTCTTCCTATCCAGCACACCTCTGTTTAATCTTGGTTCTTTATTGGGATGCCTGGGTGACTCAGTTAGTTAAGCATTGGACTCTTGATTTGTGCTCAGGTCATGATGTCATGGATCGTGGGATCAGGCCTGAATCAGGCTTCACGCTGACAGGGTAAGGTCTGTTTGGGATTCTCCATCTCCCTCTCTCTTTGTCCCTCCCCAACTTGCCCATGTCCACTCTCTCAAAATAAATAAGTAAACTTAAAAAAAAAGAAAAACTTGGTTCTTTACCTTCTCTGTTGATACTGTTGAGGTACCAGCATGCCTCAAATTATTATGTTAGTAATATCTACCACAATTCAAAATAAAAAACCTGAGAAAAATATGATTCATTGTGCTTTTATATAGTTTAGGTGCTGTCCTATTATTGAGGTGTCTAAGTTTTTGCTCCTAAACTAACTGGCTTTTGCTGTCTAGGCTTAATTAGTTTCAGTTTTCTAGCTGTGGTCACTTTTTAGAAGCTCATTTCTTACTCTTTGTGCTTACACTGAACAGCCTCTTTCAATCCCTAAACCTCAACTATTCCATATTCTGATGACTCACAAATCTAGTCTTAATCCAAGACTAAGATAATCATAGCCCATATTTCTTTTGGGGATGTGTACTTGAATCATCTCTGGCTCTGGAAATGTTGCTGAAACACCGTGAAGGAAGAATAAGATGGATATGTTCTTGGTCTGTTCCACTGTTATGTAGCCAGGTTTTGAAGAAAATCTCCATGCTGACAACATCATTGTCTATGGTCTGAAGGTCAATGTCAGTTCCCAGGATAGAACTCTCTGCAGAAGAAAGGGGATCAGAAGGTAAAGTGTTTAATTGTTTAATTATAAAGCTTGAAAAATGCAAAAATTTAAATGTATCCATCTTTTAACCCGCCGATTCTACATCTGGATATCTAGCTTAGAGCCATTCTTAGATAGTACACACAGACACATGCGCAAAGATGTTTAAGTACAGCATTGTTGTAATAGCAAATAATCAAAACCTCAAACAGGAAGCAATTCAAATACCCATCAATGGGGGAGTAACTTATGGCACACTCAACCTTTGGAGTATTATGCAGCCGTTAACAAGCAAAATAAAGTTAAATGTACTGACATAGAAAGCTAAGAGACAGTAGTGAATAAAGAAAGTTGTAGAACATATTTGTAGTATGAATCCATTTACATAAAAATAAAATCATTGGCCTAAGTACATACATATGAATGTAAATGCCTTTTACAAAGGTCTGGAAGGCTACCATCAAACCACTGTTAGTGGTGGACAGGAGTGGAAACAGGGCAGAGTTCCTTTTTATCATTCACACTTCTATACTGTTTGAATTTTATTGTATTCAGAAAACATCCTGGAATACAAAACAGCCAAAAAAAATTCATACAGCAATGCAAGTTAAATACTCAGTTAACAAAAGGGACCTCAGGGGGCACCTGGGTGGCTCAGCCAGTTAAGTATCCAACTTCAGCTCAGGTCACGATCTCACAGTCTGTGAGTTCTGACAGGCTCTGAGCCTGGATCCTGCTTTGGATTCTGTGTCCCAACCCCCACCTCTGTCCCTCCTCCACTGTGTTCTGTCTCTCTCTCTCAAAATAAACATTAAAATAAACATTAAATAAATAAACATTAAAAAATTTAAAAAAAACAAGGGGGACTTCAGTTTCTTCAGCTCTCATTTCACAGTAAAAATGTATTCATTGATTGCTTCTGCTATAAAAAACAAATTTTTAAAAAAAGTGAAAGAAAGCACTGGGTGTTATATGGAAACCAACTTGACAATAAACTATTTAAAAAAAGTAAAATAAAAAGAAAATGATGCACTCCCAGGCTTCCCCCCTGACACACATTGTACAAGCCTGTCATTGGCATGCTGTAACTCACAAGTATGACTTGCAGCCAGGAAGACAGGAATGGTCTGGTAGGTATGATTTGATTTCAAATCTGAGTGAATGGATCTGGGGATGTGGGGTGACAAGGCTTTGCCGGTCTACTTCCTGATTCAGGCAACACTAGCTCAGGAACTGGGGTCTGGGTCTTCAGGTAAAGGTTGTCAGTAAAAGCCAAATATAAGGTGATAGAGGAAGCACAGAGAGGAAATGAGGCAAGAGCTGGAAAGAAACTGAAGAGGAACCTGATTTTTTTCACCCCACCATGAGGGACTCTCTGAAACTTTTACAAAGAGCCTAAGAAAATTGATGAATTAACTTCTGTGTATGACTCATAGACCCCAGGGAGAAGGCTGGTTTATTTCTAGAACAACATTCCTGAGGACAAGGCAGCAGAGGTGGCAGACTCCACAGGGAACAAAGGGCTTCAGTCCAGCGTGTTGGTACCACATGGGGAGGTGTGGTGAGACTCAGATGACTTCATGTCATACTTAACGACTTATGCTGTGGCTGAAAAGGGGCTCCAAATGCATTTCTCTTTGACCAGCATGATTAAAACTCTGCCATCTTCTGAGGATTCACTGGCTAAGTATTTCATTCATTCCATCAAGCAGTAATTTTTATTATGTACTACATAGAAGATGAAATATTGTGCTGGATACAAAGATTATATGATACTCTTTTTCCTTAAGGAGTTTATAAAACTACCTTACTCTTGACCATTCCTCTTCACACTGTCATCTGTCACATAATGCTTTAGGTACTACAGTGATAAATATGAAGTTACTGCTCAAGAAATGTTCCTCGTGAGTAAAGAGAAAATATCTTTTTAATACTGTGAATTTTATTTTGTCACAGGCAAAACAAGAAGTAATTTGATTTTTTTAGCCTGAGGCCTGGACTTCAATTTGAGTAACAAGTATGGAAAGAACTGAACCCAGAGCTTCAGTGAGGCAAAATCATTATTAAAGCATAAGGCAGATACAGAACTAAAGAAATGGAATTGAGCAAAGGATCTTAGAGATTGGAGAGGAAAATATGGTTTCAAGTTCAAACAACAGAATTTTGCAGAAAAGAAACAAGTGTTTCTTTTCTTTTCCCCAGGGAAAAGACAGAAGACTAGAAATTCCTACCATGGCAGTATAAGGAAACCACAGCAAAGTTATCTCCCACCAAACATCTGGAAATAGAAAAATAGAGGAGTTTTCTCAATTGTTAAACTATAGTATCAATGCAGAGTGGTGAGGTCAATGAAAAAGTTACCTTAGGAAAAGAGAATGGCTTACTGACCACAGCAAGATTTGGCTATAGCCTATGGATGGGACTGGCTTATCCTAAGAATGAATGTTTCCATTAGAAGGGGAGAGGGTTGGCCAGAAATGGAGCACAGAGAAGGAGAGCAACAGGGGCATGCACAGGCAGCACCCATCCAAGTGTGGCTCAGAGGAGAAGGCATGCTGGCTTAGCGACCTGTCCCAGTGGCAGGATATGTTTGTCAAGTCTCTACTATTCTTGGTGTTATGGTGGTTATGGTTCTCTGTCTAAGATATTCTGGCTTATACTTTGGTCTTGAGCTTGGTAAGGTGAGTCTATCTCTGAGAGGATATGGACAAAATCAACTTTCTGATCTTGTAAAGCTAAAGAATGAAGCCTGAAACATGGTACCTTTATGAAGGAAAGTTCCAGCCTTCCCTGCAGACACCCTATCAGTGTTCCTGAAGTTTTTTTCCTCAACTTCTTTTCTTGGGAGAGCCACAGAGGAGAACTTCTTTCTTTGAAAAAATCCTTATGTAATCTCCATAGAGGCTCTGTGCTTCAGATTTGAGTTCACAGTTTTGCAGGCTCAGAAGGGAGCCAGCAGCTTCTCAGGGCCAGTTACACTGTCCAAGCTAAAGACTAATGTGGAAACCATAACACACTAGAGGGAGAACTTCTTTTCCATTTTCTCTGTTACTGGTTCAGGCATTCCTTTCCTTATGTCTGGGTCACAGTAAGTAGCTTCTTAGTTGTCCTAACAACTCCATTCCTTCCCCTCCAGTACTTCTTAGGTACGACTACCAGTTAATTTTTCTAAAACATGGTTTCATCAGTTCCCTCCTTTGCTAAAGAGCACATACTGCCTTTCTTGGTCATTTCCTTGATTCCGCTCACTTACCCTGCACCCCTTGGTTCTACTCATTATTCCTTACATACCTCACCCTTCCCTTATTCTGTGATGGCTCCTGTGGTTCCTCCCCATCTCTACCTGTTGAGATCCTATATGCCCATTCCCCAACTCCTACCTCAGTAGTTAGCTTACAGCTGAAGCTTAGCAAATGCCTGCTGAGTTAAACAATTGCTCCTCTTCCTCAGCTCTCATTACTTTTTCCTGTAACTCTTCTGCTTCAACTAAATTAGTCTCCTTGCCACATGACTTCCTTCCTTCCTTAGTGCTTTTATTACTCTGTCAATCCATGGCTTGCTCCTCCCCCAGAACTCAACTCTGAACTGACTCTGTCCTGGAAGTTATCCTTAATTATATTCTTCCTTATTTGGGTTTAATCAGCACCTCTTGGGTATCTGTGGGCTCCATTTGGGCAATACTAATTACGCTTACTAATTTGTTTCTTCTGAGGGGTTTCCTTCTCTTTCTATGAGTTTATGAAAAGTGGTGGGATGTAATGTTAATTAACAGTAGGGGTTGAATTGTGACTTAAAAGTTGTTAGCTCTGGGGGTACCTGGGTGGCTCAGTCTGTTAAGCAGTGACTTTAGCTCAGGTCATGGTCTCGTGGCTTGAAAGTCCAAGCCCTGCGTTGGGCTCTGTGCTGGCAGCTCATAGCCTGGAGCCTGCTTTGGATTCTGTGTCACTCTGTCTCTCTGACCCTCCCCTGCTCACGGTCTCAATTAAATAAATAAATAAACATTGAAAATAAATACACATTGAAAAAAATTTTTAAATAAACATTGAAAAAAATTTTAAAAAGTTGTTAGCTATGTGACTCTGGACAAAGTACAACCTATTTCATAGTTATAGTGAGGCAGAAGAAGTGAGATGATTATGTGTGAATGGCACGCACAGGTCCAAGAAATGGCATTTTCTTCCTTCTCCCTCATCAACAAAATGATCTGCTCTTATAGGATAAGAATGTGCTTTCCTTTTTTTAAAACTTTTCCCCCATCACTTCGTTTGGTGACTGGTTTCTCCCTACCACTAACATAGGTAAGAACACCAGCACACAGAACTGTGTTACTCACAAATACAATGAAACATGCTGAACCTGGGGGATGGGGAAGAGATCGCTCACTTCTCAGATGTTGAAGAGCAGCTCCCACTTTGACTGGTGAGCCAGGCACTGGGCACTAAATGAGACGGGTCCCACAGACGGTATGAAATAGGAAGGTTATGGGAGTGAGTGAGGCTCTGGGTGTTTGGGCGGTTAAGAGAAGGGAGGGAGGACTGGTTCACTGCAGCTGGCTGCAGGCCGCATTCAGAGTCAGTGTTTGGACTTGCCCTGCCCTCCTGTGGCCACAAGTAGTAACAACCTTTGCTGAGCTTTTTGAAAGCTTTTCTGGAAGGACCACAATAATAGGAAAAACTAAGAAGGCCAAATGATTGAAAATAAGGTAATGCCTAAAGCAATTCTTCTCAGAATTCAAAATATATTTTTTTTAACATTTATTTATTTTGGAAGGAATGAGAGAGACAGAGCCTGAGTGGGGGAAGGGCAGAGAGAAGGAGACAAAGAATCCAAGCAGGCTCCAGGCTCTGAGCTGTCAGCACAGAGCCTGAGGCAGGGCTTGAACTCACGAGCTATAAGGTCATGATCTGAGCTGAAGTCGGACGCTTAACCGACTGGGCCACCCAGGCATCCCCAAAATATATTTCACTTATGGGCCTTAATAGCTCTATTTTCATTTTATTGAAAAAAAAAAACAAAACCAACCCACATGCAAAAGAGATTGGTGGCTTCTGATCAAGATACCAAAGTCTAAAGCACAGTTTGACTTGGAAAACACTAGACTTAGGCTGTATTTAAAGAGTCTTCTTTTTCTGCACAAACATATTTACATATTCTATAAACAAAAAATCCTTTAATTTAAATTGCAATGCAAATCTGAAAAGGTGACTAGGAGAGTGTTTCCATAGGCACTGTGGTGAGGGAGAACAGGGAAGTAGGTTATTTAAGAGGTTTGAATGGGGGCACCTGGATGGCTTAGCGAGCCAGTTGAGTGTCTGACATTTGATATTGGCTCAGGTCATGATCTCACACTGGAGCCTGCTTGAGATTCTTTTTTTCTCTCTCTCTCCCCCTCTCCTCCTGCTCTCAGTCTCTCTTTCTCAAATTAAAAAAAAAAGTAAAATAATTTTAAAAAAGAGGTTTGAATGAAGAGGAAGTGGGGTTGGGAAGGCATTAATTCTATTGGTATGGCTCCAAGAACTAGCCCAAAGAGCTTTGCCTCTGTAAGCCCAATGGAACCAAGGTAAGGATTTACTCTGAGGTGAAAAGAAAAGTAAGAGGAACCAAGAAAGAATATAAAACTTACTGGAGAGCTTGGTAGAAGAAGAAAAAGTTTTAAAAAGACACAGAGACCCATAGGAGCGCCTGGGTGGCTCAGTTGGCTAAGTGTCTGACTTTGGCCTAGGTCATGATCTTGCTGCTTGCAAGTTCGAGCCTCATGTCAGAGCCAGGAGTCTGCTTCAGATTCTGTGTCTCCCCCTCTTTTTGCCTCTCCCTCACTCATGCTCTGTCTCTCTCTCTCTCTCAAAAAAAATTTTTTTTAAAACTTTATATATAAAAAAGACACAGAGACCCCAAAAATCATAAAACATATCTAGACAGACTGTGTGGCAGTTTTGTGATCCTGCATATATGTATAGATTTTTGTACTGTTGAAGGTGTATCTTCAGGGTATTGTATTTCTAGAAGTGGGGGTGGTGAGTAAATGCACATGCCTCAAAACTAAATAGTCCAATTATAAAGTGGGAAGAAGACATGAATAGACATTATTCCAAAGAAACCATATACATGGCCAACAGACACATGAAAAAATGTTTAATATCACTCATCATCAGGGAAATGCAAATCAAAACTACAATAAGACATCACCTCACCCCTGTCAGAACGGCTAAAATCAACAACACAGGAAACAATAGGTGTTGTTGAGGATGTGGGGAAAGAGGAACCTTCATGCACCATTGGTAGAAATGCAAACTGGTGCAGCCACTCTGGAAAGTAGAATGGAGGTTCCTCAAAAAGTTAAAAATAGAACTAAACCCTATGATCCAGCAATTGTACTATACAAAGAATTCAAAATACTAATTCAAAGGGATACATGTACCCCAATGTTTATAGCAGCATTATCTACAATAGCCAGATTATGGATACAGTCCAAATATCCATTAACTGATGAATGGATAATGAAGATGTGCTATATATATAAAATGGAATATTACTCAGACATCAAAGAGAATGAAATCTTGCCATTTGCAATGATGTGAATGGAGCTAGAGAGTATTATGCTAAGTGGAATAACTCAGTCAGAGAAAGACAAATACCATATGATTTCACTCATATGTGTAATTTAAGAAATAAAACAAGCATAGGGTAAAAAAAGAGAGAGGTAAACCAAGAAACAGACTCTCAACTATAGAGAACAAACTGATGGTTACTGGAGTGGAGATGGATGGGGGGATGGGTTAAATAGGTGATGAGGCTTAAGAGTGCACTTGTGATGAGCAGCAGATGATGTATGAAGTGTTGAATCATTAAATTGTACACCTGAAACTAATATTACACTGTATGTTAACTAACTGGAAATAAAAACTTAAAAAAAGACTAAAATTTAAAATAAACAATAAACAAATCAACAAAAAATGCAAACAAACAAAAGGTAAATGCACATATCATTTTGTTAGATATTGCTAAATACCTCTCCAAAAGGGCTGTGCCACTGTGCATTCTACCAGCAATGTATGGGTGGGTAGCCTCCCCAACACAATGTGTTCTCATACTTGTTTTAAATAGATGGGAAGTAGTATGTCAGTGTGATCTTAACTTCCATTTCTCTAACTATGAGTGATGTTGAAAATATTTTCATATGTTTAAGGGCCATTTTAAAATATCTTTTGAATTATCTTCCCCTGTCTTTTGTCCATTTTTCTCTAGGGTTTTTGTCTTGTTTTCCTCTAAGTTTTTAAGTGTTCTTTTTATATCAGAGATATTAATTCTTCCTCTCTATGTCCCCACACCCCCGGATTCAAACTGCAAATACTTTGTCCTAGCTTTTAAGTTGTCTTTTGACTTTACTTATTTGTCATGTCATATTTTTATTTTGCTATATTTTTTAATGTAGTAATTTTTATTAGTTAAACAAAATACTATACCTGGATTTTGAGTCTTAGGTAGAGAAACTTTCCTATTCTAAGATTATAAAAGAATTTACTAATGCTTTCTTTTACTACTCTTTAAATCCGTTCTTTACATTTAGGTCCCTGGTCCACTTGGAATACTTTCTAGGTGGTTAACCAGTTGCTCCGCATCACTTCTGGTATAAGTACATCTTTGCACTCGTAATTTGAGAGGCGACCTTTATCCTATACCAAATTTACATCTGTACTTGGGTCTATTTCTGTCCCCAATCAATCTTTGTATTATGCTAACTAATGCTCCAGTGCTAGGTATATGATGGGGCCCATATCAGGTGGGGAAGTGGCCGGATTGTCCAAGGTTGCATGGAAATAAGAAAGACCATTTGCCAAGTAAAGCAGGGATATGTGCATCTGTAAGTGCTAGGGGATGAGAAGGAGAAAGGAGGTGGAGAGATCAGTTGGGATTTAATCAGAATAACTTCTTTTAAGTTATAGTCTCATAAAGACAGAGAGAAATGATGGAGCACTTGAGCTTATTGAAGTGAATGGAAGATAGACGAGGAGGTAAAAAGAAAGAACCAAACTGATCAACAGTGAATAGGGACTTCTAGGCTGGTTGGGTTCTAATACCTTACAAACTTATTTTCTTACAAACAACAGCTATAAACTCTAGATATGGATTTAAATAAAACTAACAGCCAAGGGCTGTGGAGATTAAACAAAAGTAGATTTCAAAGAGGAATTGAAACTTGGGAGTAAGTGACCAGCAAAGAATGAGTTCCCCTGGGGGTGGCCTCAGTTATAACAGTGTTAACTTAGCACAGCAGCTAAAACTTCAATAGAAAGGCTTCTGTCTTTCACTGGCCTTACCAGGGGAAGGAGCCTAGGGCAAACAGAGCCTCCATATAGTGAGGAAAAATCCAACAAGGGAGAGAGCCAGAGAACCCAAAATTGTCTGTATAAAACTCAATCCAGGCACCTTGCGGACCCTTGCACCACACATGTACAGGGCAAACTAAAAGCAGCTCACAGTTGAGTGTTAAAGAATGCAAATGAGACCTGAGTTCCTGACTACTGCAGGCCATAACAGATTGTAGTTTGAATCTAACAAAGTTAATTATCTACCCAAACAAACACTTTCCAGAGTTATATAGTAGAATCCAGAGTCCCTATAACAACATTCACACCATACAACCCAAATGTTTTTGGGATACAAAGAGTTAGAAAATGTGACCCAATCTCAAAGGAAATTACAATCAACAGATGTAAACACTGAGATGAGAAAGCTATCAGATTTATCGAAAACTTTAAAGCAGAATAATTATATAATTACATATACAAATTATAATTATGCAAAATGAGGAGTGGAAAATATGTTCATAATGAATGAAAAGATAGGAAATATCAACAGGGAAATAGAAAATATGAACAAGAATAATGTGAAAATTTTAGAACCAAAAAATACAATATTGAACAAAAAAATTCACTGCCTGGGCTTAATAGCAGAGTGGAGATGAGAGATGAGAGGCTGTGAACTTAAAGATAGGTCAATGGAGATAATCTGAAAAAGAGAAAGAAAAAAGTTTGAACAAAACAAAACCAACCACAGACGCTTGGAAAACTGTAAAACAATTTAAAAATGTTTAACATGCAGGTAACTGGAGTCCCAGAGAAAGAGACAAAGAGGAATGAGATGGAAAACACACCTAAAGAGACAGTGGCAGAACGTTTCCCACATTGAGTCAAGGATATAAATTTATAGGTTGTGATACTGTGACTTATAATAAGAAATATATATTTGGTCTTTGTCCTATTTCTGGCACAGAGCCCCTAAACTCTTTGGAATTTCCTAAGTGACTAGAGCAATGAAGGTATCTTTTGTTATATTGAATGAGGCAACTTTTGGAAAGCACCTAAGGATGGGGTCTAGTTGCCAGAGGAGTCATCATGTGATTAAGGGGTTGGAACTTTCAGTTCCACTCAGCGGCCTCTGGGGAGGGGAAAGGGACCTGGAAGTTGAATCAATTACCAACGGCCAATGATTTAATCAACTGTGCCTATGCAATGAATTCCCCATAAAACCCCCTAAAAGGACGTTGTTCAGATAGCTCCTGGGTTAATGAACATGAGGAGATTTGGGGAGAGTGGTATACTTACTGGGAGAGGACATGGGAGCTCTAATTCTCTTTTCACACACTTTGTTCTATGCATTTCTTTTATTGGGGGTTCCTGAGTTCTACCCTTTTATAATAAAATGGTAATCTAGGAACTAAAATGTTTCTCTGAGTTCTATGAGCCACTTTAGCAAATTAATCAAATCCAAGGAAGTGGTTGTTGGAACCTCTGATTTATAGCTGATCAGTCAGAGGCATAGGTGACAACCTGGACTTGTGATTGGTATCTGGTGTGTGCATGTGCATGTGTGCACATGTGTGCAAGTGGGAAATTCTTGTGGGATAGAGAAAGCCTTTAATTTGTGGACCCGATGCTATTTCTGGCTAGTGCTAGAATTGAGTTAAATTGTAGGACATATAGCTGGTGTCGGAGAATTGCTTGTTGTGGGAAATTGCCCCCACAAATTGGAATTGGGCACAGAATGGTTATAGATTCAAGCAGCTCAGTGAACCCTAAATAAGAAATCTGTGCCTGGTCACATCATTTTAAAGCTGCCGGAAAACAAACATAAAGAGAAAATTCTTGAAAGCTTCCAGATAAATGATCCTTTATATACTGGAGAAAGTGATTTAATGACTGAGAGTTTTAATCAGAAACCAGGAAGGCTAAAAGATAGTAGAACAACATTTTTAACGTGCTGAAAGAAAAAATATCCTGTCAACTCATTATTCTATATACAAGAAAATACTCTTCAAGAATAAAGGTGAAATATGCATTTTCAGGTAAATAACAAACAAAGAGAATATGCCACCATCAGAACTAGCTACAAGAAATATTAAGCTTCGAGCCCCACGTCGGGCTCTGTGCTGACTGCCAGCTCGGAGCCTGGAGCCTGCTTCAGTCTGTGACTCCCTCTCTCTCTGACCCTCCCCTGCTCACGCTGTCTCTCTCTCTCTCTCCTAGAAATAAATAAAACATTAAAAAAAAATTAAAAAAAAAAAAGAAATATTAAGCTTCTTTCATCTGAAGGACATGATATCCAAAGGAGACTTGGATCTTCAGGAATGAATGAAGAGCACTGGAAATGGTAAATATAAAAGACTTTTTTCCTCTTAGTTTCTTTAGAATACACATGATTGTTTAAAACATAATTTTTGATACTGTCTTGTGTAATTTATAATGTAGACATAATATACATGACACCTATAAGATGAAAGACTGTGAGTGTCTCTGTGTTGTGAAGGGGATAAATGGACCTATATGGTTGCAAGGTTTCTGTATTTTACATGAAATGGTACTATATTAATTCTAAGTGTGCTGCAGAAAAGTTTAAAAATATCTTTTAATCCCCGTAAGATTTCTACATTTACATTTAATAAAATAAAATGTTTTATTTTATTATTAAATTTTTAAAAATATTTTATTTATTTATTTTAAAAAATATTTTATTTATTTTTGAGAGAGAGACAGAGCATGAGCATAGGAGGGACAGAGAGAGAGGGAGACACAGAATCTGAAGGCAGGCTCCAGGCTCTGAGCTGTCAGCATAGAGCCCAACACAAGGCTTGAACTCACAAACTGTGAGATCATGACTTGAGACAAAGTCATTCAGTTCATCAATCGAGCCACCCAGCCACCCCTCTTTTATTACTTTTTTAAGTGACCTCTACACCCAACGTGGGGCTAAACTCACAACCTTGAGATCAAGAGTTGCGTGGTCCACTGCCAGAGCCAGTCAGGCACCCCTAAAGTACTGTAATCTTGAGGCTTCTTTATTTTATGTGAAGTCATACCAAATTCACTCTATGTAGACTGTGAAAAGTTAAGGATTACAACATAATCCCTAGAGAAGCCACTAATACGTAATGCAAGGAAGTATAGCTAAATGACAATAGATAAAATAGAAGTCTAAATGTATTTAATAATCTAAAAAAAGTGGGAAAGCAGGGGAAAGGTGAATAAAACCCAGAGAAGACAAACAAAAAAATAAAACAGTATGCCTAAATGCTACCATATCAATACTTAGGGTAAATGTTAAGGACTATGTAGTCCAAATAAAAGGTGGAGATTAGCAGAATGTATAAAAGCAAGACCCAATCACATGCTGTCTATAAGAGATACACTTTAAGTATAAAGACACAAATGGGTTGAAACAAGTGGATGAAAAGGGATGAACCATAAACACAGTAAGACCTAAGAAAAATAAAAACATATCCATACAAAGATTTGTTTATGGATATCTGGAACAGCTTTAGTCACAACAGTCAAAAATTGGAAATAGCTGAAACATCCTTTACCAGGTGAATGGTTAAACAAAATGTGGCATATTCGTACAATATACTACTAGTCAGCAATAAAAAGAAACTAACTACTGGTATAAACAACAACATGGATTAGTCTCAAAATATGAAAGAAAAAAGTCAGACACAAAAGAAGTATGTACTGTATGATTCTATTTGTATAGAATGCAAACTAACCTTTAGACAGAAAGCCCATCAGTGGAATATTCTAGGGAATGAGGGAGGAAAGGATAAAGGGGCAAAAGGAATCTTTCAGGAATAATAGAAATGTTCTGTATTTTGATTGGGGTGATGATTTGTGGGCATATAGAACTGTCATAACTCACTGAATTGTGCACTTTGAATGGATACAGTGTACGGTATGTAAATTATTCTTTTATAAACTTGTTGAGGAAATTTTTTTAATTTCAATTTTCAAATAACTTTAGATTTTCTGCTGAACTCTAAAAAAATTCTTTAATTCAATTTAAAAAAAGGGAGGAACTGACATTTTTCTGAGACCACGGCTTCTGTTAATGAAATAAGCTGATGTCTCTCTGTATTAAAAATCTTTAGGTAATAAATACAACAATGGTTCTAATTTAGCCTTAACACCACAGGGAAATGACTTTAATGTGGTTATCAAAGACAAACTCGATGAACAGCTGCATTTTCTGGTTCATTTTCCAAGACCCTGAAAGGGGAAAACAATCAATATGTGGAGTTTGACAAGTGCACTGAAGCATGAAGCTTAAGACAGGCTTTTTGATTTTGTTTTTACTTTTTTCTGGAATCCTTTAGAAAGCAATGAATCTTTATCTTCTGTGTTTGGGTTGTTAACATTTGGTGTTTCCTGAGAACACATATGGATAAAATACCTTTCCCAAAGAGCAGACATTGATCCCCTAGCAAAGTCTAGAGGAAATACTAACCAGATGGTTTGTGAGCACTTAGAAAGGGAACCTGATATCCTTGTGTACAAGGCTGAGAAATGTAGGCTGGCTGACAGCATCATTAGGCTGATTTGTAACTGGCTGAAAGACTAACATACCCAGTAAGTGCACTGCTGTCAGTCTTGACAAACGCCCCCCTGGAAGCCAAAGTGCATTGATCATACTGGCCATTTTAATTTTGGCATATTTATTACTTAGCCATTCTTTAGAAAGCTGTTATAAAATTTTTATTATATGCAAATGAACACATGCAACACATATTTAAGCTACAAGCATAACAGCAAAAGGAACACTCATGATTCCTTTATTCTATTTAAGATGTAGAACATCAACAATACTACTAAGGTATCTGTATGCTTTTTTCTGATCTCTTCCAAGGGACACCTTGCCACACTGAATTTTGTTTATCATTTCTTTTGTTTTAAAAGTAGTTTTATTTTAGACAAATACTTTATTATTTAATTTTGATTGAGCTTTATAAAGAGGTATCATATTTTATATCCTTGTTATCTGCTTTTTCCCTCAATATTGAGAAGATTCATTCATGTTGTATGTAGCTATGGTTCATTCATTTTCATAACTCTATGATATTCCACTTTGTGAATACCCCTTATAATATTTATTCATTCCTCATTCAATGGACATTTGAGTGGCTTCTAATTTTGGGGTTTTTTGAATAATGTCAATATTCACATTCCTGTATGTGTTTCTGGGTACACATTTGTAGAAACTTTTGGAGATATTATTCTAGGAACAGAATTGCTGGGTTACAGGATATTGTGAATGTTACTTTACAACAGAATGACAAACTGTACCAATTTACTCTCTATCAGTGTATGAGAGTTTCTATTTTTTTTTAAACTGTTTTATTTATTTCTAGGAGGAAGAGAGAGAGAGACAGCGTGAGCAGGGGAAGCTCAGAGCGAGAGGGAGTCACAGACTCCGAAACAGGCTCCAGGCTCTGGGCTGGCAGTCAGCACAGGGCCCGACGCGGGGCTCGAACACACGAACCGCGAGATCAGGACCTAAGTGAAAGTCGGACGCTTAACTGACTAAGCCACCCAGGCACCCCTATGAGAGTTTCTATTGCTCTGCTATTGTCAACACTATAGTGAGACTTGTTAATTGTTTACAAACCAGTGAGCATAAAATGGTATATCATTATTTCAATTTGTACTTCCCTGCTTACTAATGAGGATAAGAAATTTTCTTATATTAATTCGCTACCAACATTTCCTTTTCTGTGAAATGCCTGTTCAGATCTTTTGCTCACTTCAAATTTGGATTTTTAAAAAAGTTCTTTATTCTGGGGTGCCTGCATGGCTCAGCTGGTTAAGTGTCTGACTTCGGCTCAGGTCATGATCTCACAGTTTGTGGGTTTGAGGTGGGCATCTCGCTCTGTGCTGACAGGCCAGAGCCTGGAGCCTGCTTATGATTCTGTGTCTCTGTCTCTCTCTGTCCCTCCCCGTGCTAGCGCTCTTTCTTTCTCTCTCAAAAATAAATAAACATTAAAAAGAAAGTTTTAAAAAAGTTCTTTATTCTGGATACCAACTCTTTATTGGTCATAAGAGTTAGAAATATAGTTATGATTTATCTTATCAGTTTCAACATGGTGTCTTTTGAGATTGGGGGGTTATTTTCTTGTTTCTTTTTCCCTCTCTCCCTCCCTTCTCCTTCCCCTTTCCTTCCTTCCTTCCCTCCCTCCCTCCCTTCTTCCCTCCTTTTCTCTCTCCCTCCCTCCCTCCTTCCTTCCTTCCTCCTTTCACTTCTTGAAGAATTTGTATAAGATTGGACTGATCTGTTCCTTGAAAGCTGGATATAACTTAACTGTAAAGCTATCTAAGATTGGTACCATTCCAATGTTTAAAAGTTTTTTTTTTAATGTTTTATTTATGTCTGAGAGAGAGAGAGAGAGAGAGAGCGAGAGCGAGCATGAGCAGGGGAGGGTCAGAGAGAGAGGGTGACACAGAATCTGAAATAGGCTCCAGGCTCTGAGCTGGCTGTCAGCACAGAGCCTGACGCGGGGCTTGAACCCACAAACCGTGAGATCATGACCTGAGCTGAAGTCGGACGCTCAACTGACTGAGCCACCCAGGTGCCCCACCATTCCAATGTTTTATTTGTGAGTCAAATTTGGTATATTTTTAGGAATGTGTCAATTTTTGTGTAAATGTTCGAATTCATAGTTCTATCTCCAGTTATGTGCCCTTTTCTGAATCCTAACATAGTTTCTTGTGCCTTCTTTCTCTTTTCCCTTAATTAGAATCACCAGAGGATTCTCTGTTTATCAGTTTTTTCAAAGAGCCAACTTTTGAATTGTTGATTACTTCCATTGCTCTTTTCAACTAAGGCAATAAAGAGAATGCTTTAAGTATGTGAGATTTGGAGTCAGACTGCTTAAACTTGAATCTCTGCTCTATCTCTTAATTAAGAAACCTTGGGAAAGTTAATCTGGACAAGAAACTATGCTTTAGTTTCTTCATCTAAATACATGAGAATTATTAAGATAACATGTGGAAACTATTTAGAACAGAAAGTATTTGGACAGTGTTTAATAAAATGTTGCTACTATTATGATCCATAAACAGAAGTTAGAGTAGGTTAAGAGAATGTGGCTTTTAGTTCATGTATCTTTCCCTTGAGGCTCAGAACTTACTTAAAAATGAGACAAGCTAGCAGCATTATTTCCTCCATTGACAGTTGTTTTATGGGGTTAACTTTGGCTGCTAGAATTGCTAGGCTTTCTTAGATCCTAAATTTATGATCAAGATCCAGTATGAGGGATCTGCTCTAACAAGCAGGGTTGGTTTACATGCAAAGAGGGTATGTAAAGATAAAAAAGTCTGCCACTTCCCCTGTCAGAGGTATACCTCCTCATATCTCTATTTCATAGGTCAACACTTCCTAGTCCTCTTTTGAGAGCAAAAGAGGAACAAAATGGATAAATAACAGAAAAGAAAGGCCACAAAAACTGTTGGAAATGTTTTATGATATTTTTTATATGAAAACAAAATACCAAATACATGAATTATAACAATGTAACCTAGGGACACCTGGCTGGCTTAGTCAGCAAAACATGTGACTCTTGATCTCAGGGTCCTGAGTTTAAGTCCCACACTGGGCCATGGAGCCTACTTAAAAAAAAAACAAACACAAGGGGCGCCTGGGTGGCTTAGTCGGTTAAGTGTCCGACTTTCGCTTAAGTCATGATCTCATGGTTAGTGGGTTCGAGCCCCGCGTCAGGCTCTGTGCTGATTGCCAGCTCAGAGCCTGGAGCCTGTTTCAGAGTCTGTGACTCCCTCTCTCTCTGACCCTCCCCTGCTCTCGCTCTCTCTCTCTGTCCTAGAAATAAATAAAACATTAAAAAAATAAAAAAACCCCACAAACAAACACAAAAAAACAATTATGTAATCTAAACATGATTGTGGAAACTGAGAAACAATGTGCAAATATAAAATCAGTGTAATGGGGTAGTGGGATTATGAATGGTTTTAAATTCAAAAATTATTTTATGATCATATATTCTTTTTCAATAAAAAATTATTAGATCTTGAAATGTTCTCAGTTAAAAGGCATATTAAAAAGGTTCTACTATTACTACTATTAATATCAACAGATAACATGTATTTACTGCTAACATGTGACAGGCACTGTTCTATGTGCTTTACACACATTGCAAGGTATATTTAATCCTCATATAAGCCCTATGAGGCAGCTACTCTTATTAACCTTATTTTGTAAATGAAAAATTGTGGAATAGAATGTTTAAATAACTTGTTGAAGTCGCACAGTTCTTCAGCAAAATGTAAAAATCCAATTGGATGGTTAAATAAATAGTGATTAATTTATGTAGTAAAATGCCTCACAGCTACTAAAAAGGAATATGTACCAATATGGAAAAAATTATTAGATAATTAGTGAAATGAAAAAATAAAAATGCAGACAGAATATAGTTACATTTTTGTGAAAGTATTAATAATGTTACATATATGCCTATGTTCACATATGTGTAAGGAGAATGATTCAGCAGAATGTACCCACACTGCTGATGGTGGTTATCTCTGGAAAGCAGAATTTTGGGTCCTTCTGAACCATCTATATTATACTCCTGCAATGTTTAAATTTGTACAACTTATAACTTAAAAAACATTAAAATGACCAGATAAAAGCTATTACAAAGAGAGCTAGGCTGGATCTTTCAGCTAAATTTTAAAACAAAGAAAAAAGAAACAAGTTAGACCATGCAAGCACAGCTGAAAGGAAGTACCACTCATGTGGTTGCAAGAAAATATATAATTGGCTATACAGTCTGAACATTAAAAAAAAAGTTAACTGATATGAATGTGATTTAAAGTTAATCTCTTCCTTTTAGATTTTGTTAAAACCGTTCTAAAATGTGGCACCTGGGTGGCTCAGTCGGTTAAGCCACCGATTTCAGCTCAAGTCAAGATCTCATGGGTCATGAGTTCGAGCCCCATGTCCAGCTCTGTGCTGACTGACAGCTCAGAGCCCACAGCCTGCTTCAGAGTCTGTGTCTCCCTCTCTCTGCCTCTTCCCCATTCCCATGCTGTCTCTCTCACTCTCAAAAATGAATAAACAGAGACAGAGCATGAGCGCTGGAGGGCCAGATAGAGGGAAACACAGAATCTAAAACAAACTCTAGGCTCTGAGCTGTCAACACAGAGCCCAAGGTGGAGCTTGAACTCATGAACCCCGAGATCATGACCTGAGCCAAGTCAGATGCTTAACTGACTGAGCCACCCAGGAGCCTCTAAACAATTTTTTTAATAAAATAAAAAAGTTTTATAATGTATAATATATACATTATATAATTATATATTTATATTTATATATATAATTATATAATGTATAATATTTCATTTCTTTTTTTTTAATGTTTATTCAGTTTTGAGAGAGAGAGAGAGCACAATCTGGGAGGGGCAGAGAGAGAGGAGGACAGAGGATCTGAAGCAAGTTCCATGCTGACAGCAGAGCTAAATGGGGGTTTGAACTCATGAATCATGATATTATGACCTGAACCAAAGTTGGACACTTGACCAACTGAGCCACCCAGACACCCCTACTTTCTTAATCTCTAAGTTCATTGTTATCTTGACGATTCTGGACCTTGCAGTCTGTGAGTCATCTTTACAATTAGTTTTCAGTGTGCAGGACTGCACTCTTTGAGGCAGAACTTAGACTAATTGAAGGACATATTCTCATAGTTACTTTTTTAAACAAATCTGCAATATCAACATTTCCCTGTAACCTGTCTCCTCCAAAAGTGGAGTATAGCCACTTTTTATTTAATTGATGATCATGGTTATCAGAATTAAAAAATGTAAATAGACTTAAGAAATGTTTAATTAATTTATGATATTCATGGGCTACAAAGGGAAGCTCTGAGTGTTTAAGATATGAACCTGACTATTTGAGTTGATGTCAGAGACAGTGACCATCACCTGTTCGAAATCATTTTTCCCCCCATCATTCACTTATTTTTTCAAGAAACATTTATTGAGGATCTTCTATGTGCCAGGCAGAATGATATATGCTGGTGATGGTTAGACATTAGACACAGTCTTATCCTCAAGTACCTTACAGTCTACTTGGGACCCGGCCATTAAAAACAAATCTCAGAAATATTAAACCACCTACATGCAAACATTTTCAAAACTATTAACAAGATTAGCTAATTTTTACTCAACATTTATTATATACTAAGTAATTAATACACATGATCTCATTTAATCCCCACAACTACTGCATAGGGAAGGGATTAATAACTAGGGCTTAGACACTAAGTACCTTGCCCAAAGTTACATAGCTAGTAAGTGAGAGAACCGTAATTAAGACTCAGGCAACCTGATTTCAGAGCACTCATCCTTTTGAGAATGAGAGAAGTTGCTTTTGCTAATCTCTCCATAAGGACACCAAGATAAGGCAAACATCAATGGAATAAAAAGAATTAATTATGAGGAAAGTACAGGCAAACTGGGAAGATTTCAAACTACGAACCATACATACACTTAGCCCACGAAGAGGAATTACAAGCAATTTATGGAATGATGTATTATTTATAAGCAAATAGGAAGTTACTGGAAGAATCAACGGCAGTGACACAAGGCAGAAAAATTCTTGCCTGAATGTCAAATCTCTTCTATACAGCTCTACTCACTAACTATTCTAAATAAAGGCACTATGTAGAGAGTACTCTGAGCTCTGTGCCACTAGAGATATAGTAAATTCTTTCTGGATACATTCACTTAAGAGAGAAAAGGACATAGTCCATGACTGCATCCATGGCCAAAGAGACGGAAAAATAGCTTCTTTCTCAGATTCAGTTTGAGAACCTACTAGTGGGACTCTGGTGGCCTAAGGAACTATGATGGCCTGACTATACTCCAACCACACACACAAAATCATGCAGCCAGTAAAAAATAAGACAAATCTATATATACTAACATATATAGCTGTCCAACACACAAAGAAGGTTATAGAATATTACATATGTCATGATCCCATTAAAATAGTAAATGCGCACTTAATATATATTTTATATATATAGGTCTATATATACACCTAGAAACACCTGTCTGAACTATAGTGAAATCTGTTAGCTTCTTTTCATTGAAGAACAAAAAGACCATGGAAAATAATCTTCTTGACTACTCATTAAAATTCTTTTTACCTTTTCCTTTAATTCTTACCATCGCTGCTAGACTCTTCAACAGGGGATACTGAGTCCAGACACTCTAGGACTCCCTTTGTGATCTCAACCACCTGAAGTCTCCTGACCCGTACAAGGTCTGTATCTTTCAATCCTTCCTCCAGTTGTTTGACCACTTCTTTTCCAGGCTGGGAAGTCAGAACAGTAATCTGGAAATAAATCCAAGAATCAACGTGTCTATTTTCCCTGCTGTACAGAATGAAGAACATAACAGATTACATCTGAAGGATAAACACAGCAGAAGACTTTGGTGGTGGCTTTTGTCTTTAAGGCAAAGAAGAGGGTTTCATGGTAACTTAAGAATCAAATTTCATTTGACAGATTGTGGTGGGAGAGGTCTGGTGGGACAAATTCTCACAGGGCCCTTCCAAACAGGCGGGGCCTACCGCAGAAAGTGACCAGTGAGAAGTCGTCCCTGCTTTAGTTTTTTAAGATTGCTTGAAGCACTGGCAGTGTCTCTCATGCTCAAAATGAATTAATGTTCAAAGGCGACAAAGGAAAGAAAATCTTTGAATTCCACTCACTAAGCGTGTATTAAATACAAGAGAGTCTCAATGCTTCTTTCTCATGGTGGTGCTTCCACATGGACTTCTCTTCTTGTTCAACCTGGATTCAGGTGAACTGTTTTTCTTGCTCTCAACTCTAAAATGTACTCACTTTTGATCAGTATATCTAACCTAAAAGAATATTGAGGTGTTTGTATATAATGTGAATATTTTATTCCACCTGAATGAACATACTATATATTTTCATTAGCAGTTTTGTCTTGAATTTGAAAATCTGGAAAGCAAATATTAAATATATGCAATTCTCTTTTGTACTTGGGCTTTTTTTGGTGTGTAGACATTTTTGATTAATGAAGAAGGAGGCAGATAAAAGAAGTTATTTTTTAAACTCATCTGTTTGATGCTTGAGGTTTCTGGAGACTGAATGTGTTTTTAACTCACAGTCACTCACACACCCAGTGGAGTATCGAGGCATGGCTTACTTATATATTTTTAAGATTGTCTTAGTTTGTACCATAATTTTAGCAGTCTTTAAATTTGCACATTTGTTAACTCTAAGAAAATTTACTCAATTAGATGCCAAGATTTGATTAAGAACAATTGTAAATCCCCCCCTCCCCTTTTTAAAGTAGGCTTCCCACCCAGCACAGAGCCCAATGCAGG
Source organism: Hyaena hyaena (assembly GCF_003009895.1). Lineage (NCBI taxonomy): Eukaryota > Metazoa > Chordata > Mammalia > Carnivora > Hyaenidae > Hyaena > Hyaena hyaena. The sequence continues at coordinate 2,144,454 of NW_024080800.1, read as the reverse complement.
GCTTGAACTCATGACCTCAGATCAAGACCTGAGCTGAGAGGAAGAGATGGATGCTTAACCCACTGAGCCACCCAAGTATCCTATCAATTGTAAATTTTTAAGGATGCCCAGTAGATATAGATACTGATATAGCCAGTTTAGCAATTGCTTCATAAGTTCCAACAATCCAGAGGCAGATGGCATATTCAGATTTTACTTTGATTTCAGTTTTCATTATAATTCATGTCAGCCCATATTTTTAGCATCCCTCTCTATGCCTAATTCTGTATTAAGAATTGTACAGGCTATATAGGAAAAATGGAATCATTTCTCTGCCTGCAGGGAGATGAAAATCTAGCCTTGAAAATTACCTTCAAAGTGTACGAAACAGGGAAAAATAATGAGGATGATAAATAATGAAGCATCTAGATGGACTGAAATGGGCATAAAGTCTTAAGGCCAGTATCTCTTACCTCCAGGGAAGTGTAGCTCAGAGCTGCACCTGTGGTCACATGTCTGGTGTACTGTTTGAACTGCTGGAGCCCATCCTCTACTGCCAGCTGCAGAGAAGTGCTGTGTGCTTTGAAACAGCCTTCTTGCTGCAACGTGCGGAGTTCTGAGATGCAAGTTTGCAGCCTAGCAAAGTTCCCTTTCACTTGCTGCAGAGAAAAATGAACCAAAGATGAACATCTTTAGTGACCTAGGTTCCAGATTAATTGGCAGTCTAACTTAATTATCAATTACTCCTCAGGGGTCCCTTCCCTTCCTGAAAACCTGCTTATTTGACCAATATCTACTCCATGCCTACTATGCTCTAGGCACTGCACTAAAGTCTTCCATACATCAGAGGAAAGAAAATTTGTAGCCAAAGGGCTTTGATTATGTGGAGTTATCAGAAATAGGAAAGGAAGTGTTGGAACTCATTCACTCGCCCAAAGGAAAGTTTAGTTGTGACTGGTGAGTTTTACTTTGGGGTGGTCTACAAACTGGAGGCCTAGCAGGGTCACTCTTAAACATTATTTTCATTTCTTAGTCAGTTTAGGCACTGGGAGCCTCTCTACTTCCCAGAAATGAGGATTCTGATGTGGTTGATCATTTCAGAACTGATAAGGTCCTATCCAGTCTGCTCCTCAGGATCACTTCAGTAAAGAAGAGATGCTTGGCTCAGCCTGCAATCAGCTCAAGGAGCCAACAGGTAAACCTCTTGGTTCTCCTCACCCTCCTTTTATAAAAAGTTGCTATCGGGAAGAAACTTAATATAATGTGATTCTAGATCAATGTTACCTCTCCTAAGGATGTATATACATTGTGAATAATTGTGGGATGAAAATTTGTGACACTATTTAAATTCCAAGCATCAATAGCAGGTGGGTGCTGGGTGGAGAAAAATTATTATTATTATATTATTATTTTTAATCCTTACATTTTTAATTATTATTTTTAAATAGTTTATTGTCAAGTTGGTTTTCATATAACACCCAGTGCTCATCCTCACAAGTGTCCTCCTCCATGCCCATCACCCCCCTTCCCCTCCCCCCTAAACTCATTAGTCCTCAGTTTGTTCTCAGCATTCAAGAGTCTCTCATGGTTTGCCTCCCTCCCTCTCCCCCCCTGTTTTCCCCCTTCTTCTCCCCCATGGTCCTCCATTAAGTTCCTCCTAATCCTCCTATACGTGCAAACATATGGTAGCTGTCCTTCTCTGCCTGACTTATTTTGCTCAGCATAACACCCTCAAGTTCCATCCATGTTGTTACACATGGCCAGATTTAATTCTTAGGTGGAGAAAAATTATATTTGGCATGACGAAACCTTCCTGAAAAAGAGCAGAACTGGGCAATATTTGCAAAATGCACATAAAATTTATAAGCATGAGCTGCAATACTGCAATACTTAAGCAAAGACTGCTTAAGTCAACTCCTCCTTCACTCAATTCCACAGCTGCTTACTTTGCTATATGTTCCTCTCCCTGAGTTTCTGGGAAAAACACAAGAAATAGGATGTAATGCTTATACAAAAAGAGCTTGCAATTTAAATAGGAAGATAAAAAACCTAGTCAAGAAAGCAAAGAGAACAAATGAGACCATAGGTATAGACTAGGGGCCTTCAAGAATTTCTTTTCATGTACCCCCTAAAAGAATCTGATGAATGATACCCTCATTCATTCATTCATTCATTTCAAGTTTTTACTTAAATTTTAGTTAACATGTAGTGTAATATTAGTTTCAGAGTCGAATTTAGTGATTCATCACTTAATATAACACCCATGCTCATCACAAGTGCCCTCCTTTATCCCCATCACCTGTTTAACTCTCCCAACCCCCCTCCCACCATCCCTCCAGCAACCCTCAGTTTGTTCTTTATGGTTAAAAGTCTCTTTTATGGCTTGCCTCTCTCTTTTTCCCCCACTATGTTTACCTGTTTTGTTTCTTATTTTCCACATATAAGTGAAATCATGGTATTTATCTTTTTCTGACTTAATTTCACTTAGCATAATAATCTCTAGCTCCATCCACACTGTTGCAAATAGCAAGATGTCATTCTTTTTGATGGCTGAGTAATATTCCATTATATATAATATATATACCACATCTTCTCTATCCATTCATCAGTCAATGGACATTTGGGTTCTTTCCATAGTTTGGCTATTGTTGATACTGCTGCTATAAACATAGGGGTGCATGCATCCCTTTAAATCTGCATTTTTGAGTAAATACTTGGTAGAGCTATTGATGGATTGTAGTTCTATTTTTAACTTTTTGAGGAACCTCCATACTGTTTTCCAGATTGGATGCACCAGTTTGCATTACCACCAACAGTGTAAGTGGGTTTCCCTTTCTGGGCATCCTCGCCAACACCTATTGTTTCCTGTGTTATTATTTTAGCTATTCTGACTGGTGCAAGGTGATATATCATTGTAGTTTTGATTTGTATTTCCATGATGAGTGATGTTGAAAATTTTTTCATGTTATGTAAGCCACCTGTATGTCTTCTTTGGAAAAGTGCTTATTCATGTCTTTTGCCCAATGCTTAACTTCTGCCCATTGTTTTTTGGGTGTTGAGTTTGTTAATAAGTTCATTATAGATTTTGGATACTAATCCTTTACCAGATATGCAATTTGCAAATATCTTCTCCCACTCCAAAGGCTACCTTTTAGTTTTGCTGATTGTTTCCTTTACTGTGCAGAAGGTTTTTATTTTGATGAAGTCCCAGTAGTTTATTTTTCCTTTTGCTTCCCTTGTTTCAGGAGACATATCGAGTAAGAAATTGTTACAGCCAATGTCAAAAAGGTTACTGCCTGTGTTCTCCTCCAGGATTTTGATGGTTCCTTGACTCACATTTAGGTGTTTCATCCATTTTGAATTTATTTTTGTGTATGGTATAAGAGAGTGGTCCAGTTTCATTCTTTTGCATGTTGCTATCCAGTTTTCCCAACACTATTTGTTGAAGAGACTATCTTTTTTCCATTGCATAGTCTTTCCAACTTTGTTGAAGATTAATTGTCCATACAGTTGTGGGTTCATTTATGAGTTTTCTATTCTATTTCATTGATCCATGTGTTTGTTTTTGAGCCAGTACCATACTGTCTTGATCACTACAAGTTTATAATATAACTTGAAGTCTGAAATTGTGATACCTCCAGCTTTTCTTTTCTTTTTAAGATTGCTTTGGCTATTTGGGGTGTTTTGTGGTTCCATAGAATTTTAACACTGCTTGTTTTAGCTCTGTGAAAAATACTAGTGGTATTTTGTTAGGGACTGCATTAAATATGTAGATTGCTTTGGGTAATATAGGCATTTTAATAATATTTGTTCTTCCAATCCATGAGTATATAATGTCTTTCCATTGTTTTCTTTCATCTTTAATTTATTTCATCAGCGGGTTATAGTTTTCAGAGCACAGATCGTTTTATCTCTTTGGTTAGAGTTGTTCCTAGGTATCTTATGGTTTTTGGTGTAATTAGGATTGATTGCACTTGATTTCAATCAAATGGGATTGATTCCTTGATTTCTCTTTCTGCTGCTTCATTATGTGTATTGAAATGCAACAGATTTTGGTATGTTGAAATTGATATGTGCGATTTTGATACGTTGTATCCTGCAACTTTATTAAATTTGTGTATCAGTTCTGGCAGTATTTTGGTAAGTATTTTGGGTTTTCTATATAGAGTATCATGTCATCTGTAAATAGTGCAAGTTTGATTTCTTCCTTGCCAATTTTTAAGCTTTTTATTTAGTTGTCAAAATGCTGAAGTCAGGACTTCCAGAACTATGTTAAAGAACAGTGGTGAGAGTGGACATCCCTGTCTTGCTTCTGACCATAAAAGAAAAGATCTCAGCTTTTCCCCACTGAGATTATTAGCTGTGGGTTTTTCATATATGGCCTTTATTTTTTGAGATGTGTTCCCTCTAGCCCTACTTTGTTGTGGGTTTTTACCATGAATGGATGTTGTACTTTGTCAAATGATTTTTCTGAATCTATTGAAAGGATTATATGATTTTTATCCCTTCTTTTATTAATGTGGTGTATCTTGTTGATTGATTTGCAAATATTGAACCATGCTTCCAGCCCAAGAATAAATCCCACGTGGTCATGGTGAATGATTCTTTTAACCTACTGTTGGATTGAATTTGCTAGTTTTTTATTGAGAATTTTTGCATCCATGTTCATCAGAGATATTGGCCTGAAGTTCTCTTAAAAAAATTTTTTTTTGGAGGGGGCACCTAGGTGGCTCAGTTGGTTAAGCATCTGACTTCAGCTCAGGTCATAATCTTGTGGTTCCTGAGAGTTCAAGCCCTGTGTTGGGCTCTGTGCTGACATCTTGGAGCTTGGAGTCTGCTTCAGATTCTATATCTCTCTCTCTCTGCCCCTCCCCTCCTCATGCTGTCTCTCAAAAATAAATAAACACTTAAGAAATCAAAAAATTTTTTAAATGTTTATTATTTTTGAGAGACAGAGAGAGTGCATGCAAGTGGATGAGGGGCAGAGAGAGAGGAAGAGAGATAACCCCTAAGCAGGCTCCTTGCTGTCAGCATAGAGCCCAGTGTGCAGCTCAGACTCAGGAACCATGGGATCATGACCTGAGGCAAAATCAAGAGTCAGATGCTTAACTGACCGAGCCACCCAGGCACCCCAAATTTTTTAACGTTTATTTATTTATTTTTGAGAGATAGAGAGCAGGGGAGGGGAAGAGAGAGAGGGAGAGAAAGAATCCCAAGCAGGCTCTGTGGCCATGAGCACAGAGCCTGAGGCAGTGCTCAAACCCACAAACCACAAGATTATGTACGACCTAAACTGAAACCAAGAGTCAGGTGCTTAACTGACTGAGTCACCCAGGCACTCTTGCATTTTTATTTTGAAAACTGAAACAAAAAGCTTGTTTCCTATAATTTTTTTTTTTTTTTTTTTTTTTTAGTAGGATGACCTTCTGATACTTCTGCAAGGAGGATACAATAACCTTTAGGGAAAGGATTACAAATTGGAGATGATCTTCCAACAAGATTTGAAAATATTGCCTATTTTGTATTGGAAAATTCTGCCAAATGCAATGGTTTTGGAAATATTGGAAATTAAGCTGTTCTTTTTTACATTCACCAAATAATAGGGGCACTTACTGCTTGAGAACTATCCTGGTTGATAACTTGGTATAGCAGGAGGCCATGCACCCAATTCATCTAAAAGACAACATCATTTAGACAAGCTAAACAGAAAGTAGGCTAAAACATAACTACACATTATATCCATATCCCTTGGCCCTACAGGGAGCTGTTAGATCAAGAAGAGAAAATAGGTGGTAGGAAGATGAGGTCTGGTGCCTTTGAACTAGAGTTGTGCAAATTACCTGCAATTTGTAATCTGAGCAGTCAAATGTTACACCTCCAACTCCCCCTTCCCTGGATGGAAAGTTTGGGATTACCATTGTGGAAGATTCACATTTCCATTGTGGAAGATTTAGGAAGTTGCTGAGCTGAAGTGTGGTCCAGTGAATCAGGTACTGACGTTGCCTACAACATTGTTTGGAGCTATTATCACAGACTCAAGTTCTCTGTCTTAGATGTCTAGGTGGTTTCAAGGTACTGGAGTGGAGACCCTGATTCAGTTGGATGGGCTTTGCACAGAGAGGCGGAAATTGGGATGAATGGGTAAGGACTGATGGATCTTCACTGCATTTCTTTCAGCTTTTTGTGTAGACTAATGGTACAAATGTGCCTAGAGGATGTTCTTTTCCTAGATCTAGTACCAGTGTGTTCTCCTTGCTCTAGGCAGTTTAGGATAACAGACTGATGTCTCATTGGAAATCAGATGAAAAAATTAGAATATGCTTTAGCATCAGTGATTTTCAAAAATCTTTTTTTTTGAAAAAAAATTGTAAAAAAATTTACATAGAATCTCCATATGCACATTGCATTTTATCAGCACAAATGTAATTTTAATATTTTATTTTTTATTTTCTATATATAATACATGGACCTGGTTCAAAATTTAAGGGTTGTAAAATGATATGTGGAAAAAAATCACTTTTCCACTCTTACCCTTCAGTTAACCAGTGGTTTCCTGGAGGCAATCAATATTGCTAGCTTGTTGGGTATCTTCCCAGAGATTTTTTCTTTACATGAAAGAAAATATAAAAGATAAATTTTTTCCTCTTACCAAAATAAAAGAAACTCTGATAGTCTTTTGTATCTTGATTGTGTTCCATAGTGTACTTGGACAATCATTTCATTCAATAGATAAAAATTATCTTGATTTTTAAGCTACAGAGTATTCCCTTAATGGATGGAACATAATTTTATTTAACCAATTCCCTATTGATTGACATTAGACTGCTTTCAATCTTTTGCTACTGCAAACAGTGCTGAAATAATAATACTTAAATCATTTTTTATGTTAAAAATTTTTTTTTTTATTTCTGAGAGAGAGAGAGAGAGAGAGAGAGAGAGACAGTGTGAGCAGGGGGTGGTCAGAGAGAGAGGGAGACACAGAATCCGAAACAGGCTCCAGGCTCTGAGCTAGCTGTCAGCACAGAGCTTGACGTGGGGCTTGAACCCACAGACCATGAGATCATGACCTGAGTTGAAGTCAGACNGGGGGTGGTCAGAGAGAGAGGGAGACACAGAATCCGAAACAGGCTCCAGGCTCTGAGCTAGCTGTCAGCACAGAGCTTGACGTGGGGCTTGAACCCACGAACCGTGAGATCATGACCTGAGCCGAAGCCAGACGTTTAACTGACTGAGCCACCAGGCACACCAAATCATTTTTTAACATATGAAAATATATCTGTAGGATAAGTTCCTAAAAGCAGGCTTGCTAGGTTAAAGGGTATGATACTGTCATCAAATTGCCCATCAGAGAAATTGTATTAATTTATACATCCATAAATGGCATGTAAGTGTGCCTGTTTCTTTAAAACCTCATGAACAGCAGGTTATTAAACTTAAAAAAATATCTCTGGCAATCATACAGGTGAAAAATAATAGCATCTCAATGTACTTTTAACTTTTTATTTTATAAGTGAGATTGGGCATACTTTGATATGTTGAAGGGTCATTTATATTTCCCTTTCTGAAAACTATCATGTATATCATTTCTCATTTCCTATTGATTACTGGTCTTTACGTTATTGATTATGTAGGGTTTTTTTCCCAAGCATATATTTTCTATTTTTATATAGCTGAATTTATTAATCTTTTATTTTTAGAATTTGGGGTTTTGTGTTATTGTTAGGAAAGCCTTTCTTACTCTGATATTTCCTCCCTTTCCTCTGTAAGCTAATTATCAACATATTGCCTCTCAGATCCAATTCATCCTTCAATATACCTCTGCAATAATGGACAGAATCTCTTTAAACATTTCTCCTTTACAAGGGCCATGATGTTAAACAATTGAGTAGACAGCGCTAGAGGAATGCTGCAAGAGGAAGATGCTTTCCTGCTGAGAGCAATGGGTGTGAGAACATCTGATAGTGCTCCACACATGAGCCCAGAACTTGCAGAATCCTGAAGTTACACACTGAATGTTTATGTTCCCTTAAAATTCATATATTCAAGCCATAACCTGCAATGTGCTGGCCTTTAAAAGTGAGGCCTTTAGGAAGTAATTAGGTTTAGATGAGGTCATGAGGATGCAGTCTCCATGATGCGATTACTGCCCTCATAAGAGAGGAAGGACACCAGAGTTCCCTCTTCATGTGCATGCACCAAGGAAAGGCCGTCTGAGCACACAGCAAGAACCTAACTGTCTGCAAGCCAGAAGAGGGCTCTCACCAGAACCTACAATGCTGGCACCCTGATTTCAGACTTCTAGCCTCCCAGATTTTGAGAAAATCAATGTGTACTGGTTAAGCCATCTAGTCTACATTATTTTGTTATGACAGCCTGAGCTAAGACACTGGTAATCACCTAGTCCTGGCTTGGTGATCACGTTTCTGCGGTTCTCTTGGCATAGACACTGGATGCTTCAGGACTCCTGCCTGCACTGATGCCCCACTCCCTCTGTTCACCTCAGAGATCTGTCTCTTGTAAACCTCCCAGTGATGCTGCTCTTTCCACATGGACACTGTCTGCTCTAAGCATCCTGTCATCTCCACTCTGCACACTTTCGCACCAGTCACTGATTAAAGCTCATCTATACCTGGAGGATTGCAGTAGCGATGGACCAGCTCTGGCTTGGGAAAACCAGTGAACTTCTCTGCATCCAGTGAGCTGCAACTATACTCACTCCAACTGGATCTGAACTCCAGCCTTGGGAAAAGAGTCCATTTTTCAAGTTTATCCTTCCTTGAGATCATTCCCTCAGCTCTAAGATACCATAAAAAGTTCTCTTGTATCTTACAGCTGCTTTATTATCATAGTTTAATATGTTAAACTATGTAAAAATTCTCCATATAAACTTCTGTTTAAATCACTTTTGGTTTCTCTCTCCTGACTGGACTCAGACTGGTAGCCTGTTGTTCTATATTTTTACATTTAAATCTATCTGGACTTTATACTGATGGAAGCAGTAAGCATGGATCTAACTCAAGTTTTTCCTACATGGCTATCCAGTTGACACAAGCATTTATTGAATACTTTTTCCAATTAATTTTATTATTTTTATTTTTAAAATTATTTATTATTTTTTAGTAATCTCTACACCCAATGTGGAACTGGAACTCACAACCCCAAGATCAAGAGTCACATATCTTCTGACTGGGTCAGCCAGGCACCCCTTCAATTAATTTTAAATACCATCTTTATTATATACTAAATTTTCACATATATTTGGGTCTATTTCTGGACTTTAGATTCCATTGCTGTATCTTTTCAATCTCCAGTATCACACTGTGAATATATGTTTAATATTTGAGAGGAATAGTTCCTAGCTATTTTTTGCTTTTTTTTTCTAATTTGAACTTTATTATCAGGATTTCTAGTTTTCTTATTGGAAATTTTACTGGGAATTCTATTATATTTACAGGTTAATTTAGAGATATTGGAATCATTCTGGTCTGAATCTTCCCCAAGACTAATGATTTTTAATTTGTGCAAGTCTTCTTCTGTGTTTCTCAACAGCATTTTAATTCATATAAGTCTTGCACATATATTATTAATTTCAATACTAAGTATTTGATAATTTTGGTTACTGATGAGATCTTTTCTGCCACTTTAACTTCTAACTTGTTGTTTTGGATATTTTAAAGGTATTATTATCTGTATTCCTTTTTGTATCAGACTATTGTCATGAATTATTTCATTGTTTGAAGTAATTTTCTAGTTTATTCTCTTGGACATTATCATTAATTTGCAGATAATAATCATTTCATCTTCTTATTTCCTATTTTTATTACGATTGTTTTTCTTGTGCAATTGCATCAGTGAAAATCTCCAGAATACTTTTAAATTTTTTTAAATGTTTTTTAAAATATATTTCTAGGAGAGAGAGAGAGAGAGAGACAGCGTGAGCAGGGGAGGGTCAGAGAGAGAGGGAGACACAGAATCTGAAGCAGGCTGCAGGCTCTGAGCTGGCAGTCAGCACAGAGCCCGACGCGGGCTCGAACCCACGAACCGCGAGATCATGACCTAAGCGAAAGTCGGACGCTTAACCGACTAAACCACCCAGGTGCCTCTCCAGAATACTTTTAAATAACAGTGATAACAACACAGAAATACATTTAGTGTCTTTTCATTAAAATGATCTGATTCTTGAGCTGTCATAAGCATATACTGTGCTCAGGGATAGTTACCTGTAACTATTTTATTAAGGTTTTTTTAAAAACAAGATTTGATGTTGCATCTTATTAAATATTTTTTCAGTATTTATGAAGATAAATATGATATTTTTTTCTTATAGCAATATAATAAACTATCTTAATAGATTCCCTAATACTGGACTTTTATTCCTGTTATATGATCTTTTTAAGTCTTTTTAAAATATGATCTTTTTAAGCTGGATTTCATTGCCAGCACTTTATTTGGGATTTTGAATAGATATTCATAAGTGAGATTGTAGTTTTTCTTTTCGTGCAATTTTTTTTGAGTTTTAGTATCAATACTATGTCATCTTCATAAAAAGGATTTGGAAGATTTTTTTTTCCTTCTATGGTTTGAAACAGTTTAAAAACAATAGTAATAATCTATTTTTTATAAGTTTAGTATTATTTCCCTGTAAAACCATTTGGTCCCAATGCTTTTTTGGGGAAGGACAGTAGCTCTTTGACAACTTCATGTTTTATGGGAAATGGTGAATTTAGATTTTTCTCTTTTCTGAATTTAATTTTGATAATTATGCTTTCATAGAGAATTATGATTTCACCCAAATGTATTTGTGGTTATTTTCCTCTGATCTTATTTTGTGTATAGGCACCTTCTCCCTCTGCCCTCTTTCTTAAACTAAGTTTGCTAATGGTTTATCTGCCTCCTACCTTCCCCCCAAAGAACAAACTTGGATTTATTAATTAGTTCCACTATTTTCTATTTTCATTTTCACTACTTTTTGTTTTTATCTTTATTATTTCCTTCCTTCAGCTTTCCTTATTTTTCTTTCATTTGTCTTTTCTTGAAGTTGCATGCTTTTTTTTTAGTTTTCTGATTTACTAATATAATTTAAAAATAAGTTAATATAGTTTAAAGATATGAATTTTCCTTTCAGTATTATCTTTCTCATATCCCATAGGTTCTGTTATGTAGTATTTTATTATTATTATTTTCTACACATACTATAATTTTAGGTTGAATTTCCTCTTTGACTCCAAATTCATTTAACAATTTAAAAATTTCCATGAGGTACAGGGGTGCCAGGGTGGCTCAGTCAGTTAAGCGTCCAGCTTCGGCTCAGGTCATGAACTCGTGTTTCTTGAGTTCGAGCCCTGCATCAGGCTCTGTGCTGACAGCTCAGAGCCTGGAGCCTGCTTTGGGTTCTGTGTCTCCCTCTCTCTATGACCCTCCACTGCTCATGCTCTGTCTCTCAAAAATAAAAATAAAACATTAAAAAAATTTCCATGAGGTAGAGACTTTTTGCTCTTTGGTTTTGTCATTATTTCTAGTCTTATTTCAATGTGCTCATAAAATGTTGACTGAACTATTTGTACTTTTGGAATTCATTATAAAGTTTTGGGTTTATTTGTGCCTCTATATGTGGCTGACTTTTGTGAATATATCATGAGCCCTTAAGGAGGGTTGAGATTTCATACATACATATGATCATATGTCATACATTTTTTAAATGTTTATTTATGTGTGTGTGTGAGAGAGACAGCATGCAAGCAGGGGAGGGGCAGAGATAAAGGGAGACACAGAATCCAAAGGAGGCTTCAGGCTCTGAGCACAGAGCCTGATGTGGAGCTCGAACCCATGAACTGTGAGATCATGACATGAGCCAAAGTCAGACACTCTACTGACTGAGCCGCCCAGGTGCCCCTGATCGTATTTCTCTTAAAAATGTTAATGCTATGTTATTTGGTACATAGGTACTCAGAACTGATATATTTTCTATAGACTCCCCCTCTAAGAAGCCTTGTGTGCTGGGTATCTTTCATATGCTCCTCTTTTTTTAAATGATCTATTTATTTATTTTGATGTGCGGGAGGCACAGGGAAATAGGGAGAGAGGAAATCTCAAGCAGGCTCCACACTGTCAGTGCAGAGCCAGCTGTGGGGCTCAAACTCACGAACCGTGAGTGAACTCATGAGGTGAGCCAAAATCAGGAATCAGATGCTTAACGGACTTACCACCCAGGTACCCCCCCTTCCATATGCTCCTCTTGATAATTCTCTACTCTTCTTTGCTTTGTGCCTAGGATTAAAGTGACATTCTTGTTGTCATTTAGTGCATTTTGCTCCAAATTCAACCCTGTCTGATATTAAAATCATGCTCCTTTTTTTTTTTTGGTGGGGGGTTCATTTGCCTACTATGCCTTTGCCCTTTCTTTAACTGTCAACCTTTCTGATTAACTTTGTTGCAGGTGTATCATTTGAACACAGCAGAGTTTGTTGTTGTTTTTTTAATTTTTTTTCTAGGAGAGAGAGAGAGAGAGAGAGAGAGAGAGTGTGTGAGCAGGGGAGGGTCAGAGAGAGAGGGAGACACAGACTGAAACAGGCTCCAGGCTCCGAGCTGGCAGTCAGCACAGAGCCCGACGCGGGGCTCGAACCCATGAACCGCGAGATCATGACCTAAGCGCAAGTCGGACGCTCAACCGACTAAGCCACCCAGGCGCCCCTAACACAGCAGAGTTTTTAATAGGTGTGTTTAGCATGTGTATTTATTGATATGACAGATATATTTGTTTTTATATTAAGATATGCTCTATTTTCATAGCTTTTGAAAAATTATACTAATTTTTTGTTCTATATAAGCTTTCATTGTCATAATTAGAAATGTTTGCATTTGCTTTAGTGCTTATAACTACATGTTTATACAATTCCCTTAAGTTATTTCTTTAATACTATCTATTAATGAACAATGACAAAAATCTTCATTATAAACAATGACAAAATTTATATATTTCCTTTTCTTATTCTTCCCTTCCCTCTCCTGTAGCACTCAATTATGGTTTATTGTATTATCTTTATTGGACTTTACTTGTATACTGTTTAATGTAATATATCTCTATTACTTGCCACTTTTAAATAATTTCATTTGAATGTCAGCTATGAAGAATGAGGAAATAAAAGCTATAGCCAAGTTAGAGCACTATTTGTCCTAAAATTCCACTGTAGATCACACATGATTTAAATAATTCCTTTGTTCTCATGAAAAAATAAAAAGAATTGGTAAGATATTCACTGTAAGGGAATTCTTCTGAAATTCTGCTTTAAGAGGAGATTAATCATTTTTGTCAGATTATTTATATTAAGGGCACAATGGATATAAAAGGAATTCTAATATTTTAATTATGATTCCTCTGTCATCATTCCTTACAAAAAGTTCAGGGTTATTTGACTGTACTCAGAAATTAAATATGAGGAGTATATTGAGGTATTCATCTTGGGCAAGATTTCCTACCTGCTATCTTTCACCAAAATATTTTAAGCTAACTTTGTAGATAGAAAATATTAGATACTTATATAGGTTAGAGACAGTGGATTTAAGGTAACATTTTTTCTTAAACAAAGATTGGATTGTTCTATACATAGGTAATGATGTTGTTCCAGTAATTTCCTTGACCTTTTATCCAAGGTTGAACTTATTGCTCTTTTGGAAGGATTTTTGCCTTGCAATTTTTCCTGAGTTGCCAGTCAGTGGTTTTTAGACTAGAAAGGTCTGCCTTTCTTAATGGAGTGATGAAGGGATAATAGGATTTATCTAGGGCTAAATGTACTGAGGAGTGCCTGAGGCATATAACATAGTCATTTGAGAAAGGGAAAAATAATTCTTTAACCTTTGGGGCATGAGCTTATCTCCCAAAAAGCCTCCTATGCTGGATATCTTCTATTTGCCCTTCTAGATCACTCTTACTTTTCTCTACCCCTGTTGCCAGACAGAAGTTGGATAAAGCCAAATGGGATCATAGGATAGACATGCACAAGGAAAATGGCACAGCAGAGGAACATACCTGCCACATGGCTGTAACATCACTATCATTTTCACTGTGTCCCCAGTGTGCTAGGAGGAATATAATCACTGGATTTTATAGAGAATTATACATTTTGTTTATCTATTCACCAGTTAATAGATATCCTAACTGTTTCCAGTTTGGGGCTATTAGGAATAATGCTGTCATGAACATTCATGTAAGTGTATTTGTGTGGACATATTTTCATTTCTGTTGGGTAGATTACTGGGGGTGGAACTATTGGGTAACATGGAAGGTATATATCTAACTTTTTAAGACATTGGTGAACTATTTTCCAAAGTGGTTGTATCATTTTACCTTCCTGTCAGCAATGAATGAGGGTTATGGTTTCTCTCCATTCTCACCAACACTTGGTACTGTCTGTCTTTTTAATGGTAGCCATTCTAGTGAGCATGTAAAATCACCTTTGTTTTTCTTTGGCTTTTTATTTTGAAATAATTATAAATCCACATAAAGTTGCAAAATTGTACAGGGAGGTCCTGTGTACCCTTCCCCCAGTTTCTTCCAGTGGTTACATCTTACATAACTAGAGAGCAATTTTAAAACCAAGAAATTGACCTAGGTACAATGTTTGCATTGAGTTCTATACCATATTATCATACCTGTAGATTCACATCTTGCTAGAGGGTTGTCAATGTTCTTGATCATTTGGAAGAATCAGCTCTTTGTTTCACCAATTTTCTGTTCTCAATTTCATTCATCTATGCTCTTTACTACTTCCTACCTTCAGCTTGCTTTGGGCATATTTTGCTACTCCTTTTCTAAGTTTCCTGAGGTGGGATCGATCTTATGTTACAGATTTGAAACTTTTTCTTTTCTAATGTAAGCATTTAATGCTATAAATGTCCCTCTCAGCACTGCTTTAGCTGGATTCTACAAATTTTGAAGTGTATTTAAATTTTCATGTGATTCAATATATTTTAAAAATTTCTTCTTTGATCTATGAGTTACCTAGAAATATGCTGTTTAGTTTCCAAGTCTTTGGAGATTTTACTGGTTTCTGTTTTTTTCTTTTTTTTTTTGTTCTTTTATTTTTGAGAGAGAGAGGGGCAGAGAGAGAGGGAGACAGAGAATCCTAAGTAGGTTCCAGGCTGTCAGCATAGAGCCCTATGTACAGAGCTTGAACTCACAAATCATGATAGCATGGCCTGAGCTGAAATCAAGAATCAGATGCTTAACCAACTGAGCCACCCAAGAGCCCCTGGAGATTTTACTGTTAAGGTTTTGCTATCATCTATCTATCTATCTATCTATCTATCTATCTATCTATCTATCTATCATGAGAGAGAGAGAGTGCATGAGTGAGGGAGATCTATGAGAGAGAGTGCATGAATGAGGGAGAGGGGCAGAGGAAGAGATAGAGAGAATCTTAGGCAGGCTCCTTGCTCAGCACAGAGTTTGAGCTGGGGCTTGATCCCATGACAATGAGGTCATGACCTGAGCGGAAATCAGAATCAGACACTCAACCCACTGAACCACCCAGGCACCCCAGGTTTCTGTTACTGATTTCTATTTTGCTTTCACTGTGGGCAGAGAACAAACTGTGAATAACTTCAATTCTTTCAAATTTGTTGAAGTTTCTTTTATGGCCCAGGATATGGTCTATTTTGATCAACTGTTCTGTGGGTACTTGAAAATGTGTATTCTGGTATTGTTGAGTGGAGTACTCTATAAATGTTGGTTAGATCCTATTGGTTAATATTTTTCTATATCCTCATTGATTTTCTTTCTAGTTGTTCTATCAGTTGTCAGAGAAGGACATTCCAAGTTTCCAACTATAATTATGGATTTGTCTATTTCTTATTTCAGTTCTATCAGTTTTTGCTTCACATATTTTTTTTTTAAACATTTTTTTTAAATGTTTTTTTTTTTTTTAATTTTTATTTCTAGGAGAGAGAGAGACAGAGACAGCATGAGCAGGGGAGGGTCAGAGAGAGAGGGAGTCACAGACCGAAACAGGCTCCAGGCTCTGAGCTGGCAGTCAGCACAGAGCCCGACGCGGGGCTCGAACCCACGAACCGCGAGATCATGACCTAAGCGAAAGTCGGACACTTAACCGACTAAGCCACCCAGGCGCCCCATTTTGCTTCACATATTTTACAGCTCTATTGTTCAGTGTGTACACTTTTAGTATTGCTATGTCTTCTTCTTGGTTTGACTCTTTTATTATCACTTAATATTCCTTTCTATACCTGATATTCTTTACTGTGAAGTCTACTTTATTTGATATATTAATACAGCCTTTTCTGCTTTGCTTTGATTAATGCATCAGGGCATATCTTTTTTCATCCTTATACCTTCCACCTACTTTAAAAAAAATTTGTTTTTAGTGTTTATTTTTGAGAGAGAGAGTGCACACGTGTACGCAAGCAGGGGAGGGTCAGAGAGAAAGGGAGACACAGAATCTGAAGCAGGCTGCAGGCTCTGAGCTGTCTGCACAGAGCCTGATGCGGGGCTCGAACTCACAAACTGCAAGATCATGACCTGAGTCGAAGTGGGCTGGTTGCTTAACCGACTGAGCCACCCAGGCACTCCTAAATTTTTTAAATAATTTTTTGGAATTCCATTTTATCTATAGTGCTTGAGTGTTTTTGTATACATTTTTAAAGTGGTTTCTCTAAGTATTATATTATATACATACTTTATGTAGAAAGTCTCTTTACCCTGTTTACAATGCAATCATTTTAAATATTTCTTCTATATACATTAACAGCCACATCAGACAAGATTATAAGTTTTTCTTTAACTGTCAAATATAATTTAGAAATCTCAATAGAAAGTCTATTGTACTTATCTATGTTTTATTCTTTCAATTGTTCTTTCTTCCTTCTGGATATTCCAAGATTCTTTTATAATTTCCTTTCTGTTTCAAGAGCTTTCTTTAGGCATTCTGTTAAAGTAGGTCTGCTGGTGACTAACTGTCTTAGCTTTCTTTCATTTGAAAATATCTACATTTCTGTTTCATTCCTTAAGGATATTTTCACTGGATACAGAGTTTGGGGTTAATTAACAGTTCTTTTTCTTTTAGCATTTGAAAAATGGGACGCTTCCTCTGGCCTCCTTGGTTTCTGATGAAAAAGCTATTGTTACTTATTTTTTTCCTTATAAGATGTCAGTGCTCTCCCAAGAGTCTGCCTTTAGTTTTTATAAATTTAAATTATGATGTATCTTAGAACAGATTTATTTCCATTTATCCTGTTTGGGGCTTACCAGCCTCTTGAATCTTTAGGTTTATAACTTTTGCCAAATTTGGGAAATTTTCAGTAATTATTTCTTTGAATATTTTTTTCAGCTCCATCCTTCCCCCTTCCTCTTTCACTATGATGAGACAAAAGTTAGATCTTTTGTTACAGTCTCACAAGTCCCTGTGGCTTTGTTCATTTTTTAAAGTCTGTATTCAACCCTCTGGCTGAATATAGATGGGCCCATCAGACAACCCACCTAAAAATGTCCATAAAACCTAAATGATCAATAGGCTACTTAGAAGCAAGCACAGTTACCAAAAAGGGGAAAATTCCATAATCCCCATACCTCCGTACCTTCCCACTTTAAATACAGTCTCCACCCACTGCCTCATAGCAGTCTCTCCTTTACTATCCTGCTTGCTGCTCTCTTGCAGTGTATTCAATAAACTTCTATCTCCTTTGTTCTGCCTCTGGTGAATCCTTTAACCGGATTGTCATCCCACATTTGGGAGCCCCATCCGATCAAGAGAGACACCACACCTCACTTCTGCTCCTACATGTCCTTCAGTCTGCCTCCTCAGATACCACCTCAATAGGGAGGGGCAGACATGCTCTGTTAATGTTGGGTAGGACGGTGGGAGTCCAGGCTCTAATGTGGTTTCCATAGACACTAGGGGGAGGAAGTCTTATTCCCTCTAGGTAGGGATAAAAGTTGTGATTTTTCCATTAGGCCTTCTCGGACTTTCCCAGCAGTAAGGCTACCTCAGGAAAAAGGATGGACTAGAACCTGTGAAGTCTTTTCCATCCCAGTAATTCTGAACTTTATATAGGGGAGAGGTGAAGATGTGCATTTCTTTGAGGAGGAGGAGACACAGTTGTCTATGTATGAGAAAGCTTCATAAAACCATTGCCCCTGGCCCAGCATTTGCCTTCTGAAATTTCAGGGGGGTTTTCAGCAGAGTCCTATGGGGAACTGCAGAGAAAATATTTTCATGTTTCTTCACAGTTAGGCTTTCTGAGCAAAGAAAGCTGGAACCTTTGTTAAAGAACAAGTCTCGGAAATTAAAGGGTGATTTACTAGCCAGAGACCTCTGAAGATATTTAGACTTGTTTCCCTGTGTTTACATTTCAAAGGGGGATAAAATGGGTCATTGCTTAAATTTCAAAGGACTGTAAATGCCAAGGTTTCTCTCCCATCTCCTGAATGGAGGAGGGCAAGACGTGGCCTATTTACACTCTCAGGTTAGTAATTTTGGAGTTCTTCTTCTGTGGTATAAACTGTGGCTTCTCTCTCAATTGGATGGGGGCCCCCAAATGTGTGCTGATGGTAGAGTGGAAGCCAGTGGCGCAGGAGGTGAAAGGATTCACTGGAGGCAGAAGTTTACACAAGGGAGCAGGAGGCAGGACAGCAAAGGAGAGACTGTCTGCAATGAGGCAGTGGGTGGGGCTGTATGTAAAAGGGAATGGTAAGGAGGTATGAGAACATATGGAATTTTCCCTTTTTGGTAATTGTGTCTGGTTCTTTATTTAAAAATTTTTTAAAAATTAATTAATGTATTTTTGAGAGAGAGAGAGAGCACAAATGGGTAAGGGGCAAAAAGAGAGGGAGACACAAAATATGAAGCAGGTTCTAGGCTCTGAGCTGTTAGAGACAGCCTGACACAGGGCTCAAACCAAAGAACTGCGAGATCATGACCTGAGCTGAAGTTGGATGCTTAACAGACTGAGGCACCCAGGTGCCGCATTAAAAAAATTTTTTTTAATTAATTTTTATTTTTTTCTGGTTCTAAGTAGTCTATTGATCAGTTAAGGCTTATGGATATTTTGAGGTGGGTTGCCTGATGGGCCTGTACACTGTATTCAGCCTTGTGGTTGCTGTGGGCCCTTTTGCCTTGATCAAGTTTCCATTGCTCAAAGCTGTTGTCTAAAAGTGGCCTCTACATGAACCCCTTATTTGCAGGATGACATCTGGCTCTCCTTGTGTTGCCTGTGGCATACTGTGTGTGAGGAATGGGCAGTTATTGCTATAAGTAATAATAACTGTGATCTCTGTTCCAGAAACCTCATATGTGTTTTTAGGATAAAATGATCAAATATAGATATACTCACCACAAAGGGAAGGATACATTCGTGCTGATTTTGTACCATGTATAAGCTGAAGAGGGACATGCGGCTGGGGCCCATCAAGCTGCAGGCTAGAGAGAAAAAGTTCTGCAGAGCCTCACAGAGGTTGGAGCAGACACCAGCCCAGGATGGTAGAGCAATATGCACAATGAGAAGCCTTGGAGGTTGCTGGTAAATCTGCGTGGGAGTGGAGGGCGCTTTACCAGTACTTCGTCCATGATACATACTAACCAGACCAGAGGTAGAACTGGAGTCACTACCTGGATATTCTCTGTACCTATAGAGAAGCAAAGAGAAATCACTGGCTTTCATAAAACTGAATTATATGCTTGGTTGAAATGATGAACACAGTCCCAGAGGACTAAATCCAGAAAGGAGTCAGACTGGGGACTAAGTCAAGTTTCTCTAGACTATCCCATCTTAACTTCCAAGAGATTGCTTACACATGCTGAGTGGAACTAAACAAAAAGTGACACAAAGCCAAATTTCAGTCTTAAAGCAAGCTATCTGCCCTCATACATTTTTTTAAATTGGCATTTATTGTACTGTCTTTTACAATTTGTTTCTACGACTGCCTTTCCCAATACATTGTGAGCTTTCCAAGGGTGGAGAACCGGACTTGCCAAATTTATCTATCAGTGTTTAGCACAGTGTTTATTTGGTACATAGTAATTCTTTCTCTCTCTCTCTTTTTAATGTTTATTTATTTTTGAGAGAGACAGAGAGAAAGAGAGAGAGAGAGAGAGCAAGCACAAGCTGGGGAGAGGGAGAGACAGAGGGAGACACAGAATCTGAAGCAGGCTCCAGGCTTTAAGCTGTCAGCACAGAGCCTGATGCCAGGTTTGAACTCACAAGCCTTGAGATCATGACCTGAGTGGAAGTCAGACGCTTAACCAACTGAGCCACCCAGGCGTGAACCAAATATCGTCCTTAATCGTGATGTTGAAAGCCACTACCCAAGACAAGGAGACTGCTATCATTACTTCTATTTAACGCTGTAGTGAAGGCAGTAATAAGGCAAGATAAAAAAATATGTATTGCAGTGGAAGAAATAAAACTGTTATTATTTGTAAATGATATGATTGTGTATATGGAAAATCTAAGAGTTGATAATTTTATAATTTTCCCCAAAAGTTCTCATCTTTTGTTAATTTTATTCTTAGAGATCTTATTTTTTAGTGTTAATTTACATGACATCCTTTTAACTTTCATTTTTAGTTTGTTGCTAATATATAGAAA
This sequence comes from Hyaena hyaena, assembly GCF_003009895.1. Classification (NCBI taxonomy): domain Eukaryota; kingdom Metazoa; phylum Chordata; class Mammalia; order Carnivora; family Hyaenidae; genus Hyaena; species Hyaena hyaena. The sequence continues at coordinate 2,123,880 of NW_024080800.1, read as the reverse complement.
TAAAGCTGATTTTTGTACATTGATTTTGTATTTAACAACCCTGCTGCACTCTCTAATTATAATTTATTTGTAAATCCTTTTGGATTTTTTGTCCATAATCATATAATCTGTGATAATGACAGGTACCAGGCACATGAACAAAGTCAGATCGTAACAGCAAAAGGCTATTTGTAACAGTTTTGCTCATAATTGCTGCAAACTGCAAACAGCACAAATGTCAATAAATGTTGGAATGGATAAATTCTAGTATAATCACACATGTAGCAATGAAAATGAATTAGTTACACACAACAGGGATGATTCCAAGAAACGAAATATAAGAAGCAAGACAGAATACATATAGTACAATTCTGCCTACATAGATTTTATTTTATATTTTATCTTAGTTTAGTTTTGAGAGAGAGGCATGAAAGCACATAAAAGCAGGGGAGGGTCAGAGAGGGAGAGAGAATCTTTTTATTTTTCTTCATCAGGAATCTTTTTATTTTATTTTTTATTTTATTAAAAACTTTTAAAAAATGTTTATTATTTTTTTACAAATAGTTTATTGTCAAGTTGGTTTCCATATAACACCCAGTGCTCATTCCCACAAGTGCCCTCCTCCATGCCCATCTCCCCCCTAACCCCCCACATCCATCAGTCCTCAGTTTTTTCTCAGCATTCAAGAGTCTCTCATGGTTTGCCTCTCTCCCTTTCCCCCACCATTTCCCCCCTTCTTCTCCCCCTTGGTCCTCCGTTAAGTTCCTCCTAATCCTCCTAAACATGCAAGTATATGATATTTGTCCTTCTCTGCCTGACTTATTTTGCTCAGCATAACACCCTCAAGATCCATCCATGTTGCTACACATGGCCAGATTTCATTCTTTCTCATTGCCATGTAGTATTCCGTCGTATAGATAAATGACATCTTCTTGATCCATTCGTCCGTTGATGGCACTTAGGCTCTTTCCATGTTTTGGCTATTGTTGAGAGTGCTGCTATGAACATTGGGGTACATGTGCTCCTATGCATCAGCATTTCTATATCTCTTGGGTAAATTCCTAGCAGTGCTATTGCTGGGTCATAGGGGAGTTCTATTGTTAATGTTTTGAGGAATCTCCACACTGTTTTCCAGAGGGGCTATACCAGCTTACATTCCCACCAACAGTGTAGGAGGGTGCCCGTGTCTCCACATCCTCGCCAGCATCTCAAGTTCTCTGATTTGCTCATTTTAGCCACTCTGACTGGCGTGAGGTGGTATCTCAGTGTGGTTTTGATCTGTATTTCCCTGATGAGGAGGGATGCTGAGCATCGTTTCATGTGTCTGTTGGCCATCTGGATGTCCTCTTTGGAGATGTGTCTGTTCATATCTTCTGCCCATTTCTTTACTGGGTTGTTTGTTTTTCGGGTGTGGAGTTTGGTGAGTTCCTTATAGATTTTGGATATCAACCCTTTATCTGATATGTCATTTGCCACTATCTTTTCCCATTGCGTTGGTTGCCTATTAGTTTTGTGGGTTGTTTCAAATGTTTATTTACTTTTGAGAGAGCGAGGGAGAGAGAACGAGAACACAAGTGGGAAAGGGGCACAGAATCTGAAGCAGGTTCCAGGCTCTGAGCTATCAGCATAGAGCCTAACAGGGGCTCAAACTCACAGACTGCAAGATCATGCCCTGAGCTGATCTTGGGAGCTTAACCGACTAAGCCACCCAGGCACCCCTATTTTTTATTTTTTAATCATTTTTTCATTCACCACTGAATTCTTTCCCCACTGTTTTTTTAAAATATAAATTTTAGTTAGTTAACATATAGTGCAATATTGGTTTCAGGAGTAAAATTCAATGCTTCATCACTTACATACAACACCCAGTACTCATCACAAGTGCCCTCCTTAGTACCCATCACCATCTAGCCCATCTCTTACTCATCTCCCTCCATCAACCCATAGTTTGTTCTCTATCCTTACGAGTGAGAGAGAGAATCTTAAACAGGCTCTTTGGCCATCATGGAGCCCGATGGGGGGCTTGATTTCACGACTGTGAGATCACAACTGAGCTGATATCAAGAGTTAGACAACTGAGTCACCCAGGCACCCGTACACAGATTTTAAAAATAAGCACAAATAGCTATATTGTTTAGGCATGTGTACATAATGGTTAAACTATTTTTAAAAATCAAGGAAATGACTATCATTAAATTAGGGTAGTGATTTTCTCTAGAAAGGAAGGGGGGGCATTATGATTAGAAGGGACAAAAAGAGGAGGTTTGGGGGTATTGGCAATGTTCTATTTCCTCACCTTTGTTGTGGTTACATGGGTGCTCACTTTATAATTATTAAGCTGTATGTGCATGTTTTATGAAATGTTCTCTCTATGTTATATTTATTTATTTATTTATTTTTATTTTTTTTTAATGTTTTATTTATTTCTAGGAGAGAGAGAGAGAGACAGCGTGAGCAGGGGAGGGTCAGAGAGAGAGGGTGTCACAGACTGAAACAGGCTCCAGGCTCTGAGCTGGCAGTCAGCACAGAGCCCGACGCGGGGCTCGAACCCACGAACCACGAGATCATGACCCAAGCGAAAGTCGGACGCTTAACCGACTAAGCCACCCAGGCGCCCCGTATGTTATATTTAATAATAAAAATATTTCAAAAAGAATATTAGGAAAATCATAAAAGAAAATATTTTTATATAAAAAAATGTTCCCATCTTGGTGAGCTAAAATAATTCTATATAATTGTTAGCTAAAGAATGCAGGGAAAATAAAAACTTCTTTGATTTCCCCAGGTCCAAGAGAAATATCATATTATTTATGATAATTTTCAGAAACACTTTGGAATTTATGATCTTTAAAAATGATCTAAGAGTACATAGATAAATGTGTTCCCCAAAATCAATCTGTGAAGTTATTCCTCTTCAAACTTTTCTTTTCCGTTAGTGGAACTTGGTATTTGTTCAACAATTTTTTGTTGAGCTCCAATTATGTGCTGGGTACAGCTGAACAAATAAGTGAATGAATATGCTAATCTATTAAAAGTAATCTTGAACTAGAACTCCAAATCAATGACTAATGTATTCAGCAAGAAAGCAAATACCGTAATAAATTTTAACTGTATTTTTAAATTAAATTCATGGGACCAATGTAATGCTGAATTTGGGACTAACACACAGATTCATATAGACAGGCACCCAGACAGAGGCCTTATTTAATGCAGAATGAGCATCTACTCCCTTTTTCCATCCTCCTTCACTTCTGAAACTCTTGTCATTTTAGAGCATGGGCAGTTCTAAGTTTAGATAGTTCCAATATATACAAATCTCTTACTAGAGTTTAGTTCATCATCACCAGTCCCTCATTAACACAGTTCAACTTTCAGTTACTGTAGAATATTAACTGTGAGTAATCACATAAAATATAAATCACAGCTTGCTCTGCAGTCCACAAATCACTACATAAAAGATGCTCATCATGTTCAGTGACCAAGCATGTCACTTCTTTCAAGGTTTGTCAGTGACATGTCACTGCAAATTACTTGTTCAGTTTAAGCACAGATAACAAATCATGTTATTTTACTTCTGCTAGTGATAAACCCATGTAACATTCTACCCATGGATAAGTGAAAGAGGGAATTGGCCGAAATTGGCCATTTCAAGATGAAAGTGTAGTGAAGAAACGATATGTGGTAATGCTAAAAAGTGAAAGTTGAATAGAACATAAATGGACTTCTAGAAGAAAAAGCTGTAACAATGTTGACAATGCCACCATTTGACAGACTCTAGATAAGCAGCTAAATGGTCTTAGCAAAGGTGAAGCTAACTAGCTAACTAGAGTGCCACTAGCAAAAACTTCATATTAAAGGATCTCTTGGAGATCCTTTGAAAGACCAAAGGATATAATGTTGGAAGTTGATCCAAACATAGAAAGGAGTATGACAATTAGCTAAGGCATAGAGAAGGGGCGCCTGGGTGGCTTAGTCGGTTAGGCGTCCGACTTTCGCTTAGGTCATGATCTCACGGTTCGTGGGTTCGAGCCCCGCGTCGGGCTCTGTGCTGACTGCCAGCTCAGAGCCTGGAGCCTGTTTCAGAGTCTGTGACTCCCTCTCTCTCTGACCCTCCCCTGCTCACGCTGTCTCTCTCTCTCTCCTAAAAATAAATAAAACATTAAAAAAAATTTAAAAAAAAAAAAAAGTTGGCTGCCCAAAAGACTGGGCTGCCCAAACGACTGAGCCGCCCAGGCACCCCAGTATTATTTTAAAAACCAAAAGGATAGGAGTTTCCTTTCTCTTGCTATCAGGGTGCGGGGAATGTAGATGGAAATCTCCCCACCAA
>NW_024080800.1:2055435-2116404 GCF_003009895.1 Hyaena hyaena | reverse complement strand
CTAAATGGTCTTAGCAAAGGTGAAGCTAACTAGCTAACTAGAGTGCCACTAGCAAAAACTTCATATTAAAGGATCTCTTGGAGATCCTTTGAAAGACCAAAGGATATAATGTTGGAAGTTGATCCAAACATAGAAAGGAGTATGACAATTAGCTAAGGCATAGAGAAGGGGCGCCTGGGTGGCTTAGTCGGTTAGGCGTCCGACTTTCGCTTAGGTCATGATCTCACGGTTCGTGGGTTCGAGCCCCGCGTCGGGCTCTGTGCTGACTGCCAGCTCAGAGCCTGGAGCCTGTTTCAGAGTCTGTGACTCCCTCTCTCTCTGACCCTCTCCTGCTCACGCTGTCTCTCTCTCTCCTAGAAATAAATAAAACATTAAAAAAAAAAAAGCTAAGGCATAGAGAAGATGCACCTTTGATCGTAAGTTATACCATGAGAAGACAAGCACAAGTACTGTTCAAACTATTCTTGATTAGGTTTTTTACAAAGAAATAGAAGACTGATATTTCTTTGGGTTTCTAATGTTTTAAATTACAGTGTGCTAAATAGATATCAGCTTTACTATTTTTCATTTCCCATTTAGAGCTGATGGTAAGAGACATTTTAACATTCCGACAACTTTGAGAGGTCCTGGAACTAATTTAATTTTTTCCTATTGATGATTAAGATTACTTTGAATGGTTTCAGCTTGCACAGTCATTTTTTTGCAATTCCAAGACTGTACTCTACATGAGGTAAGAGGCAGCTCTCTTCTCTATATTTTCAAACATGATCAATGCATCTGGGCATAGTTCTAAGCAGGATCTGACCATTTTTGATGGTCCTATACTCTCCACTTTTGTCAAAACACCTACTTATCGGGGTCTCCCTGCAAACTGGTTTAACCTGGAACTCGGCCTTGAACCATCAAAAGCACCAAATTACTCCCTTACTAAAACTCTTCAATGGCTTCCAATTACATTTAGAACAAAATCCCAAATCCTTATCCCGGCCCGGAAGTTCTGCATGTAACTCCTTCCCAATTCTCCATCCTCCCGCCACGCTATCTTCTGCCCAACCCCCTCCCACCCTACTCTGTCTCCGAGGCGACTTTTCGGTCCACAAACGCTTGGGCCTTTCATTGTGGCTCCTGTGGCTGCTGAACGTTCTTTTCCATTACTACCCTCCTTAACTTTGCTCATTCTTTAGGTCTCAGGCTTTAGATCTTAATATGTTAGGGCCTCTTTACGTGCCTTCACAAAAGCACGATACCATGTCTTTATAGCCCTTGGAACACTGTGCGTGATAAACGACTTAATGGTTCTTCCTCCCGCAAGGCTGCATTAAAAATTTCATGGATCCTAAGCACTTTTGCCTTCGTGAGCCCCTTCCTCATTAAAAAAAAGAAAATAAAAATCAGGGGCGCCTGGTTTAAGCATCCGACTTTGGCTCAGGTCATGATCTCGGGGTTCGTGGGTTCGAGCCCCGCGACGGGCTCTGTGCTGACAGCTCAGAGCGTGGAGCCTACTTCAGATTCTGTATCTTCCTCTCTCTCTGACCCTCCCCTGCTCACGCTGTCTCTCTCTCTCAGAAATAAATAAAACATTAAAAATTAAAAAAAAAGAAAAATCAAAACATGTTCTTTGACCCTAAGAGGACATTGGTTTTTTTTTCATTCTCCAAGTTAGAAGTTAGAACACCATCGCAGGCCCCCTCAAAGCGTTGAGGGCCCTAGGCACCGCACAGTGTCTGGAGGACTGACGGCCCAGCCCCTGGGCCGGGAGAGGCCGCCGAGGACACGCGGCGTCAGGGTCCTCAGACACGTGCGCAGAGGGACGAGGAGCCGCGGTGCCTGAGGACCTGTGGGCGTGTTGCCCAGGCATGGTCCGCCAACACCGACCTGAGGGCGGCCCGAGTTCGGCCCAAGCCCACCCTGTGAGGCGCTGCAGGCCGTGCTGGCTCGGGGCCGTCCTCCAGCTGAGGCCCTCAGCCCTCCACCTGCCCGGAGGCCTGGAGAAAGTGCGGGTGTTCCCCCATTTCTTTGGGAACGCAAAGAATCCATTACCTGCTCGTTTATGCTCTCCGAGTGCGCTTGCGCCGCCGAAGGCGCCCGCGTCCCTCAGAAGGCGGCTGCGCGGGATTCCTCGCTGCGCGCGCAGCTTCATGGGCCGTTTCTGGGTCTACCTCAGGGCCTCGATCTCCTGAGTCCTTGGGCACCAGGGAAATGGCCCTATTTTGGCCCTGAGGTAGAGTTTTGGAGCTCTCTTGAGAATATCATGCTAAACGTACCACTTCTTCGGTAGCTAACCGCCACCCGCAATTAAACATTCCAATAATACCCCCTCATGAAACATTCCGGGGAGGCACCCCCCATTGTGTCCCTTAGCTTTAACCTTTCTCTTCTACACATTCAGTTGGTCACTCTTTTATTCAATAAATATTTGTTGAGGGCACATTCTATGCCAGGCACTGTGCTAGGATTGGGGTACATTGGATACACAATGGTCCCTGCCCTCATGGAAGTTCGTTTAGTCTACCTTCAACAAGTTCTTTCACGTCTTCAAACCTCTATATTCCAAAAGGGTCTGCCCCTCTTTACTCATGCTCATTCCCATTTGCTTGCTGATGATTCATATAGTCACTTTGACAAAATCCAGTTGAGATAGGATCATTTGGCTGGTCCAGGTCTTCAACCCTGGTTGAAGGGTAATTCTCTAAATTAGCCCACAGGAGAGGAAAAACTAATGCTAGTACCAAATCAGAAATGAACAAGCGCTTTCTCCTGTTTCTCTTTAGTATTGTCATCTCCCCCCACCTCTCGCTCAGTTCATTGCCTGCTATGTAGGTTGGGGGGGAAATCACTTTACCAATGAGTGATTCAGGACAAGTTAGAACCAATAGGAAAAGAGCCACCTGCCTATGTTTTAGCACTACAACACCAATTATTGCTCCCCTCATCTGTTCCTCAGAGTAAAACCAGAAATACTTAATCCAGGCTCCCAGGTGTAATCTGATCAACAGACTTCCTGTATTTCAATATAAAGTGTAGCTTCTCAACATGTCCTCTTTCTCACATACTCCAAATTAGTCTCCCTGTCTTTAACTTCCAGATTATTCCATACACTGATGCTATAATTATCCTAGTAAAAATATATTTGATCACACCATTCTTTGACTTAAAATTGTTTTGTTTTTGTTTCTGTTTGTTTGTTTGTCTTGTTTTGGTCACAAAGGCTGTTATGACTGACCCACTTGCCTTATCAGGCTCAATTCTCCTTGCCCTAATTGCAAATCACATCACCTGTTGCTCCTAGCTACAATAAATTTCTCTGTTTCTCTATAAACTGTTTTATCTATCTGGTGTAGCATTTATTGGATAATGTGCCAAAGACTGCATTAGACCTGGGGGAATATGACGTGATTTCCCCAAGATCCTACTAAAGTCTGAGGGTGACAAACTGCCAAGAAAGCAACCTGCATATTTCAAACTACAGGGAGGGCAACTGATGAAAGTCATCAAATACTGCCTTAGAAATCCACTGCCATATTTGTGAAGACCACAAGCTGTTCCTAGCCAATGACTGTGGTGGGGGTACTAAGGCCGACTTGATCCTGGGAGACATAGGATGTTTCATTCCCTCTCTTCTTCACTTAGGGTCAGACTTGAATCACATCTGACTGCTCTTGAAGCCTTTTCCAGCCCTTTCCTTTTTCCCTCACAGGTGTTTCCCCTGCTAAATTCCTTGTACATTTATTTTTTATTTATTTATTTTTTTAAAATGTTTTATTTATTTCTAGGAGAGAGAGAGAGACAGCGTTAGCAGGGGAGGGTCAGAGAGAGAGGGAGTCACAGACTCTGAAACAGGCTCCAGGCTCTGAGCTGGCAGTCAGCACAGAGCCCGACGCGGGGCCCGAACCCACGAACCGCGAGATCATGACGTAAGCGAAAGTCGGACGCTTAACCGACTAAGCCACCCAGGCGCCCCTCCTTGTACATTTAATCTCACCTTAATGTCTGCTTCTCGGAGGACCTAGACTGACTCATGAATATTTGAACAAGTAATTTCAGACAATATAATAAACACCAATAAAGACAAAAAGCATTCACCAAATATTTGTTGACTGCCTACTATATACCAGACACTGCACTAGGATCTGAGAATACAACTAAATCTTTGCCCTCCTAGAGCTTAAAGTCTATGGGGGACACACAAGTACTTAGGCAATGGGCAATGTGGTGTGATATGGGCTATGGCGAGGGAAGTACAATGTTAAGGGAACATACAGGAAAAGCACAGACTTGGAGAATTGGGCATGCTTCCTAGAGAATGGGATTATCATTCTGAGTTTAATCAAGAGAGTGAATAGGAGTTAGCCAAGTAAGGCACACGGGGAACATTTCATGCAGAGGGAATTCTGAAGAGGCTCAACCAGTCCAGAGCATAGTACGTAGAAGAGGTAGGCAAGAGGACAAAATATAAAAGGTCCTGTGAACTATATAAAGGATTTTGTATTTCATCCCATAGCGAAGGTATGGTGAGGAGCTGGACTGACATGTTTTAAGCAGAGGAGTGATCTGATTTGTGTCATGGAGAGAACATTCTATCTGTCCTGAGAGAAATAGATTGGGGGCTGGAATTGAGGTGGTAGTGGCTGGTAGCAGGTAGTGGTGGAAGCAGGACAGGCCTAAGAAGTAGCCCAGGCAAGAGATGATGGTGGCTTGAATAAGGGTGTTAGTAGGGGGATGCAGAGATGTGGAGGAGATATTTAGGAGTTAAAATGAATAGGTCTTCATGAGTAATTGGATCGATTAGAAGGAATCCAGAATGACAGAGCCTAGAACATAGAAAGCATTCAGCAAATACTTATTGAATAATGAATAGAACTTTCCTGGCTTGGATAACTGGAAAGATAGTGGTGTTATATACAGATATAAGAAATATTGGTTCTACCACCTTACCCAGTTACCCAGGCTGGTGTGGGAGTGAGGATGACAGTTCTGTTTTTGGACATGTTGAAAGCAAGGTGCCTGTAGGACACTGAGTGGAGATGTTCAATAGGCAGTTCGATATATGTGTCAGAAACTAAAGAGAACAATATGAATCGGAGACGTAGATTTAAGGTATAGACATTGATTAAGTTAGTATAAAACAGACAGCTTAGAATAGTGATTTTTCTCAAAGCAGGGATCTCAATCTATTAATAGGTAGTAAAATCAATTTAGTGGGCTGCAACCAGCATTTAAAAAAATAAGATAAAATGAAATTCCATAGAAAATATCAGGGTTTAGCTCCTGAACTAAAGAAATATAGTGTAAATATGACTTTGTGAAAGTTTATTTCACCACTACAAAAGTATTTGACTAGGTTGCAATGTAAAAAAGAACATCTTATTGTATGTTGCTGCCAAAAAGATTGAAAGAGATATTTGAAAACAAACAAAAGACAAAAGATCAATATTTAAATCATATTCAGAGAGGGGACTAAGGTCTAAGTTAGATTGCTGAGGAGCAGCTAGGGAGAGGCATATATCGGTGTCAAAGGAAGTAGCACAGAGGAGGCTCCTATTGTGTTGAAGCTGGTGTGTTAGAAAAAAAGCTTCAGAGAGAAGATGTGAAGTATCAGTCTTCAGTGTCTATTTTCCCTTCTAGACTAAGGAATTTGAATCCAGGATCCATGTTTCGCATATCGCCCTTGTGCAGGGACAATGCTAATCTCCATATCATTCTAATTTTAGTATATGTGCTGTCAAAGCAAGGCAGCAGGAACCATATTTTAATAATCTTTATCTATATTACTTAATAAAATGCCTAGCACATAGTAGGTCCTCAATAAGTATTGAATAAATAAAACAGAATTTGTACTTTAGAGAGATTACCCTGATGATAATCTGGAAAGGGAGAGATTGGAGGCAGGTTGTTTTTTTTTTTTTTTTTTTAATGAAACTATTGCATAGTCTAGATGAGCAATAATAATGATGATGATAATGGAATTATGATGATAAGGGAAAGAAAAGGACAAATTTAAGTTATTTATGATTAATAAATGTAAGTTATCAGGACAAGATGACTGCTTACATTTGAATGTGGTAGCCAACCTCTAGGATGGTCCTCTGAAATTCTGTATTCCACCCTTGTGTTGTCCCCTTCCCACAGTGCATGAGGATTGGTCTGGGTGATCAACAGAATATGGCAGAAGTTATTATATTTTTACTTCTGAGGCTAGATTATAAGAGACATTGTGGCTTTCACCTTGCTTTTTGGGATTAATTGCTCTAAAGAAGTAATACTATATTGTGAGGACATTCCAGCAACTCATGGAGGGGTCTATATGGAAAGGAATTGAGACTTACTACCAATAGCGAGCATCAACTTGCCAGGCATGGATTAAGCCATCCTGGAAGTGGATCCTCCAACTTTAGTCAAACATTCAGATGACTGTAGCCCCATCCAATATTATGAGTATAAACTCATGAGAGACTGGGAGCTAGACAACCCAGCTAAACTACTCCTGAATTCCTGACACATAGAGATAATAAAAGTTTATTGTTGTTTTAAGCCATTAAATTTTGATGTAAATTTGTTACATCTGTTATGCAGCCTAGATAACTAAGCAATGGGGAATATAAGAGAAGAAAGCAAAGATTACCTGCAAGGCTATAAATTGGAGGACTAAGTGATTGAGGAAGGAGCAGAGAGGGTGGGATGATGGAGACAGTGAGTTATTTTCAGGTCCTGTGTTTGTCTTGTATGCAGGATTTCCTAGTGGGCAGATCCATAAGTAGTGTTTGCCCCCCTTGCTCTCAAAGCCCTACTACTTATCCTTTTTTTTTTTATAGTTTTTTTTTTAAACCTTTTATCCTTTTCTTTTTTTTTTAATTTTTAAAAATGTTTTATTTATTTCTAGGAGACAGAGAGACAGCGTGAACAGGGGAGGGTCAGAGAGAGAGGGAGTCACAGACTGAAACAGGCTCCAGGCTCCGAGCTGGCAGTCAGCACAGAGCCCGACGCGGGGCTCGAACCCACGAACCGCGAGATCATGACCTAAGCGAAAGTCGGACGCTTAAGCCACCCAGGCGCCCCACCCTACTACTTATCCTTGACCACTCAGTTCAAACGTCATTTCTGCGAAACCTCACTGATTTGCTCAGGCAAAACAACTTTTCTGAGCATTTATTGCACATTTTTACAGCAAACAGAAGTCACGTTGCCTTGCAATGATCTATTTTCAGTTATTTGTTAAATGCTTGCTAAAACAATAATTTTGAGAAATTTGGTGTATTTACCCATTTAGACACATATTTCCCCTGGTAGTACAGATGGGGGCATATAAGCTTTTGGAGCCCACTAAGCAAACCAGCCATTGGAGGACCTGGAGCCAGCCACAGCCCGGTTCCGAGGTAGCACTCCCGCCTAGACCTAGGTCTAGCTCCTCCTGTACCTGGGTTGGGCTTCTCCTCTCCTTAGCTCCGCCTCCACCCAACCCCGATTGGCTGGAGGAGGAAATCGGCTCGACCATTAGTCCCTTCTTGAAGAGGCGGAGCTGGGTTGCGTTCTTGTCTCGCCGACGCAGGCCGAACCGGACCGAGGAGATCCGAGTAGGGCCGAGGCCGGTGGCACCGCGGCCCAAAGCTGAGGTGGCAGGGCGCGCCCCACCCAGCGGCCAGGCGGAGCCTAAGATGCTGGCTTCTGCCAGGCGGCCCCGCCCGGGCCCCCAGCCGCCTCCGGCCTCGCCCTTCCCGCTGCTGCTGCTGGCGGTGCTGAGCGGCCCGGTATCCGGCCGCGTCCCCCGCTCGGTTCCCAGGACCTCGCTTCCTATCTCCGGTAAGGCGTGGGTGCCCTCGCCCTCAGCCCTTCGCGCCGCGCCCGGGTCCCGCCTGCAGGTGCCGGCCCCCACCTGCCCTTCTCTACCAACGTGGGCAGGCGCTCTGGGGTCCCTCCGCGCGGCGCACCGAGCCCCGCGCCGCCCACGCCCCTCCGGGACCCACGCGGGACACCGCACGCGGTGCTGTTCCGCTGCATCGCTTTCCGGCCTCGCGCTTCGGCTCCCACGACACGCCCAGGTGGCTCTTGCTGCCCCTTACTGGCAGAACCGCGAGAGAGTTAAGCCCCCCATCGTGCAGAAGCGAGCACTGAGGCCCAGGGAGGGGATGGAGGTTTCCGAGGTCGTCCATTTCGGGGTTCCCTCTCCCTTCTCCCCCTCTTCCCGAACATACACCTGTGTCCCTTACGCCAGCTTGATGCCCATTCTGCTTCCAGACTCATTGGTCTTTCCTTCTACTCCAGCCACCCATTCTTCTGATGACCAGCTCCGCATTTCCAATCTGCCCGCTCCTCAAATCCATTCTCTTATCATTTCTACCTCCCTGCAGGCTTTTTGCCCTGCTTAAAGCCCTCGTCTCCCGCACCCACTTCCCAGGCCTCTCACAGCTCTAACACCAACTCCCGTTCTCCGATACACGATCCATGGGTTCATCTTAACCCTCTTAACCCCTCAGCATTCCGTGCTTTCTTTACCCATTCCCTATATTGAAGGTTGGGAAACCATTAAGTGAGTTGATTTAAAGTTCTGTTTAAATGCTTTCTAAAGTCTTCAGAAGGAAAAAAAAGAAAAGGAGGAAGGAGATTTGGTCCTTTGAAATGATGTGGAAGAAGGGATGCCAAGGGATGCCACCAGATTAAAAATGGGAATGATTCACACTTTAAAGGCTCTCTGCTGAGGTGGGCATGGGCATGGCTGTGCATCTCATTTTCTTCTCAGTGGGCACTGAGTGTTAGCACTTTGTAAAGACAGACCAATGAAGCTGAGAGGACAACCTGTTGGCAAAACCTCAGAACAGGGTAATAGTAATTTAGAGTCTAAACTTTAGCCTAGTGACATAGTGTTGCTTTGAATTCAAAGGACGAAGTTGTGGTCAGAGCCTCGGGTTTGTTTGTGCCGGAGCAATAGCCACAAAACAGAACTGAAGTTGCAAGGTGGGTTGGTAACCAGAAATTTAGAGAAGTCTCGATAGCAAGGTAAAACAAAGTTTGGGATACAAGTGGAGGTTGGGTGTTCCAGCGCTTATAATGAGCGTGAGAGAGTAGGCAGGTCCAGCACAGATTTGCGTATGGGTGTGGGAGGATGGGGTGGGTGGGCCTCCATACATCAGCACATCCGGGAATGAATGGCTGGTAGCCATTCTGTCAAGTCTTGAGGGTAGCTGAGCAGATGAAGCAGGTAGAGCAGAGCTGTATTGGTGCAAGGATAAGGACTTCAGAGTGAGCTAAGGAAGGTAAATTCATGCTAACTTATTGGTTGTAATCTTTAAATGGAGTTTTGAATGATGATATTGAAGTTTAGACTTGGCCCAAATGGAGCACATGCCTAAGGAAGGAAGAGAGGAACCGTTTGTGAAACATGCAGTATATGTCAGTTGCTTCCACATATGTTATAACATTTAATTGTCAACAAGCCTGATTGGTGGTGTTTATAGATGAGGAAGGTGATTCTCAGGGCAAATCACTTACTCAAGATCGTACAGCCGGTAAGTGAAAGAGCCACATTTAAACTGGTGCTGATCCTTCTCCAAAGCACATACTCATGCCCACTCTTTACCTCTTTGGGTGGAAATGGGGTGGGGTTGGGGAGGACAAGAGCAGTGGGAAGACAGGAGATAGTCTCCTTAAGTGCTGGTGAAGGAGTGAATCGTTGCCTTTCTAAGTGAGAAGAAGTTACTAATAAGTAATAATAATTAAAAAAAGGAAATTTAGAGAAGAAGGTACTTGTACCTCCTATAGGTATTTTCAAATTGTGTATCATGTTGCTGTGGATAGAAAGTACAGACTTAATATTTATGCTGTTATTTTAATAAAGTATTCTATTTTTATAGAAAAAAAACATACTTGACTCCATTGTGTGCTAAATATTCTGGCCTCATCAGTTATCTGTCTTTGGGGAGATTAGATGGTTGGCCTGTCAAAGCTCTGTTTTTACCCCTTATGGCTGCTAAGTAAATGATACCTGGAAGAAACAGAAATTGAGCCCTTTGGCTTTGCCCTTGTGGACCTAACCCTTATGAGCAATGGCTGATATCACTCTCCCCTCTCACCCTCTCTTCCTGCCAGAGGCTGACTCCTATCTCACCCGGTTCACCGTCCCTCAGACATACAATTACTCTGTCCTCCTTGTGGATCCTGCTTCCCATACACTTTATGTCGGCGCCCGGGACACCGTCTTCGCTTTATCCCTGCCCTTCTCAGGGGAGAGGCCCCGCAGGGTGAGAAATGAAAGTGGGGAGGACCCCAGACCCCAGAGCATGTGGTTAGATCCACAGTTTTATGAGATGGGTTGTGTGTTCATAATTACTAAATATGTAACAGTGTTGGTGGTGGCAGGGGGATGTTGGTGAAAATGAATATAGGAAGAATATTGACTTCATTATGTCAGCTACGGGTGATGGAGGGGGGTCATGGTGACTGGGGATGTTATGAGGGAGGTTAATGAGGGAGGAGGCCACAGTGACCAGGTTTCAGGTGACAGTGGGCAGAGGAATCATTAGAATTGCACTTCTTTAGGGCAATAGCCTTCAAACTTCTTTTGACCATCCCTAAGTGAGAAATATATGGTACATTTTGACCCAGTGCAGGAAGTGTGTATTTAAAGAACACATTCTTGAAACAGTATCTAGTCTCCTATATGTGATACATTCTATGTCATTAAAAATAAAAACAATTGATTTCATTACTCATTAATGGGTGGAGACCTCCAGTTTGAAAAATAATGCTCTGACTAAAGGGGCGAGGGTTGTCTCTGAAGTTCTCAAATTGATGGAGGTCAGGGAACTGTTTCACCTACTCTGACTTGGGAAGAGTTTGGGGGAGAATCTGGGAGAAACAGTCACTCCTCCTTTCTCAGATTGACTGGATGGTGCCTGAGGCCCACAGACAGAACTGTAGGAAGAAAGGCAAGAAGGAGGTAGGTGTGAACCCTGGCCCTGTCCCAAGGGTCCCACTGAGACCTGGTTCCAGCCCTGGCTCTGTGTCTGTCCCCTGCATTGCTCCCATCTCAGTGGGCCCAGGCAGGGGCTCTCACACCATGTCATCACCTGTCATCTCTGATCCCAGAGCTCCATCTAACTGTCCTGACACTACCCTGCCTTTCCTTGTACCTGCTGCTTCTGATTCTCTCTAATCATCTCTGACCCCCAGGACGAATGTCACAATTTTGTCCAGATACTCGCCATTGCCAATGCCTCTCACCTCCTCACTTGTGGCACCTTCGCTTTTGATCCGAAGTGCGGGGTTATTGTGAGTGATGGGTGGGAGGATGGGAAGGGTCTTCTGTGAGTGACCATGACAGGGGGCATGCTTGAAGTAACACTTGTGCATGAAAAGCATTGGGGGTGAGGGATGTCTTTGCAGGGTGGAGACTTTGTCTGTCACGAAAGGGGCATAGGAGAGGGAGGTGGAGGGAGGTTGTCTGCAGAAGGTGAGGTACATAGAGTGTGAGGAGAGAAGAGGGACAGTGAAGGAAATTAGGAATGCTAGCTAGGCTACAGAGAGGATAAATTCAGGAGAGACTTCAGAGGCCAGTATCTCATATTTCCTTTGCCCTGAGTATGCTTTGTCCCAGCAGCCTAGATCCATTTCTTAATCAGCACAATCCTTGGCTGCTCCTTCCTCCCAAGGCGTGTGACTCTCGCTTACCACCTTCTCCCACCCCCACTGCTGACTTCATCCTGTGCAGGCTGTGACCCTCTGCTCTCATGGCTTTTGAGGTCGCTGCCCACTAATGTAGTACTTGCAGGCCCTGTAGTCTGGATCTTGCCTTCAAAGCGGGCACTTTGTCATTTGTCAGCCGTCTTTTCTTCTAGGTCCTGTTCATTGCTGCCGGAGCCTTGGGCATCTCCACTCTCACACTCAGGCAGGCTTGGTACATGTACACCCCTAATCATATCTAGCTAAACATGGCTTCTAAAGTTACTGGGACTGGTGGCATCTCAGGAAGGTCTTAATGCTTTTGAACCCTCGGCTTTTCCCATCAGTTATCCAATAGTCAGTTATTGGTCCTCTGCCAGCACACACTTGTGACAACAGCCGGGATGAGTCAGAAACCTCCCCTGTTCTTTGTGTTCAGTGGCTTTCCTCTCTGCTCCAAGAAGCAAAAGAAGGGAGTACAACGACTCTCTCTTTCTCTCTCTCTCTCTCTCTCCTGACCCTGATCCTTAGCTGCAGATTTTGACTTGACCCTTCTGCAAACTGTGGTATTCCTTGCTACTTGGATCTTATCCGTGTGAAACTCCAAACCTCTTCTTGCTGAAGAGTCTGGTTTCCAGTACTATGCTGTATATGCTTGATTGCCCCAGTCAGTCCCTCTGGGCTAGACCTGAGGTTAGTTGGGCTTATTGTGAGTCCTTCTCATAAAGTAGATGAAAGACTTTCCACCCAGGGTGTGCATAGCTTCCTCATCTTGGGAAGGTTTCCAGGTCAGGGTGGTATTGAGAATCTCTATATCCCATCAAGTAATGTTGAGGGCATAGCTTCCCTACAGTTCTCACAAAGCTCAGAAAGTAGTGTGGAACTGCCATTGTCATATTTGTCTTTTTCTAGTCTACACACACTTGGAGAACCCAAGGGTATGAATACCAGCACCATGCCTTATAGGCCATATGATCACTCCAGGTTAGTTTCCCGGGGCCTTCTGTTCTTCCTCGGCTCTCTGAGGGGACCCCAATGGTTGTTAGAATCTAAGAATCTAGACATAAAATGTTCTGTACGTCCTGTCAGGATTGGTGTGACTTGGACTTCTATCTACTCCTGAGAAAATCAGTAACCAGAGTAAAGCCAGGGTTCTGTGTCCTGCACTCCCATGACTTTCAGCTCCTTCTCTGAATGCCCCCATCTAGCAGGCATATGAAATGAAGGAGCACCCTTTGGTCAAGACTTGTTTTTGGAGAATATAGGACACAAGCCTCCTACCCCCAGAAGTCAGCTGTGTTAACTCTTCAAGCCATATACTAAGACTGCCCTCTAGACTTCCTGAAAGTTCTCTTCTGCTTTTAATGTCTTATCCTGCTACCTGGCAACTCCTGCCTGCGTAAGCAAGCTCTTGCCTCAGTCCTTAGTGCTAAAGTCTCACGTCCCAGACTGATGACTTTGAGACTATGTATAACTATTATGTGAGAGCTTTGACTAACTGATCCAGACACAGCAATGCACTCAGAGTTGATTGCTCAGAGAAATGAAGGTTCTTACAAAGGAAGTCCAAGCACTGGACCTACCAGCTCTATCCAAAAGTGGAGGCTGCCATGCAGTGACAGCTCATCAGACATTGGAGGAAAATATATTTTTTAAACTTCTTATTTATTTTTGAGAGAGGGGGAGAGGGAGAGAGAGAGAGAGCGAGCGAGCGAGCGAGTACACATGAGCGGGGCAGGGGCACAGAGAGAGGGACACAGAGGATCTGAAGTGGGCTCTGCCCTGAGAGTGGAGAGCCCGATGCAGGGTTTGAACCCATGAACCATGAGATTATGACCCAAGCCAAGTCAGATGCCTAACTGACTGAGCCACCTAAGCACCCCTGGAGGAAAATATTTTAGTTTGCTTCGTTGAGAAAATTCCAGAAGTTAACAGAGAAAAATGCTAGACTTAATAATAGCAATGGCAAGACTTCTCACTCACTTGAGTATGTACTCTGTCCCAGGCTGGTGTTAGGTACTTTACATTCAAGATTGAGTTTAGTTCTTATCACCACACTCTATGATATTTAGGTATTATTTATTTCCATTTTACAAGCAAGGAAATTTCCAAAAAGTTAGGTACCGTGTCTAGTATTATGTTAGTAGCAGTGGAAGAGCCAGGATTTAAATCCAGGTGTGTCTGGTTCTGCCCCATCACTCTGTCCCTCTAGTCCAGCCTGCAGCACAGAAGACCTTATCTGGTTTCAGTATCTTGTGACATTTGACCTGTTTCATGTAACAGGGGCCATCTTTTCTTTTGTTTTCCCTCTAACCGCCTGGAGAGGGTCCTTTATATGTCTCACATCCTTCTTGGCCAAAGACAGAGCCTGGATTTCAACCCTACAGCTGGGTGAGAGCCTCCCTACCTAGCTGTCTTTCAGCCAACGAGACTTGCATCGGCCACAACTGATGGTACAGTGAGGAATCTCAACACTCAGAGACTGTGGTGGAGTGGTCTTGCCCCCTTCAGACCCTGATTAAATGTCACTTTGATAAGACAGTAAACATAACCTATCTAGTTAATAGGAGCCTCACTTGCTGAAAGATTACAAACCCAGATAACACAATGATGCCATCTGGGGAAACTGGAGAGGCGTCATTTCATACTTCAGTAAAACATACCGAGTTAAGGGGCTGATAGACCATCTCTGTGAGGAAGTCCAGCAGTCAAGTGCCAACACAAACTAGAGATTGGAAGGCATCAGACTTTCAGAGAATTTGGGCAATAATTTGCATAGAAAGTCTAGCTGGAAATGTAAGAATGAGTGAGGTCATTGAAATATATGTGACAAAGATGAAGGATAGATCCTTATGATACACAGTTAAGGACTAGAAAGGAAAGTAGAAACTACCAAAGGAGATAGAGAAACAACAATTAGATAGGAGAAGGATGGTAGACTTCCAAGAGAATCAAAACAGAATATTTGAAGGAGGGGCGCCTGGATGGCTCAGTCGGTTAAGCGTCTGACTTCGGCTCGGGTCATGATCTCACGGTTCGTGGGTTCGAGCCCCATGTGGGGCTCTGTGCTGACAGCCAGCTCAGAGCCTGGAGCCTGTTTCAGATTCTGTGTGTGTGTGTGTGTGTGTCTCTCTCTCTCTGACCTTCCCTTGCTCATGCTGGCTGTCTCTCTTTCTCTCAGAAATGAATAAAACATTAAAAAAAAAATGGGGCGCCTGTGTGGCTTAGTCGGTTGAGCGTCCGACTTTCGCTTGGGTCATGATCTCGCGGTTCGTGGGTTCGAGCCCCGTGTCGGGCCCTGTGCTGACTGCCAGCCCAGAGCCTGGAGCCTGCTTCAGAATCTGTGTCTCCCTCTCTCTGACCCTCCCCTGCTCGCGCTGTCTCTCTCCCTCTCTCTCCCCTAGAAATAAATAAAACATTAAAAAAAAAAAAGAATATTTGAAGGAGGGAGTGAGTCAAAAATATCAAATGCAGCCTAAAGATGAGGAGGGTGAGCACTGAGAAAAGGAGTCCTTGGTGAAATGTAGAGAGTAATTTTCAGCATAAGGATGAGAAAACAATTTGTGTTCTAGGAATAACAAGTGACCCAGGTTTGGCTAAAAGAAAGTGTTCATTTTGAGAGGTATTAGAAAGTAAGTAATTTCGGCTAAAGAGTTTGTACTCTAGGCGCTGGTGAGCCATTTTGTCACTCCCTTGCTCAAAAACTTATCAAGGCAGTTACTGCTATTCTAGGAATATTGATCTTGGTATGTAGAGTAAATTGGGGGCAAGGCTAGGCAGTGTGGAGTGGAGGTTACTGCTGTAGTTTAGGTGAGAGGTAGGATGGGCCACAGAGGCATGTATTAACCTTTATCCAAAATACCCAGACATCTTGGTAATCTCTCACTGTCATCCATCATTTTTCTCAGGCGAGGCTGCTACTACTGCCTCACATGTGAGATGCTTGTGCCCTTGTGGGGTCCCTCACTGCAGAAGACTTTCTTGACCCAGTGGTCCCTTTTTGGAGATCTTAGATCACATCTGGTTTTAACAGGCCTTCTTCAAGGCTCTCCCAGTAAAGTAAAACCTTGTTGGCTAACTGTAGCAAATAGATGAGCGTCAGAACAGGCCAGTAGTATACTTACAATGAGGGGATATAGATCTACATTCCTTCTCCAACTACCATCAGTGTAGTTAGGCTCTAGCAGCACCGTATGCCCTCTCTAGTGAACTAGCGGTATTGTGTCTGGCTTTTCAATCCCATAACTTTGATGCCTAAGCAGCCACAGTTAACTTCCCTGCCAGTCTTAGGTTGAAGTCATCCCTGATTTTCATTTTTAGATGTTATCTTCAAGGCTTTCTTAGTGCTGGATGCTCAGCTGAGGTACCCTCTGGCTTCCTCATGGTGGAACTCTTCCATCTCTCGCCCCTGTCTAGATCAGTCCTGCTCTATTCCTGGATGAAGAAGGCAGTTACTTGCCAAATCCTCAAGTTCTGACCTGAGTTTCAGGTCTTTACTGACTTCTCAGATTCCCTTCCCCCTTTCTATGTTTCCTTGACTCTGGTCTTGTCTTTCATCCTTCTGTAGGAGTAGGGGGAGGATGGCCCTTCTCTCTGAGCCCCTGCTTCAGATGGTCTTATATCAGCCTACACTATTCTTAGCCCTTCCTAAAAGCTCCAGCCCTCAGGACACCTGCTATCTTCCCTTAGTGCCTCTTGTCCAGTCACATATTTTCCAGCCAGTTGCAAATCCTAGTATTTCAGAGGAAAGATCTGCCCCTCAGCCTCTTAGCATCTTCTAGGGCCATCTGTGGTGTTCTTTTATCAGGGCATGTGGGTGTTAGAGCTAGGGGAATGGAGGGAAGAGGAGCAAATGGATGAAAAGAGGGATGGCAGAGATGGGAAATGCCAGAGCGGGTGGGGGGATCAGGAATAGATTGGGAGTATGGGGATAGTAGTCGATGGATGGGAGATGAATGGAAATTGAACTTTTCCTTCATCTGACCATCTTTGTAATTCTCACCATGAACCCCCTCATGACCCTAAACCAATTGCCCCCTTCTGGTCTGTAGGATGTGTCCAGTTTCCAGCAGGTTGAAAGACTTGAGAGTGGCCGAGGGAAATGTCCTTTTGAGCCAGCTCAGCGGTCAGCAGCTGTAATGGCTGGTGAGTGGGGAGAGCCCAGAATCCCCAGAATCCCTGTGGTTCCTTGCTGTAACTGCCTCCTTCCCCACCCCTGCTGTTGGAATTTCTGTGCCCTTTCTTTCCTTTCCTTGCAATGTCTATTATTCCCATGTCTCTTTCTAGCCTTTCCTGTTCTTTCCACAGTGCCTGTGTCCTCTGCTTTCCCCCAGATTTTTATTCCCTGGGTTTTCTCTAGAGAATGTGTCCTCTGCACCTCTAGTGTGAGTGTTTGCTTTGTTAACCTCATTTTCTTTTCTCATGGTGTTTCCCCCCGTGTTTCTAAGAGGAATCCACTACAAATGAATATTGTAATAAATTTGGAAAAAGTGTAAAGAAGAACATAAGAAATCTTGTAGAACAGCACTGTGCAAAAGAACTTAGTGTGACAATAGAAATGTTCTGTGTCTGTGCTGTTTAAAATGGTAGCCACTAGTTACATGTGGCTCTTGAGCCCTCGAACAATGTGACTAGTTTGACAAAAGGAAGGAATTTTAAATTTTATTTAATTTTACTCTAATGGAAATAGCCACATGTGTCTAGTGTCCACCATCTTGGCACAATTCTAGAATATCAGAAAACCGCTGCTAATATTATGTGGTATTTCTTTCTAGCTTTCAAAATGTTTGTGTGCACATGCATATGCTCTCATGCACATATATTTTGCTGGCCAGTCCTTTGTTGCTCAGAGGGACCAGTAATTGGTAAAGACTGTTAATTCCTGCTCTTACTTCCTTTGACTCAGCTCTATATAGTTGTTCAAGTGTGGAATGGTTCAATTACAGTTTATGCCCAAATGTTTTCTGGAGAATGCCTAATCCTTTAGCAGCTACAAAGTGAATTGTTTGTGTACCACATAGCCTGTATTTTAGGTCAGATCACCCCATGTACACCCTTCAAATTTAGTGAGAATCTGGCCATATTCTCACAATAGTATAAAACAAGGTTAATAGACATTTTATGAGTGTGTGTATTATAACATTTAAAAAAAACTTTTATTTATTTATTTATTTATTTATTTATTTAATGTTTTTATTTATTTCTAGGAGAGAGAGAGACACACAGCGTGAGGAGGGGAGGGTCAGAGAGAGAGGGAGTCACAGACTGAAACAGGCTTCAGGCTCTGTGCTGTCAGTCACCGTGGAGCTAGGCACGGGACTTGAACACACAAACCGTGAGACCATGACTTGAGCTGAAATCAGGAGTTGGATGCTTACCTAATTGAGCCATTTTAGGAGCCCCTATTGTAAAACTTTTAAATGTCGTACTACATGGATTTAATTTTGAATTTTGTCATGTAATTTTTTTTTTAATATTTTTTTTTTATTTATTTCTAGGAGAGAGAGAGACACACAGCGTGAGGAGGGGAGGGTCAGAGAGAGAGGGAGTCACAGACTGAAACAGGCTCCAGGCTCTGAGCTGGCAGTCAGCACAGAGCCCGACGCGGGGCTCGAACCCATGAACCGCGAGATCATGACCTAAGCGAAAGTCGGATGCTTAACCGACTAAGCCACCCAGGCGCCCCAAACTTTATTTATTTTTAAAGAGAGAGAGAGAGGGAGAGAGAGAGAGAATGAGCATGTGTGCAGGGGAAGGGCAGAGAGAGGGGGAGAGAGAAAGAATCCCAAGCAGGCCCTGTGCTGTCAGTCAGCACAGAGCCCGACGCGGGGCTCGAACCCATGAACCGTGAGATCATGACCTAAGCGAAAGTCGGACGCTTAACCGACTAAGCCATCCAGGCGCCCCGTGAATTTTGTCATGTAATTTTATATAATAGTCATTTCTTTCTTTTTTTTTTTTTAAACATTTTTATTTATTTCTAGGAGAGAGAGAGAGAGACAGCGTGAGCAGGGGAGGGTCAGAGAGAGAGGGAGACATAGACTCAGAAACAGGCTCCAGGCTCTGAGCCGGCAGTCAGCACAGAGCCCAACGTGGGGCTCGAACCCACGAACCGCGAGATCATGACCTAAGCGAAAGTCGGACGCTTAACCGACTAAGCCACTCAGGCGCCCCTATAATAGTCATTTCTATACAATTAAAATTTTTTTTGTGAAGAGAATTGTTAATAACGTGATACTAATTCTTTGAGCATACCAGTTTAATTAAGCAAGCCTAAAACCATTATGTAAGTTTATTTAATTTCCAAGTTTATTTAGTTTACCTCAGTACTATTCCCCATAACATTATAATAAACATTTTTATGCATAAATTTTTATCCTCATTTTAGATTGTCTCAAGATTCCTGGGAATGGATTACTATTTCAAAGGGTGTGAACGTTTTATGGCTCATTATTTGTTGCTAATTGAGTTTTTAGAAAGAGTGTACCAATTTACACCCTAAATCAGCAGGAATGAAAGTGTTTGTTTTTTCTCACATAAATTTAGCTAGAATTGTATTGTCATTTTGAAATAACTTTGCTAATTGAGGCTAAAACTGGCACCTTGTTTTAATTTGTATTTCTTCGAATATTAGTGAAGTTAAACATGTTTCATGTTTTAGTACTTATTTTTATTTCTTCTTCGGTAAATACTCTGCTTGTGTTCTTGGGCCAATTATTAGGTAGGATGTGTGTTCCAATCTATATCTTTTCTCTTGTGATTATATTTTTAAGTTAAATCCTTTTCCAGTTAGCAGATAAAGTTTTTTCTTCTTACAGGTTCATTTAACTCTTATTTCTATTTGGAACTTACTTTGATGAATGGCATGAGATGGAGTCTAAATTAATTTTTCCCATTTCGTTGATCACTTTACTCAACATTATTCATTATACTGCTTTTCTTTTCTCTTCACTGACTTACCTTTGCTGTGAACTTTATTGTAAAATTAATTTTTACGTACTGTTTTGGACTCCGTTCTATGAAAAACAAAAATTGGGATACAAGATCTAACAATGACCTTTTTTTCCTTATGCATGACTTTATAGGAAAAGACTTAAAAGCTAAATTTTAAACAGATTGAATCACTCTTAGACAGTTAATGACTTCCCTTCTCTGAAAAGTAATAAAATAATAAGTGTTTGAAACCTAGTACATACATACAAGATTTGTCATTTTTGTCTTTCATCTGCGATTGTAATTGACAAGACCTTGTTTATAGTCATACATGTTTGCATAAAACAGTTTACTCAATAGTTTTCTTAGCTCTTTATCAAGCATCTTTGGCAAAACTCTTAGCCAGTCATTGGCTCATTAAGAAAGATTTATCAGTTTTAGCAGTTGTGAATATCCCTTGATTCTACATAATTTTTTTTATCAACAGTATGAGTTCTCAATTACAACAATATAAGGCAATTGATTAACATACTTTCGTTGTTGCAAGCAGTAATCTTTATATTCAACCTTCTGCATTGTAGGTAATTGAGAAAATATAGAAACATATAAAGAAGGAAGTGAAAATTTAATTGTAATTAAGTCATCACTAGATATCCACTATTGTTATTTGTATTTTCTTCAACTGTGTCTGTCTGTGTGTATATTTATAACATATTGAAATTATCATGCATATTTTGCTTAGTATTGTATACTGAAAATTTTATCATAGTATTAATTACCGAAAGTATGAGCTTTATTTTATTTTATTTATTTATTTTAAATGTTTTATTTATTTCTGAGAGAGAGAGAGAAAGAGCATGAGCAGGAGAGGGTCAGAAAGAGAGGGAGGTACAGAATCTGAAACTGGCTCCAGGCGCTGAGCTAGCCGTCAGCACAGAGCCTGATGCAGGGCTTGAACCCACGAACCGTGTGATAATGACCTGAGCCGAAGTTGGACGCTTAACCGACTGAGATACCCAAGCGCCCCCAAATTATTAGTTTTAGTAATTACACACTCTTCTCTTACTTGAATGTAGCCCGATCTATTCCCATATAATTATGCATTGAAAATTTAAAATAAATTATTGCTTTTATAAATAATGCTGCAGAAGAAATCTTTTCACATAAATGTTTATATAAATCCTTTACATGAATCTAATTAATTGCATATGAGTCAATCCAGAAAATAGAATTGCTGGGCCAAAGGGTATAAAGGTTTTTGTGGTACTTGGTGGTTTTGGCCAAATTGCTTTCCAGTTTGTCCTGCCAGCATTGACAAGAGGACCTCTTCCATTACAGCCTTGTCAGTCCCAAGTAATATAGTTAATAAACATACAGTGTCCTCCTCCAGAGCTCAATTTTATAGGTTTTGCTTGCATCTCCATTAGTGAGGTTGAACAACTTTTCATGTGTTTATTGGTACTTGTATTTATTTAAGAAAAAGCCTCAGAAATCTTGCTCTTCAAAAATGACATTTATTTGTATTGCACTTAGATCAAATTAACAAAATTATCTCAGTGTCTCTATTTGCACTGGAAAAATGCAAGTATTTTGACAATAATGTTCACATTAGCTCAAGAACACTGGCGTTTCCTTCTGTCTCCTTTGGGGGGGTCTTTGTCTTCCTCTCATTCTTTCAATATTGGGGTTCCTTGGACCCCCACTCAAGGTCCTGTTCTCTTCTCATTTGCCATGGTTGTGATTTCAACCAGCTGCATAGAGTCTGCTTCCACTGCATTCTGATGCCCCCCAGACATTATCTGGAGCTACAGACCACATATCTAATTGCCTTCCAGACATCTCCACATAGATGTCCCAGAGAAATCTGAAAATCATCATATCCCAAACTGAGCTCATCATTCTCACGCATCTCTCCCAACCCGGCTCCACCACCATTGTCCTCTCCTCTGAGTGCATAGTGCCATTGCCTTCCCTCCCCCACCCCTGCCCCAAGTACCCAAGATGGAGACAACAGTCCGTTATCTTTGGTTCTCCCTGTCACATCCTATAATAAATAGGGTTTTTATCAAGAAGAGCAGGAGGGAGATTTTGTTCTTTCTCTTTCAGAATCTGCCCTATGTTTTATCATCTCTGTTTAATCTCATTGCATCTTGCGATTACAGCATCTGCTAAGAAGCATTGCAAATGTTTCAGATGCACTGGGTGCTGCCAGCATTTTGGGGTCAAGCCTCCCTCTTAAATTTGGGTGTATTTGCCCCAAAACTAGCTAGCATTCACACACTGAAACAAGATACTTAGAAATCCTAGGTGACCAACAGAGGAAAAGGTAGAATAAACACTGCATCTCCAACTATCTAATTATGTCCTCATTATAGGCTGTTATAAAAAAAAAAAAAAGATCCACCTGGCCTAATCCTTAGATAAGGAAAGGGAGAATATTAGGGTAGCAGCTATCTGCCCTGCAAAGCTCTGACAATGAGAAGAGAAGGGAGTGGAGGAAGGAAGGCCAGAGCATGTTTAAAATCCTTTTTTTATAAGTTAATGAATGATTATTCCTATTGTAAATCTTCTTTAGAAGTGGCCATTTTGATACCGGAGTGAAAATTTGAACCCCCAGGGTGTAGGGAGACGCTGCCATGGCGACATTCTAGGCTGTCAGTGGTTGGTTGCTAACACGCCTGGGAGGCCGATGTCACAGGCTTTATGCTTGGGCAAATAGGGATCTGTTTCCACACACGACTGTGATGTTTCTTTGGCTGTGATTCTTTTTTTGGAGCTTCACCCCCACTATTTCCAAAATGAAAATATCTAATTTTTTGAGTTATAAAAGTAAAAGATGTTAACTACAAAAAATATTGAGTGAATAGAAAAAAGTGGAGAGGAGAAAATAAAAATCAATGTAATTCCATTGGTCAGAAATAAATATCATTAACACTGTAGAATTATGGCTCCTTCCAATCTTGCCTATATCTGCAGGCATATATATATATATATATACACACACACACACACACACACACACATATATACATACACATATATTTTTTTAATAGGGTCATATGATACCTGGTGTTTATTTTCTGACCAGCTTGCTCACCAAATTCAGCACTATGGGCATCACTCAAATGTGTGTTTTAATGTTTACTGAATTGATTCATTCAGTACTAACTTGCCACAATTGCATGTATAGGGATATTTAGCAGTCCAAAAGAATATTTGAAATTGAGACTGTCCTGGAGAATCTAGGGCATGAGCTGTGTCCTCCTGTGGACTCCTGTCCTTATGACTGGTGGCTGCTGTTCCTTCTCCTCAGGGTGTGTGTTTGTGTATGTGTGTGTAAGACTGTTTCAAGCTCCTTGATATTCCTAGAACACCTGGAACCCTCCTACTTCCATCCAAAGTGTCTGATCCCTCCTGCTGTCCCTTAGTGTCAGTAACCTTCTGCTCTTTCTCTCTGAGTGAATGTGCTCTTCTGCAATTCTAGGCTCCAGAGTTGCTGAATGCCCCTCTTGATCCCTTAGGAACTTTGGCCTTTTACCTCCATCTGCGGCTGAGTCCCTGCAAATCATTTATGATTGTTGCTCCCCCCACCATACCAAATCGTGCTCCTAAATTCTCTTAACTGTCTCTTCCACACATCTCCCTCAATTCTCAGGACATCCATAACACAGCTTCTGCCAACGTTTTGGTTTTAGAGTGTTTTATGTACAATGCTCCTAGGGAGATTTTTCACTGTAACTCTGGCTTCTGTATCAACTCCCCCCCCCCCCCCCCCCGCCCACCTTGGAAGTACAGAAAATTGGCTCATTTGCCCCTCCAACTGCTGCCAAACTATGTCCCTAACCTGTTTTTCTCCTTCCTGAAATGCTCTGGGAGGGAATGGGGTGCCATTTAGTAGCCCACATAAGGAGCCACAGCTCACACATACTGAATGCTGGCTACATGCCAGGCCTATGTGTGGCTCTGTTTGTGTCGCATTTTACCCTCAGCACCACTGAGTGGAGGGCCGTATCATCTCCATGCTATGTTTGAGGTACCTAAAGCTAATTTGCCCAAGATCATACTAATAAGTATTTACGGTCCTGAGCCAAGCCTTTTTCACAGTCTCAAGCGTTAGAATAGTCTCCACTCCCCACCCCACAAGGGGATTTCTAACCCTCTGCTGCTGCCCTCAGAAGGTTTCCAACCCTTTCTTGCTTTGTATAAAGTATTTTTGAAAATAGGGATATTTTTCCAATGCCTGAGACATTCAACTTTGCTCAAGCACCAGTGACCCTAGGATGATTGTGCTTCCCCCCGAGTGGCCCTACTCGCAACTGCTTCCTTCAAGGTGCATGAGCCCCCATAGCTCTTGCTGGGCGTTCCATGCACTGGTGTCCAGCACACCAGCCTCACTTGCTTCTCTAGCCCCTCTCTGACTTGATTGTTCTGGTTGTCTTCATGTAGCTTCTCCCCTTAAATGGTGGTATTCCCAGGGATCTCTTCTCACTTTCACTTCCTCCTTGGCCATCACATTCATGGCATGGCCTCAGCCCGATTCGACTGTCCCTGTGGCCTAGACCCTTCTGTTTGATCCCCTTCCAGGATCTTTGATCAGATGTCCTGAGAGGACTGCAACCTTAGCACATTTCTACATCGAAAGTCGCTTCCTCTCCAACTACCTCCTTTATGGGCCTTCTCCTATCATTTTCTGGCTTTGCTCATAGTATCACCCTGTGCTGTCATCCATCTTAGAAGCTGGAGACCTTAAAGACATTATTTTGTTCCATTCTTCCACATCTCATATTCAATTGATTTTTAAATCTTTTTAATGGATTCTGCCTCAGAAATATCTCCCAGTCCAGCCCTTTAATCCACCCTCAGCTACTACCTTAGTACTGGCCCTGCACTCTTGCCTGGATTGTGTGAATGGCCTTTTAACTAGCACTGTCATCTTAAAACCCAAAACTGATTATGTCACTCTCTTCAAGAAATCCTGCAGCTGTGCTCTGCCCTAGAGGATAAAGTCCATGTTGCCTGTCATGGCAGACCAGATTCTTACAATTAGGTGCTCAGCTTTTCACCTGCAGCTTCATCTCTGCTCACTAGGCTAGCCATCCCCTGGGCCCCGCCAGAGCTGCAGCCACAGGGAGTGCCCACATTCCTGAATATGGCTTCTCTTGTCCTCACCTGTCCGTCTTTCCCCCTGAAGTCCCTCCACCTGGCAGATTGCTCATTCCTCAGTCCCAGCTCAGAGACACCTCTTGGATGCTGTTCCCCTAGTTAGATGTGGCTGGGTTCTCCTCTGTGTTCCCCTCCACATTTGTTAGTCATGCCTCCTGGAATCTGATCACATGTTTGTCTTCCAGACTCAAATGGGGGCTCTAGGGGGCAGCGACATGCTTAGTACCTGGCACAGTGGCTCCTATGTAGTAGGTTGTGAAGGAAAATGCCACTCTGTCCCATCCAAAATTCCTGTGATACTCGAAACTCCTCCAGGGGGTCATGACCTTCTACTACCCAGAGCAATTTTCTCTTAGTCTGTCTGAGCCTTCTCTGTGTTACAGGGTGACTATGGCTGTTTCACATTCCGCCCACAGAGCTGCACCTCCCTTTCCTGCAGAGTGTCTGTGATTTCTCTCCTCTCCAGCCCCTACTAGCTGTAGGGCGCCTCTGCCCCTGCACTGTACCAGGAGAGAGGAGCCGATTCCTCATTGCTCCCTCTGGCTGGCCGCACAGCATTCATTAATCCCCCAGGCTGCTGTTTCTCCAAGTGAGGTTCTCCAAGTGAGGTTACATATTAGGGTAACTTCAACTGCTTGTTTGGAGTTTAGTTCTTGGGCCATCCCCTAACTCTACTGAGTAGAATTGCTGGGCGCAGGGCCTAGGAATCTGTGTTTTGATCAATTCCCGAAGTGATGCTGGTATACATACCCTAAAGCTGTGATTTATTCCAGAGCAGTGTTCACCCCCCAATCAGAAAGAACACTAGTTCCGTCAGACATTTACCAGAGTGGAAGAGCGGAAGTAAGACTGGGCATGCTGCAAAGCAAACCTCGTTCCTGGAGAGTCACGTATAATTAGTACATTATGGGATAGAAGCATCCCGAAAACAGTGATGACAGCAACAAACAGACAGACAAAAAAAGCCTGATTTGCACAAAGGCAACCTTTATTCTGCTTCCTGCACATTAACATTCCAACAGGTTTCCCTTAACGCTGGTAGCCTTTACTGCCCCAGAGCACTTTATGTCTATGTGCATTTTAATTGAGATATTGCCTGTCAGGTGCTTAGCTGTGCCTGCCCTGTCAGGGGCACTCAGCTCCTGAGGGTTTCTGCCCCTGCTTTATACCCTGTGCTTCCTACAACCCCTTTTGCTTCCCTCATTCATCTCTGACAGCTCATCTCCTCCCTGTCGCCCTGCAGGGGGGGTCCTCTATGCTGCTACTGTGAAAAACTACCTGGGGACGGAGCCAATTATCTCCCGGGCTGTGGGTCGTGCTGAGGACTGGATTCGGACAGAGACCTTGCCATCCTGGCTTAACGGTGGGGAGAGGGGGTGGGGTGCACTGGGGACAGAGCTGGCTGAGGCCGGGTGGCCCCAGGCTGTGTCTGTGGTATCTGAAGCCACTGGTCTCCCCAGCCCCAGCCTTTGTTGCAGCCGTGGCCTTGAGCCCAGCCGAGTGGGGGGATGAAGATGGAGATGATGAGATCTACTTCTTCTTTACGGAGACTTCCCGAGCATTGGACTCATATGAGCGCATTAAGGTCCCACGGGTGGCCCGTGTATGTGCGGTAAGACCACCATCCTGACTGTCTGTCTTTTATCGTCTGCTCTGTCCTTTTGTCTTTTCCTTTCTGGGCCTCTGTCTTTGCATCTCTCCTCTGTTTCCTTTTTCCCCTCTGCTTTGGCTTCTTTTCTGGGAGTTGGGGGGTGTGGGGAAAGGGCTCTGACTTTTCACCCCCATACTTACCATTGTGACACACTGTCCCCAGGAGGTGGACTAGTGGCGGGGTTAATGAGTTCAAGTCCTAGCTCCACCAGTTCCTGCCTCTGTGACTCTAGGCAGGTTCATTAGCATCTTTGAACCTCTCTGTAAGATAGAGTATTAATGACCTCTAGCTATAAGGGTTGTTTTGAGGACCAAATGAGGTAACTTATGTAAAGCATGTAGGACGCTATTTCAAAAGTGCACAATGAATTTAGCATCATTGTTATTGTGACCTTTTCCACTCCATATCTCATTATCCCTTGGAGTGCTCTGTATCTTCATCCTTGCATTTCTGTGCATCTGCCTTCCCATCTGTCTGTGTCTGCCCTGAAGACAGGAGAAACCTATATTGGTGTCCACATGCCTCCCTCAATGTTGGTCTTCTAAGGAGAACTTCCCATGTACTTGTCACCTCAGGGGGACCTTGGGGGCCGGAAGACCCTCCAGCACAGATGGACGACATTTCTGAAAGCTGACCTGCTATGTCCAGGGCCTGAGCATGGCCGGGCCTCCAGTGTCCTGCAGGACGTGGCCATTCTTCGACCTGAGCATGGATCGGGGGCCCTCATCTTTTATGGCATCTTTTCCTCCCAGTGGTGAGGGGGTCCTGGTGTGGAGGAGACCTACAGGGTGGGAGAGATATGAGGATGGGTGCAGCATCAGTGCTGTCTGCTCCAGAGTGGGTGGGCTCTCCCTGGAGCCCTGTTCCCTCTGACCTGGAGCAGGCTGCATGGCTCCCTGGGTCACTGTCCCTGAATTTCTCATGGGTCATTTTGGGATGAATTGCTGATCCCTAGTTCCCTATAGATATGTGGTTCCAACCTGTGGCTCTCACAGGGAGGGGGCTGCCATCTCTGCTCTCTGTGCCTTCCTACCACAAGACATTCGGACAGTGCTGAATGGTCCCTTCAGAGAGCTGAAACATGACTGCAACAGGGGGATGCCTGTCATGGACAATGACGTACCCCAGCCCAGACCTGGAGAGGTGAGGGGACTGGGGCATCTCCTCCCTTCACACCTGAATTGCTGCATGAGAGAAAGGGCCCAACTAAGCACCATGGACATTTCCTGGCCCCTGGGAAGCTGTCACCCATCCTGTGTTTCCTCCAGTGCATTGCCAACAACATGAAGCTCCAGCAGTTTGGGTCATCACTCTCCCTGCCTGACCGTGTGCTCACCTTCATCCGGGACCACCCACTCATGGACAGGCCGGTATTTCCCACTGATGGGCATCCCCTGCTCGTCACTACAGATACAGCCTATCTCAGAATTGTGGCCCACAGGGTGACCAGCCTCTCAGGGAAAGAGTACGATGTGCTCTACCTGGGGACAGGTATGTTTCATAGTCAGGCGAGTTGCCCATCTGGTGCACACACATGCTTCTGTCACAGAGAAAGCCCCTTACATACAGGTATCAGAGTCCCAGGCAGGTATTTCCCACTGATGGGCATCCCCTGCTCGTCACTACAGATATAGCCTATCTCAGAATTGTGGCCCACAGGGTGACCAGCCTCTCAGGGAAAGAGTACGATGTGCTCTACCTGGGGACAGGTATGTTTCATAGTCAGGCGAGTTGCCCATCTGGTGCACACACATGCTTCTGTCACAGAGAAAGCCCCTTACATACAGGTATCAGAGTCCCAGGCACAGGTGTAGCTCTGTCATTGTGTCTTGCCCCTTGCCTGCTTCCTAGAGGATGGACACCTCCACCGAGCAGTGCAGATTGGACCCCAGCTCAGCGTCCTGGAGGATCTGGCCTTATTCCCTGAGCCACAGCCAATTGAGAGCATGAAATTGTACAAAGTGAGTTGTAGATTTTGGGGAGTTTGCTGGGGGGAGGGGGAGCATCTGAGCCCAGAGCCAGTTTGCTACCCTGAGGTCTGGGAGATCAGGCATGTTCTTCTTCCTCCCTCCTTTTGTGTAGAACTGGCTCCTGGTGGGCTCCCATACTGAGGTGACACAAGTGAACACAACCAACTGTGGCCGTCTCCAGAGCTGCTCAGAGTGCATCCTGGCCCAAGACCCTGTCTGTGCCTGGAGCTTCCGGCTGGATGCGTGTGTGGCCCATGCTGGGGAGCACGGAGGGTGAGTGTCGCTGCACAAGTCTCCTGCCTGCTGTCCTAGAGCACTGGGCCATCCACATGTTTATGTCTGTTTCTTATCTGTTAATGCTGCCTCACCTGCGAGCGCGCGCGCGTGTGTGTTCTGTTTGTGTCATTTGTGTGTCCATGTGTCAGTCCATACTGATTCATGCATCCGTCCATCTTGGTGCTGTCTCATCAATGTTCTTGCCTCTTGCCCTGACCTTGATTGACCTCCAGATTGCCACACACTTCTCAGTTTTCATTTTACAAGAGCTCTCAGAAGTGTTTCCGCAGTTGACTGCTCCTTCTTTCATTCTGTATGCTACTCGAACCTTGTGCCTTCTATGACTCTGCAGTTTCCTGGGCTTCCTCCCTCTCCTACCATCTATCTCCCTTACTGATTTCTTTTCTATTCCACTCCTGAATGTTGGTATTCCTCAGGGTTCAGTCCTTCTCTTTACACTTCCACACTCTTTCTAGGTGATTTCATTCCCATTATCTTCAACACTGCCTGAGTGCCAGTGACAACCACGGATGTGTCTTTAGTTGAGCTACAGAACTCCCTATCTAACCGCCTACTTGATCTTCCTTTTGGATGCTTCACAAGCAACTCAAGCTTAGCAAGTCTTAGCATGCACTGTTGTTTCCCCTTTCCTTCACATGCTGCTCCTGTGGTTTTCCTCATCTTGAGAATGGGACCTCCATCCATCCAGTTGCTCCAGTCAAACTGTATTGCAATTTATACTCTAGCTCCACCTGTGATTTCCTTGGTCCATACTCACTTCTCTCCATCTCTGCCACTAACACCCTAGTCTAAGCCATCATCACTTCTTGACTGGATTATTCTAATAACCCCTTGATTGATCTCCTTTTGACCATTGGAACATCCTACCATCTATTTCCCCCTTAGCAGTTAGCTTAAAATCACATGGCACATTGAAGCAAATCCCTGACATCATATTCATAAAATATTTCAATATGTATTTCTACCAGATAAGGACTCTCTTAAAAACATTTTACTATTGGGAATTTCAAACATTCAAAAATAGAATAACATCATGAATTCCCATCATCCATTGCTCAGCTTCCACAGCTATCCATTCTTTGGGCAATCTTGCTTCATCAATACCCTCACTCACTCCCAGTTATTTTACAGCAAATCTCATATATAATGTCACTTTATCTGTGTATCTTACAGAATATGTCTTTAACACAGAAGGAATTAAAAAAATAAGCATATTATCATTATAATACCATAAACTTAATGTCATGAAACATCTCATCAATGTTCCAATTTTCTCAAGTAGGTATACTTAAAAATAATTGCTTAAGATCTAAATACCATCCATCAATTGCAATTGATTGAGGTGTTTCTCTTTGCATTAATGCTTATTTATTTTTGAGAGAGAGAATGCCTGTGTGGGAGGAGCAGAGAGAGAGGGAGACAGAGAATCCTAAGCAGATTCCATGCTGTCAGCACAGAGCCCAACATGGGGCTGGATCCACAAACTGTGAGATTATGACCTAGGCTGAAATCAAGAGTTGGGCTCTTAACTGACTGAGTCACCAAGTGTCCCAATTGATGTGGTCCATGAGACTTTTACTTTTCTTTAATGTTTATTTATACTTTTAGAGAAAGACAGAGCACAAGCAGGGGAGGGGCAGAGAGAGAGGGCAACACAGAATCCAAAGGAGGCTCCAGCCTCTGAATTGTCAGTACAGAGCCCAACATGGGGCTTGAACTCACAAACTCTGAGATCATGACCTGAGCTGAAGTCGGAGGCTTAACCAACTGAGCCATCCAAAGACCTAATTTTTAAATGACGTTCCCTTTAATGAAACATTTTTAATTGATTGCTTGGAAAGTATTTTTTCCAAACCGACTTTGAGATTTCCTGTTTTGAAGCCCAGTTAATCTATACTATATTTGTACATATTACTGAACCATAGGTTACCAGTATTTTAGAAGTAAAAGTTCTTGTTTTGGGGATGTTTTTTTCATTAAGAACTTTGATCTGGTAGTTTCTCTTGGTAGGACTTTTAAATGTCTAAGACAAGGCAAGTGCTTTATTGTTTTAATATCCATTAAAATGAGAATTTCATTGTTTTGGGGTATACTGTGTACTTGAGCCTCAGGGTCCCCTTAAGATATAACATGGGTGTGTGTGTGGTATGTGTATACGCTAGTATATTTCTTGGTGCTATAAGAAATTACCAAGTTGGTGCTTGTATGCACTTTATGCTCCAAACCTCAACTTCTAAAAGCGAGAAAGACTATGAAGTTCCTGTAGCTGCAGTCCACATATGGCCTCCCATGTTCCCCACTCTCAGCCAGACCAAGTGACCTTGACTTTATCTAGAAGGCTGTAATGTATTCATACCAGTCTTGGAGCTCATTTCAGGCACCTTAATTCATTTTGAAGTTCATACTCATGTGTGTTCATACTCAAATGGAGCCTGTCTTTGGTTGAGGCTTTTGTGTGTTCAGTTAGAACTTGATCTCCACTGATAGGTTGATAGAGGGTCTCCCTCTGGGGAGTGGTGACAGGATTTTCAGAGTGAGCAGTCTGTTCTGCTGTCCCTCTGTCAGACACAGTCCACCCACATCCTGGAAGTGCCAGGCTTGTGTTGTTTGAAACAGATCCATTAGAGGCTAATAGATGTCAACAGCTGTTGGAGAAAGAATGATCCTACGTAGAGATAAGCAGCTTTTATGAAACAAAGTCATCTCACTGACCCTCACAGAATTTTTAAATGTTTATTTTTGAGGGGAGGTGGCGCTGGCAGAGAGAGAGGGAGACACAGGATCTGAAGCAGACTCCAGGCTCTGAGTTGTGCAAAGAGCCCAACTCAGAGCTTGAACTCACAAACCATGTCCCTCGCAGAATTTTGATTAACTTTTATAGAAAAGAAGTTTTCTGTCTTAACAGAAAAAAAGTTAACTGTCGTTTTTATGGATTTTCCCCCCAGAGAAATCTTGTAGTTGTGGATACCCAGATACATTTCTTAGAGGTTCCTATGTGTTTTTTTAAAGCACCCTCCAAACACTTTTCCAGCACACCTAGTGCAAATTTAATTCTCTGTGGTCTGTTGGAAATATGTGTCGAATTGGATGTGGCAAGCATCATGAGTAAAAGGGGTATCGGGGAAAATTTTATTAATGAAGAGGATGTTGATTGATAGTTTCAGGAGTGATTTATGAGATGGTGGGAGCCATAATGTTCGGTAATTGAATGTTCAGTGGTACTGAAGAAGGTAGAAGGAGGTGTTGACACTGGATTTACCAAGTATTCTCTTCTATACAGGCTGGTTCAAGACATAGAGTCAGCAGATGTCTCTTCTTTGTGTCCCAAAGAGCCCGGAGGTCTGTATGACTTAGGGTAATGTGGGTGGAGTGGGTGAAAATGGGCTAGAATGTTGTCCATTTCGGACCCACGTTAAAAATTGGAAGATTTGGCAGCAGGTGACCCATGGCCCTACTTTTTATCTTTCTCCTCATGGTCCCTTATATCTGATATCATGCCACATTTCTCTGCATTACATTCCAGCTGGTAGCAAAACCACCTTTTGTGCCTTTGCTGTCTCTCTGCAGAACGCCCAGTAGTGTTTGAAGTTCCTGTGGCTACAGCTGCGCATGTGGTCTTACCATGTTCCCCAAGTTCAGCATGGGCATCCTGTGTGTGGCACCAGCCCAGTGGAGTGACTGCACTTACCCCCCGGCGGGATGGGCTGGAGGTGGTGGTAACCCCAGGAGCCATGGGGGCTTATGCCTGTGAATGTCAGGAGGGTGGGGCAGCCCGTGTGGTGGCTGCGTACAGCCTGGTATGGGGCAGCCAGCGAGGCCCCCCAAGTCAGGCCCACACAGTAGGGGCGGGACTGGCTGGCTTTGTCCTGGGGGTTCTTGCAGCATCCCTGACTCTCCTTCTGATTGGTCGGCGTCAGCAGCGACAGCGACAGAGAGAACTTCTGGCCAGAGACAAGGTGGGCTTGGACCTAGGGGCCCCACCATCTGGGACCACGAGCTACAGCCAGGACCCTCCCTCTCCTTCTCCTGAAGATGAGCGGCTGCCCCTGGCCCTGGCCAAGAGGGGCAGTGGCTTTGGCGGCTTCCCTCCACCCTTCTTGCTTGATCCTTGCCCAAGCCCAGCCCACATCCGGCTCACCGGGGCTCCTCTAGCTACATGTGATGAAACATCCATCTAGGGCAAATGATGGCTAGCGCACAGGTGGCCCCTGCAGGGGAATGACCATTAAGATGTTGGGGGTGGTGGGCCTGGAAGACCATCATGGCCTCTGAGCTCTCTTTTGGTCTTTGTGTAATCACTTAGACTTTGTGTCTGCCCACTCTGGGCCTGGCTGGGCTCTGGTCCAAGCCTGTGCTTGATTTCCTGATTGCCATGCGAGATCAGAGCTGCAGTCTCCACCGAATTAGGACTTTTCCCACGCCTGCCCTCTGAACTGCTGCGACCCCTTCAGCCTTGGCCCCCCATCTTTGGCCCACTAGTTTGGGGATGAGGAACAGAACATGGCTATGACTTTGCCTTCTGGTGGGCCCTGGCCTGAAGGAAGACCCCCTAGAGGTGGTGTGGGGCTAGTGTGCATTAAGTGTTTTTGTTCATTCTCTTTAGTTTATCAGATTCTCTGTGGGGAGTGCATGATCCCCATGTCGCAACATGAAATATCTGCCCTGAGATGTCCCCTAACCCAGTTTTCCTTATTCTGTAAAAGAGTGTGTGTAAATACACAGGTGTTCGTTGGAGGCCTGGCCACATGTGCATGAATGACTGGGCCAGTGCTCAGGTGTGCTCATGAAGGGTCAGGAGGGGGAAGGTGGGAATGGAGGCACTGCCTGCCGAACTTCAGACCCTGCAGCCAGTGAAGGAATGGCTTTCCTTTCTAAAAGGAAATAAACCACCACCCTGTTCCTATCACCTCCTAGAACCCTTCTCTTGAGTAGAGAAAAACTCCCCAAGTGACCTTCTGGGTGGGAAGGACAGCGGTACATGTGACCCCATCTTTCTCTTTGTTTTTGCCTCCTGGCTGCCACCACTGCCACACACAGCTGTTCTTTCTCTGGCTGGAGTACAGGCTGGACCCCCTTCTTTAGCTCTCATTAAAAAAATTTCACAACATTCTAAGTGTTAAGGGACAACAAAAGGGGAATTTTCATAGGAAATAGAAGTTGCAGAAAAATAAGTGTGTATCAGTGACTTTACTCAGGTTGACACCCTTGCCCTAAATCAGAAGTTCTCCACCTGGGGTCTGTGGACTCCCTGAAATCGTATGCAAAATGTTGTCTGTACCTGTGAGTCTGTGTTTTTATGGGGATGGGGGGTTATGGCTTTCATCAGATTCTCAAGGCCTTAACAAAGTTAAAGGACCACACCTCGAGGTCGCCACACATTGGCCAAGCTGCGGGGGTGCCACACAGCGGCAGCTCTTCCTGCCCCACCATCCCTTCCCTGTGGCCAGCCCCTGGACTTGGAGCCACAGGACTCCCTCCTGTTCTCCCGTCCCTGGAAGCTGGGCTCTTGTGTGTATTTGAAGATACTGTCAACTCCTACCAAACATGAAGACCTCTTCCTGCTTCACAGCTCCCAGATGCTCTAGGCTTCTCCTGCTCAGTCCTGGTCTTGGCCTGTGTATGTGCCTCGTTCATCCCTGGTGGGGGACCCCCTTGAGCTCCAGTGAATGATTCAGCCCTTCCCAGTTGAAGTTTCAACTCTACTTTCCTTGGCAGCAGCCTGTGAACTCCTCAAAAGAGTCCCCTTGGGTTTGGGATTATCAGTGGCTTTGCCACTAATAAGTATGATTTTCAACAAGTAATCTAATGTCGGAACATTGGTTTACTCATGTGTAAAGTGGGGATAATAATACCTACCTCAGGGTTGCTGCAAGGATTAAATGGGAAAACATGTAAACAATAAAGCACTATCTATGCCAGTAGGTGTTGTTATTATAAATGTTGACCAATCATGCCATAATCATATAGCTTACCCATATGATAACCATGACACATGCCGCCACTTTAAGCTCCATTCTATGGAAGAAGGATCATTGCCTTACACAGACCTCTTGTCCTGGATCATCTCAGGCCAGGTCTTAGATGCTGGTGTCCAGGTTTTGGGAGCCAGGACCTGTAGTTTTTATAATCAGATGTGCCTGAGCTTAGTGACCTTATTAGTCCTATATGAGAATGGAAGAAGTTTTTGTGTTCTTGGGTTTATTCTCTTGAGGTTATAAGCTTATTCTATTTTGGGGGGAGGAGGAAAGGTGAGGAGATGTCAGAAGGGCCTGGGGTCTCTGGGAGGAGGAGGGGGATCAGATCACAATGGATTTGGGGCATTTGGTCCTTGGACAGTGCCTGTGGTTGGGGGGAAATGAGAGGAGAAATGTATGAAAAAGTGAAGAAGAGGGAACTAGGCACAAAGAGAAAAGAGTTACCTCTTGGTGTAAAGTTCAAGCCCCAAGAATGAGTGATAGCACGAGTGTGGAGCCAACTCCCAAAGAAATAGTGTGAATAACTGCATGATCTTTTAGCTGTGTGGGAAGGGAGAGGATCTGTCTGTGGGTAAGGGGGCTCAAGAAGGGTGCAGGGTTCCTGCAGGGAGACTTGTGAGGATTCTGGAAACCAGAGACCTGCCTGGTTTCACACATTAAAGCACCCATGGGGAGGGAGAGGATTGAGCCTTGTGTTTGTGTTTACCTCCTGACTCCAAAGATTGCCCACTCTCTGGCCCTCACTCTTAAATTCCCCTCTGCTTTTGGCTCTGGCTCCTGGTCTATAAATCATGATTCTCATCTTAATCACTCCTAACCAGTGGTACGCTGCTACCCACATGGCCTCACTGGAAGTAGAGGCAGAGAGGGATGCTTGCTGTCGGCTCTCACAAAGCCAAGTGAGCTCCGGCACACCACTGGCCCTAACCCAGCAGAGGGCAGACTCACTTCCTTTTCCAGGTGCCCTCGTTTTCTCCAGCAGCCCACAGCGTCACTGGTGTCTCAGTGATGGCAAGAAAGGGATCCTTTTGGTATCTGCTGGACCCTGATCCTCGTGGCTACTGTGTCCCTGTCTGAGGGGGCAGTCATGGCTACTACTGACAGTTCTTGGTCAACTGCACGCAGACTGTGTCTCAAGGGTGTGGGGATAAGACTGGCCTTTTTGGGGCACCTGAGTGGCTCAGTCAGTTAAGAGTCTGACTCTTGGTTTTGCCTCAGGTCATGATATCACTGAGTTCCAGCTCTGCATCAGGCTCTGTGCTGACAATGGAGAGCCTGCTTGAGATTCTCTCTCCTCTCTCTGCCCTTCCTGCAAGCTCTCTCTCTCTCTTTCTCTCTTGCAAAATAAATAAACTTAAAAAAACAGATTTATATGTGTAAAAAGACTGGCCTTTTTGGTTGTAGCAGAGGCAAGACTAGAATTTTTAAAAATCATCTTCACTAACTGAAGGAGAAACTAACAATAAAAATAACAAGAAATAGTTGGACAGTTTTTAAATGTGGACCCCTGAGGTGCCTGGCTCTGTTCATTATGCGACGAATTTTGGCTCAAGTCATGATCTCATGGTTGGTGAGTGTGAGCCCCACTTCAGGCTCTGTGGTGTTTAGCACAGAGATCCTCTCTCTCCCTCTTTTCTGCTCCTCCCCCGCTTGCTTTCTCTCTCTCTCTTGCAAAAATAAACATAAAAAAGGATTAATAAAAATAAAAACTAAGAAAAATAAATGCAGACCCCTGGTGGGGTCTAGGGACAGGCCTCTGTGTGACATGGCAATTTGTGTAGCCAGTAGATAGTGGATGTGGTTTCAGAGAGTTCCATCTGGATTGACATAAAACACCAGGTCCTGGTTGAGGTAGGGAAAGGCAAACAACAGAATGATCTAGCTCCCCTAGGTTATTAGATGAAGCCAGGTATGGTTGGATGGGTACAGATAAGAGATCAGTTTCAGGGGGCTGCTCCAGGCTCTGTGGAGAAATTAGTGCAAGCCAAGAACTTTCTGCCTCTTTTTCAAAGACTCACAGCCATGGGACTAGAATTTTCCCTAGGCCCATTGGGCCTGGGGTTTAGGTGAATCCCAGACTTGCCCCCTGGCGGGTGTGGTACTCCCCATTTACGTCAGAGTTGCCAGCCCTCTCGCAGACTCTGAGGCTTGGCAGACCCCAAGCTAAGGGCTTTCACCACCTGCAGTTGGAGCCCTGGGGCAGGAGGAATCAGCAACTGGTACTGGACCCAAAGACCCATGTCCCACCCTCAAGTTCAAGCAAGGACTTTGAGTTGAGGCTGGGAATAAAATCCTTTCATGACTGGGTTCACTCCAGGAGTTCTCTGAGGGTTAAGGGTTGAGGAGGAAGCTGATTAGACCTTTCTGATTAGTGGCTGAGGCAGAGAACTCATGGGGAAAGTCCAGGCCTCAAGCCTTGGTAGGCATACTTTGTATCTGTCAGCTAAGGTGTTCTAGTCAGTCCCACATGGATTTGTTCACTAGAATTCTCCTTTGCAAGCCCAAGAATGCAAGGACTTGGCTCCCATTCTCAGGTGCACATGTAATTGTGCATGATAGGTAAGCTCTTGTTCCTTCCTTTAGAAGAAATGAGGAGGCAGGAGTGGCCCTTCCCTGAGGTGAGGATGGGGATGGTTTCTTTCTTTTAGTGATGTAGACTTGCACCCTGCACCCAGCTTTTCCAGGAGTGATACAAGCTCTGGAGGGATCTAATGTATGAATGTTGGAGACAGTCATGGCCTTGAATTATGGGGAAGTGTCCTCATGTTTGGTGTAGAACTTTTGTCTTTGTCAGCTCAGATTATGAGCTTCTCGTCACTGATCATAGGAACTGGAGACTCTTCTGCCTTGTGCTGGGAGCCACAGAGTTCCCTGAATTCACATTTAATTCTAGAGAAAAGGATGTCCACCCTCAAGATGGCTGAGGTAGAATATTTTCCCCAGAAGTGACAGGGAGCTGAGGACCAGTTAATTTGATGTATAGAAATAAAGTAATATTTTTTGCACCTGTGAGTTTGTGGAGAAAAATTTATGCCTGCTGTAATGAACAGCAGCATTTCTAAAATTGGCTGAGTGCAGAGTGCCTGCACTGTGAACTGGCCTATAGAGTGAGAGAGCAGAATGGACTGTGGACAGGGTAGAGCTGAGTGACCACCAGGTATCTGAAGTGAAGAAAGAGGGCCTTCCTCCATCCTTTTGCAGAAGCTATTCCCCCTCAAATAGCCTCTCCTCATACATATCCACCAAATCAATCTTTTATCAGACTAAAAACCTATTACCTCTCAGATTTACTGGATTTAGGCAATTTGTGATTTCATCACAATACTATAGCTCATCAAAAGTTGTGATCACCTTGTAATTCCTGCGTGAACATACTCAAAAGAAGGGAACATGAACTTATGGTGTCCTAGTTGAGAAACCAAAATGTCCACATGCTATCTCTACAGAGGTTTATGACAAACTGCCATTAGGAGCTTTGCTAGATACATTCTTATTCTTGTAGGTATTTATTGCTGTGCTGGTCAGGATAGGCTTTGTTATGATGCAGTAACAAACAGCCCTATACTCTTAGTGGCTTAAAACAACATGTTTATTTCTTACAATACTTGAAGGAAATTCTGACACATGCTGCAAGGATAAACCTTGAGGACATTATGAAGAGTGAAATAAGCCAGTCACAAAATGACAAATATTGTATGATTCCACTGATAGTGGTTGAAATCATAGACTCAGAAACTAGTATGGTGGTGACCAAGGGCTGGGGATGAGAACAGGGAACGATTGTGTAATTGGGACAGAGCTTCAGTTTTACAAGGGTTTACAAAAAAAGTTTTGCAAAAGAGTTCTGGAGATAGATGGTGTTGATGGGTGCACAACAGTGTGAATGTACTTAAAGGTGGTTAAGAGGGTAAGTTTTATGTTATGTGGATTTTATCACAATAAAAATATTGGAAAAGAAAATGATTAAGACACAGTCCCTGCCTCCTTGAAACTCCTAATTCAGTGGAGAGGCAGACTCGTGAGCAGAGAACAACACATTTTGAAAAGCACTGCTGCCAAAATGTGTCCCAAATCTCAAGGAACCCCAAGACGCCCCTTTCTGTATAAATGTCTTCTTAACTGGAAGCTTGAGAAACAGACTTGAGACATCAACAAAAGGCTTTGTGCCCCCTAACTGGACTGCCCTGAAGTGACTGAGACAGTCTAGCATAGTGTAGTCTAGTAAGACCTATGTGCCTCATGTGGTCTTTGTTGTGTATCCAATTTTATACAACAAAACTTAAAAACAAGATGTTCCCCAGGCTACAAAGCTGGCAAAGAAGAAAGAAAGATTGATAATACCTCGTGACTTGGTGCTGACAAGGGTTTGGGGGTGGGGAACAGGGTATTCTATCCTATTGTTGGAAGTGAAATTGGTACAAGCCCTATGGAAGGCATTCTGGTTATATCTATTAAAAAGTTTAAGGGGCGCCCGGGTGGCTCAGTCGGTTAAGCGTCTGACTTTCGCTCAGGTCATGATCTCGCGGTTCGTGGGTTCGAGCCCCGCGTCGGGCTCTGTGCTGACTGCCAGCTCAGAGCCTGGAGCCTGTTTCAGAGTCTGTGACTCCCTCTCTCTCTGACCCTCCCCTGTTCATGCTGTCTCTCTCTCTCCTAGAAATAAATAAACAAAACATTAAAAAAAAAAACGTTTAAAAAAAAGTTTAAAATGTATACATTGTTTGACCCAGCATTTACATGTTTAGAAATTTATTTTAAAAAATTTTTAAAGTTTACTTATTTCTTTTGAGAGAGACAGAGACAGTTCAAGTGGGGAAG
Source organism: Hyaena hyaena (assembly GCF_003009895.1). Classification (NCBI taxonomy): domain Eukaryota; kingdom Metazoa; phylum Chordata; class Mammalia; order Carnivora; family Hyaenidae; genus Hyaena; species Hyaena hyaena. Next base: position 2,076,949 of record NW_024080800.1, on the reverse strand, counting down.
GGGCAGAGAGAGAAAGAGAAGGAGAGAGAGAGAATCCCAAGCAGGCTCTGCACTAGCAGAGCCTGATGCAGGGCTCAAACTTAAAAAACTGCAAGACCATGACCTGAGCTGAAACCAAGAGTCTGACACTTAACCCACTGAGCCACTCAGGTGCCCATTTAGAAATTTACTTTAAGGAGATATCAGTGTAAGTGTGCAAAGATGTATTTCTAAAGGATTTCATTTTAGTATTGTAAGCCTAAAAGATTAGAAAAATCCAATCATTTAAGACAAATTTGGTTAAATAAGACTCAATATTGACTTGGAAGAAATGTCCACGACATTGTTAGGTGAAAAAGAAAAGCATGGCAGCTGGCCTGGCATCACAGCGAGGCTGTGGAATTCTGTTTCACAGCACAGCAATGTCAGTAAGACCACTGTGATATGATGGAGCAGATAAAAACAAGACCCCTTCGTAACCATGTCTGCACACAGACAAAACAGGAACATTGTCCAAGCCATAAAAGTGACCAAGCCAAAAAAAAAAAAAAAAAAAAGTGACCAAGCACGCATCCTTCCTGGTTAATAGTAGGGACTCCGGTTCCTTTACCAATTCTTCCCCGGCTTTAGCCTTGTGCCTCATGCTGATTTTCCCTCCTTCTGGATGACATTTATGAAGGTTCTGAATCATAGAATTGGCCTGCTTCCTGGCAACAGCCAATTTGGAATAGAGCCCTGCTTCCTTAAACCCTCCTGCAGATTGCCGAGCTCAAACCCAAATCCTATAAATTCTAACAGCCTTTTACTGTTTCCATGGTGTGCTCGCTCACTGCAGAGTGAGAAGCTCAAGTGCAGGTGTGTTCCTAATGGTCTTTGGTTTGATTGACAACCCGTAGAGCCTATTTTGTTTGTAATAGATATGCATTTCCATTGTCATAAAAATATGTGGAATAATACACACCAAGCTGTTAGAAAGAGTTATCCCTGATGAAGGATTTTTTCTTTTTTACAAAGATTGAGAGAGAGAGAACTGCAAGAAGAAAAAAGAAAGAGAAGAATGAAGAGAGAATGATGTTGAAGATGACGGTGGCAGTGGTTCTAAGTGAAGTGTTGATAAAGTGTCGAGAGTAATGTTACTGGATGATCTTTATTTTTTAAAAAATTTTCTGTAATGAGTATGCATTATATTTTATTATGAAAAATAATAGAGGTTATTTTTATTTTATTATTATTGTTTTTTTGAGAGGGAGAGAATGTGCTCTTGAAAGAGGAAGGAGCAGAGAGAGGGAGAGAGGGAGAGAATCTTTTTTGAATTAATTAATTAATTAATTAAGTTAGCATATAGTGCAATAATGATTTCTGGAATAGATTCGTAATGTCTCTTACCCATTTAGCACATCCCCCCTCCTACAACCCCTCCAGCAACCCTCTGTTTGTTCTCCATATTTAAGAGTCTCTTATGCTTTGCCCCTCTCCCTCTTTTTATGTTATTTTTGCTTCTCTTTCCTTATATTCATCTGTTTTGTATCTTGAAGTCCTCATATGAGTGAAGTCATATGTATTTGTCTTTCTCTGACTGATTAATTTCATTTAGCATAATACCCTCTAGTTCCATCCATGTAATTGCAAATGGCAAGATTTCATTCTTTTTGATTGCCAAGTAATACTCCATTGTGCGTGTGTGTGTGTGTGTGTATGTGTGTGTGTGTATATATATATACACACATATATATATACCACACCTTCTTTATCCATTCATCCATCGATGGACATTTGGGCTCTTCCCATATTTTGGCTATTGTTGATAGTGCTGCTATAAACATTGGGGTGCATGTGCCCCTTCGAAACAGCATACCTGTATCCCTTGGATAAATACCTAGCAGTGCAATTGCTGGGTTGTAGGGTAGCTCTATTCATAATTTTGTGAGGAATCTCCATACTGTTTTCCAGAGTGGCTGCACCAGTTTGCATTCCCATCAGCAGTGCAAAAGAGATCCTTTTTCCACATCCTCACCAACATCTGTTGTTGCCTGAGTTGTTAATGTTAGCCATTCTGACAGGTGTGAAGTGGTATCTCATTGTGGTTTTGATTTGTATTTCCCTAATGAAGATTGATGTTGAGCATTTTTTCACGTGTCTGTTGGCCATCTGGATGTCTTCTTTGGAGACGTGTTTATTCATGTCTTTTGCCCATTCACTGAATTATTTGTTTTTTGGGTGTTGAGTTTGATACGTTCTTTATAGATTTTGGATATTAACCCTTTATCTGATATGTCATTTGCAAATATCTTCTCCCATTCCTTCAGTTGCCTTTTAGTTTTGCTGATTGTTTCCTTTGCTGTGCAGAAGATTTTTGTCTTGATGAGGTCCCAATAGTTCATTTTTGCTTTTGTTTCCCTTGCCTCCGGAGACGTGTTGAGTAAGAAGTTGCTGCAGCCAAGGTCAAAGAGGTTTTTGCCTGCTTTCTCCTTGAGGATTTTGATGGCTTCCTGTCTTACATTTAAGTCTTCCATCCATTTTGAGTTTATTTTTATGTATGGTGTAAGAAAGTGGTCCAGGTTCATTTTTCTGCATGTCGCTGTCCAGTTTTCCCAGCACCACTTGCTGAAGAGACTGTCTTTATTACACTGGATGTTCTTTCCTGCTTTATTAAAGATTAATTGGCCATACATTTGTGGGTCCATTTCTGGGTTCTATATTCCATTCCATTGATCTTAATGTCAGTTTTTGTGCCAGTACCATACTGTCTTGATGATTACAGCTTTGTAATACATCTTGAAGTCTGTATATGCCACAGCTTTGGGTTTCTTTTTCAAGATTGCTTTGGCTATGTGGGGTCTTTTCTAGTTCCATACAAATTTTAGTATTGTTTGTTCTAGCTCTGTGAGGAATTCTGCTGCTATTTTGATAGGTATTGCATTGATTATGTAGATTGTTTTGGGTAGTATTGACATTTTAACAATATTTGTTCTTCCTATCCAGGAACATGGAATATTTTTACATTATTTTCTGTCTTCTTCAATTTCTTTCATAAGCTTTCTATTGTTTTCAGTGTATAACATTTTTCACTTCTTTGGTTAGATTTATTCCTAGGTATTTTATGGGTTTTGGTGCAATTGTAAATGGGATCAGTTCCTAGATTTCTCTTTCTGTTACTTCATTATTGGTGTATAGGAATGCAACTGATTTCTGTGCATTGATTTTTATATCCTGTGACTTTTGCGGAGTTCATGGATCAGTTCTAGCAGTTTTTAGGTGGAATCTTTTGGGTTTTCCATATAGAGTATCATGGCATCTGTGAAGAGTGAAAGTTTGACCTCCTCCTGGCCAGTTTGGATGCCTTTTATTTGTGTTGTCTGATTGCTGAGGCTAAGACTTCTAATACTATGTTGAATAACAGTGGTGAGAGTGGACATCCCTGTCTTGTTCCTGACCTTAGGGGGAACGTTCTCAGGTTTTCCCCATTGAGGATAATATTAGTGTTGGGCCTTTCATATATGGCTTTTATGATCTTGAGGTATTGGGATCCCTTCTATCCCTACTTTCTTGAAGGTTTTTATCAAGAAAGGATACTGTATTTTGTCAAATGTTTTCTCTGCATCTCTTTTTTTTTTTTTTAAATATTTTTATTTATTTCTAGGAGAGAGAGAGAGAGAGACAGCGTGAGCAGGGGAGGGTCAGACAGAGAGGGAGATACAGACTCTGAAATAGGCTCCAGGCTCTGAGTTGGCAGTCAGCACAGAGCCCGACGCGGGGCTCGAACCCACGAACTGCGAGATCATGACCCAAGTGAAAGTCGGACACTTAACCGACTAAGCCACCCAGGTGCCCCTCTGCATCTCTTGAGAGGATCATGTGGTTCTTGACCTTTCTTTTATTGATGTGTTGTATCACATTGATTGTTTTGCGGATATTGAACAAGCCCTGCATCCCAGGTATAAATCCCACTTGGTCGTGGTGAATAATTTTTTTAATGTATTGTTGGATCCAGTTGGCTCATATCTCGTTGAGGATTTCTGCATCCATGTTCATCAGGGATATAGGTCTATAGTTCTTTTTAGTTGGGAATCAAGGTATGCTGGCTTCATAGAAAGAGTTTGGAAGTTTTCCTTCCATTTCTATTTTTTGGAACAGCTTCAAGATAATAGGTGTTAACTCTTCTTTAAATGTTTGGTAGAATTCCCCTGGAAATCCATGTGGCCCTAGACTCTTGTTTCTTGGGAGATTTTTGATTCCTAATTCAATTTCTTTACTGGTTATGGGTCTGTTCAAATTTTCTATTTCTTCCTGTTTCAGTTTTGGTAGTTTATATGTTTCTAGGAATTTATCCATTTCTTCCAGATTGCCCATTTTATTGGCGTATAATTGCTCATAATATTCTTTTGTTATTATTTGTATTTCTTCTGTATTGGTTGGTGGTCTTTCCTCTTTCATTCTTGATTATGTTTATTTGGGTCCTTTCCTTTTCTTTTTGATCAAACTGGCTAATGGTTTATCAATTTTGTTAATTCTTTCAAGAATCAGCTTCTGGTTTTATTGATCTGTTCTACTTTTTTTTTGTTTTTCATTTGTTTGCTTCAATAGCATAGATTTCTGCTCTAATCTCTATTATTTCCTGTCTTCTGCTGGTTTTGGGTTTTATTTACTGTTCTTTTTCCAGCTCTTTAAGGTGTAAGGTTAGGTTGTATATCTGAGACCTTTCTTTCTTCTTTAGGAAGACCTGGATTGCTATATACTTTCCTCTTTGACCGCCTTTCCTGTATCCCAGAGGTTTTGGGGCTGTGGTGTTATCATTTTCATTGACTTCCATGTACTTTTTAATTTCCCCTTTAACTTCTTGGTTAGCCCATTCATTCTTTAGTAGGCTAGTATTTAATCTCCATGTATTTATCTTTCCACATTTTTTCTTGTAGTTGATTTTGAGTTTCATAGCATTGTGGCTGGAATATATGCACTGTATGATCTCGATCTTTTTGACTTTTTGAGGGCTGAATTTTGACCCATTGTGTGATCTATTCTGGAGAATGTTCCATGTGCACTGGAGAAGAATGTATATTCTGCTGCTTTAGGATGAAATGTTTTGAATATATCTGTTAAGTCCATTCAGTCCAGTGTGTCGATCAAAGCCATTGTTTCCTTGTTGATTTTCTGTTTAGATGATCTGTCCACTGCTGTAAGTGGGGTGTTGAAGTTCCCTACTGTTATGGTATTATTATAAATGAGTTTCTTTATGTTTGTGATTGATTTATATATTTGGGTGCTATCACATTTGGAGCATAAGTGTTTACAACTATTAGGTCTTATTGGTGGATAGACCCCTTAATAATGATATAATGCCCTTCATCTCTTGTTACAGTATATATTTTAAAGTCTAGATTGTATGATACAAGTATGGCTCCTCTGGCTTTCTTTGGTCGACCATTAGCATAATAAATGGTTCTCCATCCCCTTACTTTCAATCTGAAGGTGTCTTTAGGTCTAAAGTTGGTCTCTTGTAAACAGTATATAGATGGATCTTGTTATCCATTCTGGTGTCCTATGTCTTTTGATTGAAGTATTTAGTTCTTGATGTTTAGAGTGAGTACTGAAAGATATGAATTTATTGCCATTATGTTGCTTGTAGAGTTGGTGTTTCTGGTGGTATTCTCTGGTCCTTTCTGGTCCTTGTTGCTTTTAGTATATATATATTTTTTCATCTTTTGTCCCCTCAGAGAGTCCCCCATAAAATTTCTTGCAGGGCTGGTTTAGTGGTCATGAATTCCTTTAATTTTTGTTCGTCTGGGAAACTTTTTAGCTCTCCTTCTATTTTGAATGACAGTCTTGCTGGATAAAAAATTCTTGGCTGCATATTTTTCTGATTCAGCACATGGAATATATGCTGCCACTCCTTTCTGGCCTGCCACATTTCTGTGGATAGGTCTGCTGCAAACCTGATCTGTTTTCCCTTGTGAGTTAAGGATTTTTTCCCCCCCTTACTGCTTTCATGATTCTTTCCTTGCCTGAGTATTTTGTGAATTTGACTATGATGTGCCTTGTTGATGGTCAGTTTTTGTTGAATCTAATGAGAGTCCTCTGTGCTTCCTGGATTTTGATGTCTGTGTCTTTCCCCAGGTTAGGAAAGTTTTCTGCTATGATTTGCTCACATAACCCTTCTAACCCCTTTTCTCTCTTTTCATCTTCTAGGACTCCTATGATTCTGATGTTGTTCCTTTTTAACGAGTCACTGATTTCTCTAATCCTTAAATTGTGCTCTTTTGCCTTAGTCTCCCTCTTTTATTTTGCTTCATTTTTCTCCATAAGTTTATCCTCTATATTGTTGATTTGCGGCCCTGCCTCATCCATCCTTGCCACTGTGGCATCTAGTCAAGATTGTAGCTCAGTTATAGCATTTTTTTATTAATACTGGAATTTTATCTCCACAGAAAGGGATTCTAATCTGTTTTCAACCCAACTGGTATTCTTATTATAATGATTCTAAATTCTGGTTCAGACGTCTTGTTTGTATCTGTGCTGATTAAGTCCCTGGCTGTCATTTCTTCCTGCTCTTTCTTTTGGGGTGGATTTCTTCATTTCATCATTTTGATGGAAGGAAAGGAATTAATAAGGTAAAAAAAAAATAAAATTAAAAATAAAAAGCACACATAAATTGAATAAATGATGCCAGATCGTAGGTTTTTTTTGGTCTGGTTGTTTAAAGGAGTTTGCTAGATTAGAGTAAAAAGGGAAAGATAAAAAAAGAAAAAAGGGGGTGCCTGGTAGCTCAGTCGGTTAAGCCACTGACTTCGGCTCAGGTCATCATCTCACAGTTGGTAGGTTTGAGCTCCAGGTCCAGGTCTGTGCTGACAGCGTGGAGCCTGAAGCCTGCTTCGGATTCTGTCTCTCTCTCTCTGCCCCTTCCCTGCTCTTTCTCTGTCTCTCAAAAATAATTAAACGTTATAAATTTAAAAAAAGTTTAAAAAAAAGAAAAGAAAATGTTTGAAAATTTGAAACAGTGAATACAGTTAAATAGAATAAAATGAAATGATGGAAGTAAAATAGAATTTGAAAAATTTACAAAATAGAAAAAATATACTAGAAAAAATAAGGAACGAAAAAAATTGAATAGATGTGCCAGTGAACAGACTGTAATACGACTGAAATTACATCATTTTCCCCTAGAAGTCAAACTATGAAGCGCTTTATAGTCTGTGAACTAAGCAGTCAGAGAAACTTGTGTTCCTCAAGAGCGAGGTTAGTCCTGTTGGGCGGGGTTTAGTGTAACAGCTCCGTTCTCCACTAGATGGCGCTGCTTAGCTTACTGGAGTGGATTGTTGTGGAGCTTGTAGGTGTGTATGCGCATGCGCAGGAGGGGTGAAAATGGCGTCACCTTCATAAGCGGCCTCTAGTATCGGAACTCTGTTCTCCCCTGAGCAGCAGTCCTGCACCCGTCCTTTGTCTTCGGCTTCCATCCACTCCCTGCTTTTATAGTCCATGACCAAGCCATCAGGTTGCCAGGCGGTCCTTCCTGAGTTTTATCTTAGATGCGGCTGTTTTTCCCAACCCCTCACTTCGGAGAGTCTGCGGCTTCGACATGTGCTGCCCCTCTGCGGGAGGGTCTCACTGAGCAATAGCCAGGTGCTGGCCGTGCCCAGGAACGTTCGCAAGACTGTGCTGCTGCTGCTGCTGCTGCTCAGAGACTGCTGCTAAGTGCCAGCCCGCCCCAGAAAAAGTTGACGTGATAGTGTAGCAGCAGCGTTTCAGAGATTATGGAAAATCACAACACACATCTGGCTCCAGGCTTCACCCTTAATGACCTTGTTCCAGCAGCAGCGAATGTGGTTGTTCTCTGGGGTCTGCTGGGACCTTTGCCTGTGGGGAGGCCATGCCACCTCTACCAAATGTCCTCCCAGCAGGGGAACCCCTCTCCCGTGTGGCCTGAGGACCCTCAGACTTCACTCTTCCCAGGGATTCGCCTTCTCACCATAGCAACACCAGGTATTGACTCTGTGCTTTCGCTGTTTATAGAGTCTTAATGGAGTTTAAACCCTCTTTTCTCTCCTTTTTAAGTTAAGTCCCTGCGGCTATTTTCACTTTTCCACGTTCTCTCCAGCTGCTTTTGAGGAGTGGAGCTTTTCCCATACTCTCTCCCCATCTCTGTCCTCTCTCCGCAAGCAAAAACAGCTCCCTGCCCTTCATAGCTTCTCTCTCCACCAGTTCACCTCTCCGCGCCGCATACCTACTGAGTTCTGTGGTTTGGGTTGTGCATATTGTTGTGTTAATTCTCAAGTCCGTTTTCTAAGTGTGTAGGATGGTCTAGTGTTGATCTGGCTGTATTTCATGGACCAGAGATGCAAAAAAAACTTCCATGCTGTTCCACCATTTGGCCCCTTCCGTGCTGTTCCGCCATTTGGCCCCTTCCCGAGAGGGAGAGAGGGAGAGAGAGAGAGAGATTTTAAGCAGGTTTCATACTCAGCAAGAAGCCAGAGGCTGGGCTCTATCCCACCACAGTGAGATCATGACCTGAGCCAAAATCAAGTTAGAGGCTCAAACAACTGAGCCACCCAGGTGTGCCTAGAAGTTATTTTTAAATGAGAGAAAACTGTGATTTTTTTCCCCAAGGGACAATACTAACCATTTTAAGTTGTATTTCTATGGTAGTATCTCGCGCTTGACTGAAATTGTACACAAGTCATCGTTAGGTTTGAAGCCTTCTGGTTTTCCGGGTCAGTTGCAGTATGGTTAGGGTGCAATAGGTGTCGCTCTTTCCCAGAGAATGGAACATTGCTGATGTTGGCGGGAAGTCCCTGAACGGTGTCCAATTCTAAGTCAGTTGTCTGTCTGAGATACACCTAATCTCTAACATTTGAGTACTATGTACTGTAATTTCCCTTCTTATTGTCGTTTTAGTCCATGATTCAATTGAGATAAGAGGAATTACTACAGTGAAACACACTCATTCTTTTCACAGAGCCAGCCTGTCTCCACAGTAATTGAAAATACTCAGGTAGCTATTGTACACTCCACTTTACAGATGACGAAAGTGAAGTTAACCAGGAGATTAAGTCATCAACAGTTCATTGGTCCAGCTTTCTTTCCCCTCTGTTGGCTAGTTCTAGAAATTAGCACATATGCAGCAAAACAACACTACTTGTGCTTTAAATATATTAGTATATAAATGTATCAACAGTAAAAATACATTTGGATCTACTTTCTGAAAACTACCATCCAAATGATGAGAATCAACCCATGCTGCTTGTGTAGTTGGTTGTGCAAAGAGGAGCCCTCTCACCTTTGGGCAAGGTGGGCAGCCTTCAGAGGTCTGGGAGTCCTTTGTGAACATGTAGGCATCCTTGGGGAGCATGCTGAATGTGAGCCAGGCTTGTGCATGATTTGGGGTTATTTTTTAAAAATTTTATTTATTTTTAAGTAGGGGCCGTGCCCAGTGTAGAGCCCAATGCGGGGCTTGACTAAGACCCTGAGTTCAAGACCCGAGCTGAGATTAAGATGCTTAACTGACTGAGCCACCCAGAAACTTTATAATGCTAACCATCATCACTGTGCTCTATGGTAGTGTCAGATTCATAGGACAGTATGCTGCTTCTTCCGAGGTCTTAGACTTACCGAGTCCTAGCCCGTGATCTTTCTCAGCTTGTCATTTCTTGATTCCCTCTGCTTTCTCCTTTTCTAGTTTGCTTTTCCTCGAATTTTATGGAGTTAGAAATCAAATAACCAAAGTCGATAGAAATGTGTATAAAGTAAAGTTTATCAGGTTCAAACCCAATCTATTTGAAGTGTTTGTATTTGTGTACTTGTGTCCTGGTTTGTACCCAAATTATGGATAGGGAGCTGGGTCTGAAGAGATGAGGAATGACTATGCCAATTTTTTTTTTTAAGTCCCAAGTAATCAAGGTCAGCCTTGATTTCAGTCTATTGAGCCACCTTGGGACTTGGTCACTCACTCCAATACTATAGCAATTTGGAGAGAATGCTTCAGGATAGGGAGAGGATGTCTAGCTTTATGGAGCTGTCCTGACTGCCCCCTGATAGTGTGGGTTTTGGGCCAGGAGAGAAGTTAGTGGGGTGTGGGATGAGTATGAGGCAGAAGAGGCTCTAGGGAGGGCCTGCTAGATTATGACTCAAACTGAAACAGGGAGATGGCAAATCTAGTCCTCTTCCCAGCAGGCACTGGGGCCCAGTAGGAACCTTCTTAGAACCTCCAGGGTGCAGAGTGGAGACTCAGTATGAGGGATGTACCACATATAGCAGCAACCTATGCCAGGCAACGTGTATATGATAAGGTGGGTGGTAGATGCACGAATCAGACACAGAATTGTGGGCAGCAGCAATGAGGTAGCAGAACAGATCCAATCAGCTGTCTGAAGTGCAGGACTGGGGCCCCAGGGAAGAGGAATAGGTGAGAGACATTTAAGGTCTCCAAGAGACCTGGGATGAGGTTACTGGAGCTGGCAAGCTTTGCTCATGACCTTTCAGCCCAGTAGTGAGGCAGAGAGGCCTGGCATGTGGAGGCTTGAGGCTGCCAGAATGATTTCTAAATCACCCACTGGGAAGGAAAAAGCTTCTGCTGGATGGCTGCAAGAAAGAGCCCTCCTAGCTTCCGGTATGATGGGCAGCCTGCAGATGGCTGGGAGTCTTTGCAGACAGTTATGATGGCTGTAGGCACTCATGAGGGGGATGGTCACCTGGGGAATCAGGCCCAGAGTAGGCCTTTCTGGAATCCATGGGTATGGGGCTCCCCTTCAGGGAGGAAGGGACCAAGCAGAGCAGACCAATCTGGTTTTTCTGGGAAATCAGGGTGAGTTGGGAATTGACCTAAATCACAAACATTAACTACTTTAGGAGAAACATAGCTCATCCTAACAACCTTGAAATGAGTTTGCATGTGTTCCCATGTACATGTGTTTGTGGGCAAAAAGATTTATTGGGTTTTTTTTGTCATATAAATATGCTTATTATGAAGCATTCAGAAAATACTGAAAAGTGTAGAGATATAAGAATCACCTGGAACCGCATACACTAGAGATGTAATCTCTAAATATATTTCAGTGAATTTCCTTTCAGAGTTTTTCTATGTATATATTCAACATAGGTATATACATATATATTTTAAAATTATAGTATGGAATAGTTGTGTTATGTAACTTGCTTCATCTATTTGGTACCCTATCTTGGAACTTCTATAATAATAGATGTGGTTCTACCTTATCATCTTTGATCACTACATAGGATTCTTGTGGTGGTATTTTTACTGGTATTTCTTATTTTAACTAGTTTTCTACTGGTTAACGTCATATCAGATGAAAATAGCGGTAAATTTGTTTCTCCTTTCTTTTTCTTATTTCAGCACATTGACTAGAACTTCCAGAACAAGCCCAGATAGAGCTCATTCTAGATTTGAATTGAATTTTAGTAGCAGTGACTTTAGGATTTTATCATCATTTTTCTTGCTTCCTATTGGTTTCTAATATGTTTATAGTATTAATGGAGTCTCCTTCTATATCACAAACACTAACAGGGGTTTATACATTTCTTTTAGGAGAATCAAGATGAATGTTGAATTTGATTAAACAGCTTCCTAGCATCCGGTGAGGTGATGGTATAGTTTTTCTCCTTTAGCTGTTAATTTTCTGATGCTGAGTCTGCCTGTGTTAGTGATTTTGCAGCCTGGGAGGGGGAAATTGCTGCTTTTGGAAATCTTGTGGAAAAGGCAGCATGCTTCATGCCTTGTGCTCAACCTGCTCTTTTTTACTGAGCACCACATCCTAGAAATTGTCCCCTGTATTTCATAGGGCATTTCTGCATTCTTTTTCAGCCAAGAAGTGTCCGCGGTATGGTTATGCCACAGTTCAGTCAACTAGTTCCCTTGTCATAGCCACCAGGGTATTTCCAGTCTTTTGTCACTGTGCATAACGTCATGAATACATGATTTCATAGATGTGTGGGTATACTTTGAAAGAATTCTCAGAAATAGGACCGCTGTGTGTAAGAATGAATTGGGAAGTGTTCAGTCTTTAGAGATAGATAACTTAGGCAGATGAACTCTGACTAAGATAACCAGAGTTCAGATAACGTGGCGATGATCTATTTCCATGTTTAATAAACCGACCTTCACAAAACCAGTTAGGCCTGGGACTCTTGCATGTATATGTATGTGCACGGTGGGAGGGAAGTGGTTGTTGGATCCTTTCTCACTTCCTTCTTGATACTCATGCTTTCTTACCACCGAGCACATCCTTCAGCCTCAAGGGTCATGCACTTAGATTTTCCAAGGATACGATGGAAGCAAGGAAGATGATAATTGTTTCCACAGATTGAGCACCTTCCCAGGACTGGGCACCATGTTGAGTGCTGTGTCTTATTTCTGACCTTTATTTAGCCACAGCAGGAGCTCTTTTGTGCTCTTTTTACAGATGAGGAACGCAGAACTCAGTTTGCTCAAGGACCCCAGCTAGGAAGTGGTAGATGGAGAATTTGAAGTCAAGTGTGTCTGCTCCACAGCCTTGCCCATGCCCATCTTTGCTGGAGTTCCCATCCTACCCTAACAATAGGCTGGGAAAGACTGACTGGTGGGGATAGGTCCTGATGGTTAAAAACAATGCCCTTCACCTTATGGATTATTCTTTTAGACAACTGCTCTGTGCTGCCTGTTTCATTCTGATATCAGATCAGGTCAGATTAACATCGGTCTCGTGGAAGGTATGAGGCTAGTTGCTGTAGGGAATACAGAAGTGTAAACTGAGACTCATACCTGGACAAGGGTGCCTGGATGGCTCAGTTGGTTGAAGATCTGACTCTTGATTTTGGCTCAGGTCTCATGGTTCTGTGTTTGAGCCCTGCATTGGGCTCTGTGTTGCCAGTGCAGAGCCCGCTTAGGATTCTCTGTCTCCCTCTCCTTCTCCCTCTTCCCCTTCCCTGCTCACTCGCTCTCTCTCTCTCTCTCTCTCACACACACACACACACACACTCTCTCTCTCTCTCTCTCTCAAAAAAAAAAGTCTCATACCCAGACAAACTGAAACCCAGGGTTATAAAACAGTGTGTAAGTTGACTGGTTGAACTAAAAATAACTACTTCCACTGTTTAATTTGATAAGCTGACTTCCCAGAACTGGGACTGTGTACATTATAAAATAGTTATAAAATAAATACAGTCAATCAAGACTGGTTTCTCCTCCTTTCTGGGGCCCTCACACCACGCGCTAAAGTAAACTCTAGGTCTATCAGCTTATTAAACATCTAAATCAAGTCATGGAAAAACTAGCCTAGAGTTCTTGTTTCTTTTATGGAGAATAACTTTATAACAACTGAAGCTACAGAAAAAAGTGATAAAGAAAAAGATTGACAGATAATAATGGAAAATTTCAAAAGAATTTAAATTAGAAAACAATAAGTTTACATGTATCAATGTGATAGATTATACAAAAGTTTATCAAAGACATTCTAAGTTTTACAGTGAATGAGCATTACTTCTTAGATAAAAATAGCGGTTATAGTAGCTTAATCTCAAGTTTATAAAAGCTTGTTCAAACACATAGGAAAACATACCTCTTCCCCAAATACTGACCAACAGGCTTAGACTGATGTAAACAGATAATCTGCTTGATAGTATTAGTAAACTTCCTGACTGTAGATAGGATAAAGTCAGGAGAGAAAAAAAAGAAAGTAATGAAGATGTCCAAAATGTTCATATCCTTTAATCTAGTTATCCCCCTGCTGAGAATTTATTGTAAGGAAAAATTTTAAGGATAGGGAAGCTAAATATACAAGAAACTCCAAAATAATAGGGACATGGTTAACTATAGTGTATTTTTGCAATGGAATATTATTCAATCATTAAAATAATCATTATGAAGACTTTGAGACCATAGGCTTATAAAGTAATATTAAATGAAAAGCTCAGAAGTTTGCCTATACAATGATCCTACTTCTGGAAAAGTTAGTTCTTAACAATCAGGACCTGTAAGTAAAAGCTAAGAAATGAAAAGATTTATGTTTGGATGATGGTCTGGATTTTTTTTTTTAAATTCAGAAATTATAAGTTTCTGGACAAAAATGACTTTCAAAGAAAAAAAAAAGGAAAATGGAGATGGCTGGATTCTCTGGGCATCTCAGTGGGTTATTCCAACACTGTCTACACCAGCATCAGGCACTGGGCCAGGTGTGACAGTGGAGCTACCACCTCTGTACCTGTGCCCAGACCCCAACTTGAGTTGGTTCCTTACAGTCACAGAGCTCCTCTGCTCCCCTTAACCATTAGCTCACCCCTCTATGCGTTCTCTTGTACAGGGTATCTCCCTGGACCATGCTCAGTGCCCAGCAGCGCTTCAGTCCTGCATAGCATTGAACAGCCCCAGGCACCGTCGCTGCCCTCTCTGGCCCCTCTTGCCTTCTGTCCCATGATGCAACAGAGCAACTGAGCTCATCTGTGCTTCCAAATCCCATGCCCATGGGCTTCTATTACCCCTGTGCCCCCATTCCCAGAACCCTTAACTGAAGTTAACTCCAAATGAATGAACAAAACAAGAACTGGACTTTGTCACATAGAGGGTAATTACCAAAGAAACAGGATGCTGTATTGAACTTTTATGATTTACCTGTTATATGACCAAATTGCTTTGTAAAAGTATGCATCCAAGTTAAAGTGCAAATGTAAGAGCCTTTTGAACAAAACCTAAAAGAGAAGTACAGGGGCATGGGCAATTGACAAATGTAATGCAAGAATGAGAAGTAACTAAATATGGATTGTAAGAGTCTGGGAATTCTCTGGAAAGTTGTGTTAAACATGCTCAGTCAACTTGCAGTTGTTTGTACAAGTGAAAGGGCACAGAAGGTGGCAGTGATGTAAAATAAGTCACAATCCGGGAAAGGCTCTATTTATAGAAGATTGGGCCTGGAAGGTGGAACAGCAGACAGGGCCATTCCCTCTTGTCTTTCAGATGAGAAAATTCAGGGCCTCTGGAGACCCAGCCAGGATCAAATATGATCTTCTGCCACCTAGATCCCCTTTGACCTTCTGGAACACATTCTAGAGGGTTTTTTTTTTCCTTCTTCTTTTAGTCATTTCTTTTTTGCAAAGTTAAAATATTCAAATGATTTAAGAATAAAAACATTATAAAAAGTTGTTCATTGAAAAGCCTACCTCCTACTTCTCTTATTAAGTTCTTATGCAATCCTTCTAGAGTCTCTTTGGAAAATACAAGCCAATTTAAAAATATTAGAATGCATTTCTATTTCCCACTCTTTCTTCCACAATCTATAGAGGAAAATTTTCCACACCAAGGCATAGAAAGCATCCGTGTTCCATTCTAAGATATTGCATGTAAGGATGCACCACGGTATATTTAACTGGTCCCTATTTATGCATCCCTGGATGATTTCTAGATTTTTGCTTTAATAACCCTTGCAGCCATAACTAACCTTGTACTTATATCATCTGTAGGAATGTAGATGCATCTGTGGGATAAATTCCCAGAAGTGCATTTGTGAGGTCAAAGGATAATTGCATGTGGAGTTTTGATAGATGTTGCCAAGTTGCCTTCTGCTGGGCTGTATCACCAGAGTAGAAGTATGCCTATTTCCCCACAGTTAGAGTTCCTCCTTTCTGGAGATCTGTCTTCCCAGATCTGTCTGCTAGGACTAATATTAAATTATGTTTCATCTTTTGAGTAAATAAATACCAGTTGGCATCAATTGAGGGGCATTAGTTCTGAGACATGCTGGGTATCATGGGGAACCAGCTAAGACTTAAAATCTTGGCACACCTAGTGCATGATATATAGTCCAGAGTATCAGTGTCTCTCACCCCAAATTAGCTCTTCCCTGAATTTCTCTTTGAGAGGCTACTGCTCAGAATAGCATTGGATGTTGGGCAATCGGGTGGTCAATTCTAATTTTATCCTCAAAGTGGTTTTGTGGGAGATGAGAGGTAGTTATTATGATTTCCACTTGACACATTTAGGAACTGAGGCACAGAGAGGTGAGACAGCACTCTTTTACTGGCCCCTCCTCTCCTAGGGCGGGACTCAGATATAAGATCGAGGTTTTGATGAACTGGAGGGCATTTTGAGAGGGGAGAACTTTGAGCTGGGTTGCCTCCTGCTGGGGAGATGTGGATCATGCAGAGGGTGAAGAGAGGAGCATATTGAAGGCTGGCTCTAGGCTTTATATAAGAGAGAAAAAAAACTATCTTTAGTTCAAGTCATACTTTAAAACCTAGATTTCTGTGTCCTTGATGTTCCTTGGGGCCAGGGACTGAAAGTCCTTCATCTTCATACCTATCACCTCTAAGATTTGCAGGATCCAGAGCAAAAGTAGGTGCCAGCCTCCAGCCACTCTCTTCTCTTCCTTGGCCTGACTCCAACCTGCATCTCAAGAGAGACAGAGATTGCATGAACCTAGTAAACAGGAAGGCACAAGTGCACTATGTGTTATGGGATGTGATGGCCAAGGGATGAGCATGGAGGCAGCTGTCCTAGAGCTGGGATATCTTGTCATGTGAAGGTACATGGAGTTGGTTGTAAGTGGGAACCAATCTTTTTCCTACAGCAGTTCAAGTCTTCTATCTTTTACACAGAAGGCAGAGGTATCTGTAGACTCAGGCACAAAAGTCCTCCCCAGATTGGTTGCCAGGCCATTATGTTCCAGTCAGATTCAAGCTTCTTGCCTCAAATAACATCTGGCTAGGTTTGTTGAAGCAGAGTTTTAACTCAAAGATGCAGTATGACTAAAGCAAGATCCACATCAGCTGAGCGGTTCCATAAAAATATGACTAAGTTCAAATACCCCCAAGAAAGTCATGTTGCAGTGAGTTTTCTTTGACTATCAGTCCTTCTTCCCCACTTGAGAGTTTATTCAATGTCTTCTGTCCCTTCAGCTATCCTAAAATGTCCCTGATGTTATTTCCATTTCATGTGATCAGGGACTCCATCCAGTAAACCAACGTCGAGTTGGTACCAGCACCAGTATTACCAGGTTTTACTGCATTCATTCAAATCTTTATAAGCTCAGTTTTGCTTTCCCACAGAATCCTGGATTTAGAAGGAATTTAAAACCTGGTGCTAGAATGCTCTAAGTAACCAAGGTCTCATAACCTTCTAAGGTAGCTGAGTCCACTTTTGAGTCATTCTGACTTCCAAAGGGTCTTTTTTGGGTTCAGCTAAGATCTGACTTCTCCAAATTTCTTTCTAATCATTGGTCTGCATTTGACCTTTTGGAGTCCATACAGAATATCTCCAATTCCTTTTCCAGTTGACCACTATGGCCCAGTTTACCACCATAATCCATTTGAGTTGTCCCTGTGAATCAGACACCTCTAGTGTCTTCAGCTGTTCTCCATTATGCTCCTTAAAAGCTGTCTCCTACACCCACATGCTGAGTTTACGGTGTTTCAAGGACCTCCAAGTGAAGATGCTACATGGGCTGTTCGATGGTTGGATGGATAATCTGACATTCAGAAAAGAGGACTAAGCTGATGGATATAGATTTGAGAATCATTAGCTTGTGTAGGGGTGATCAAAACCTTAAGAGTAGATAAAGATCTCCCAGGGAGGCTTCAAGGTGAAGCAAGAATGGAACCTGGGTGGAGACGGATTATTCAAGGATGGGTGGATGAAGAGGGAGGAACATTCAAAAAGACATGGAGCGGAATGGTTGGAGAGGCCGGGGAATTACTGGGGAGAGTGTTACTATGGAAACCTGGGGGAAGAGAGAGTTTAAAATAGGGGTAGCAGTGATGTCTAATGCAACCGAGGTCAAGGCATTTGGCAGCTGGAGGGAAGTGAGGATGGGTCCTAGAGAATGGAGAGTTGAGAATGCGAAGGAAGACATGGAATCAGTGAGTGGGGAAGGAAAGTGGGGACCTAAGGGGGGGCAGTCTAGGAAGATCTATTTGTCTCTAGATTAGGAGAGACCTGAGCTTGCTTCAGGGCTAATGCAAAGGGACCAGGAGAGAAGAAGTTGGAGTGGAGACAAGAGGGCAGGATGCCCTGTTTTCATTTGACATAGTAGGTATGGTCACCTACTGATGACTGAAGGAAGCAATGGTAGAGTCTGAGATTAAATATGAAGGCTTGGAATACATTTCCCTGCTCCTAACAAAATATGTCTCTGCCTGACTTTTTTTTTTTTTTAAATATTTTTATTTATTTCTAGGAGAGAGAGAGAGAGAGAGACAGCCTGAGCAGGGGAAGGTCAGAGAGAGAGGAAGACACAGACTCTGAAATAGGCTCCAGGCTCTGAGCTGGCAGTCAGCACAGAGCCCGACGCGGGGCTCGAACCCACGAACCGCGAGATCATGACCTAAGTGTAAGCTGGACGCTTAACCGACTAAGCCACCCAGGCGCCCCCTCCCCCCCCTTTTTTTTTAATCTCTGCCTGACTCTTGAGTAGCACCACAGCTTCTGCTACAAATTCCCCCATCCATGAGAGTGGATCCCTGTGGATCCCTGTAGTGGTCTGAATGGGACCCCAGTTTATTACCTTCAAACTTGAGGGCTAATTGCTGATTAACAACTTAGTGTTCAAACTCTTCTCTTGGATGAGACAGATATTGAGGGGCCAGGGACTCTTCCAAGTGCTTTAGAAGTATCAAATTACTTACTACTGAAGCAACCCCATTAGGTAGGCACTATTATAATCTCCACAAGGAAACTGAGGCACAGAGAGGGGAAGTAACTTGCTCTAGGTCATTCAGATGGTAATGGAAGAGCAGAGCTAGGATTAGAATGTCAGGTATTTGGTTCCAGAACTCTTAAGTTTCTTCAGTAAGAGAGAATGAAGATAGCTTGTAGAACAAAGGAGATAAGCTACAGAGAAGGTGAGGGTCCTGATGGTGTCAGAGTCCCTGGTTCTAGTCCTCAAAGTCCAAGCTTTCCTGCTTCCTGCTTTCTTGAGACTTAATTCTTCAGCTATGCCTTTGATGCTGTGAGATATCCCAGTGTCATTTTAATAAAAGGTGA
This sequence comes from Hyaena hyaena, assembly GCF_003009895.1. Classification (NCBI taxonomy): domain Eukaryota; kingdom Metazoa; phylum Chordata; class Mammalia; order Carnivora; family Hyaenidae; genus Hyaena; species Hyaena hyaena. Next base: position 2,058,018 of record NW_024080800.1, on the reverse strand, counting down.
AACTGGAGAGATTCTCCTGGATGGGCTGAGTTGTTTCTGGGACATAGAAGTTTCTTTCTATCATTTTTTCTTTCATAGTTTATTGTCAAGTTGGTTTCCATATAACATCCCGTACTCATCCCAACAAGTGCCCTCCTCCATGCCCATCACTCCCCTTCGCCTCTGCCCCACCCCCATCAACCCTCACTTTGTTCTCAGTATTCAAGAGTCTCTCATGGTTTGCCTCCCTCCCTCTCTCCAAATATTTTCCCCTTCTCCTCCCCCATAGTCCTCCATTAAGTTTCTCCTAATCCACCTATAAGTGAAAACATTTGGTATCTGTCTTTCTCTGCCTGACTTAACTTCGCTAAGCATAACACCCTCAAGTTCCATCCACGTTGCTACACATGGCCAGATTTCATTCTTTCTCATTGCCATGTAGTATTCCATTGTGTAGATAAGCCACATCTTCTTGATCCATTCGTCACTTGATGGACATTTAAGCTCTTTCCATGATTTGGCTGTTGAAAGTGCTGCTATGAACATTGGGGTACATGTGCCCCTATGAATCACACTCCTGTATCCCTTGGGTAAATTCCTAGTAGTGCTATTGCTAGGTCATAGGGGAGTTCTATTGTTCATTTTTTGAGGAACCTTCACACTGTTTTCCAGAGGGGCTGTACCAGTTTACATTCCCACCACACTGTAGAAGGGTGCCTGTTTCTCCACATCCTTGCCAGCACCTATAGTCTCCTGATTTGTTCATTTTAGCCACTCTGACCAGTGTGAGATAGTATCTCAGTGTGGTTTTGATCTGCATTTCCCTGATGATGAGAAACGCTGAGCATCGTTTCATGTGTCTGTTGGCCATCTGGATGTCCTCTTTGGAGAAGTGTCTGTTCATGTCTTCTACCCATTTCTTCACTGGATTATTTGTTTTTCAGATGTGGAGTTTGGTGAGTTCCTTATAGATTTTGGATACTAGCCCTTTATCTGATATGTCATTTGCAACTATCTTTTCCCATTCCATCCTCAAGTTTTATTGATTATTTCCTTTGCTGTGCAGAAGCTTTTTATCTTGATGAGGTCCTAATAGTTCATTTTTGCTTTTGATTTCCTTGCTTTTGGGGATATGTCAGGTAAGAAATTGCTGTGGTTGAGGTCAAGGAGGTTGTTTCCTGCTTTCTCCTCTAGGGTTTTGATGGTTTCTTGTCTCACATTCAGGTCCTTTATCCATTTTGAGTTTATTTTTGTGTATGGTGTGAGAAAATGATCTAGTTTCATTCTTCTGCATATTGCTGTCAGTTCTCCCAGCACCATCTGTTAAAGAGGCTGTCTTTTTCCCATTGGATACTCTTTCCCGCTTTGTCAAAAATTAGTTGGCCATACATTTGTGGGTCCAATTCTGAGTTCTCTATTCTATTCCACTGGTCTATGTGTCTGTTTTTGATGATACTGTCTTGATGATTACAGCTTTGTAGTAGAGGCTAAAGTCTGGAATTGTGATGCCTTCAGTTTTGGTTTTCTTCTTCAATATTACTATGGCTACTCAGGGTCTTTTGTGGTTCCATACAAATTTTAGGATAGTTTGTTCTAGCTTTGAGAAGAATACTGGTGCAATTTTGATTGGAATTGCATTGAATGTGTAGATTGCTTTGGGTAATAATGGCATTTTAACAGTTTTTATTCTTCCGATCCATGAGCATGGAATGTTTTTTCATTTCTTTGTGTCTTCTTCAATTTCCTTCATAAGTTTTCTATAGTTCTCATCATACAGATCTCCTACATCTTTGGTTAGGTTTATTCCTAGGTATTTTATGTTTTTTTGTGCAGTTGTGAATGGGATCAGTTTCTTGATTTCTCTTTCTGTTGCTTCATTGTTGGTGTATAAAAATGCAACCAACTTCTGTATGTTGATTTTGTACCCTGCAACTTGGCTGAATTCATGGGTCAGTTCTAGTAGGCTTCTGGTGGAGTCTGTCGGGTTTTCTATGTAGAGTATCATGTTGTCTGTGAAAAGTGAAAGTTTGACTTCTTCTTTGCCAATTTTGATGCCTTTGATTTCTTTTGTTGTCTGATTGCTGATGCTAGGACTTCCAGCACTATGTTAAACAACAGTGGTGAGAGTGGACATCCTTGTCATCTTCCTGATCTTAGGAAGAAAGCCCTCAGTTTTTCCCCATTGAGGATAATGTTAGCTGAGGGCTTCTCATAAACAGCTTTTATGATGTTTAATTAAGTTCCTTCTACCCCAACTTTAGTGAGAGTCTCTATTAAGAAGGGATACTGTGTTTTGTCGAATGCTTTTTCTGCACATATGGACAGGATAATATGGTTTTTATCTTTTCTTTTGTTAATGTGATGTGCCATATTGATTGATTTGCAAATATTGAACCAGCTTTGTAACCCAGGAATGAATCCTACTTGATCTTGATGGACAATTCTTTTTATGTGCTGTTGGATTCGATTTGCAAGTATCTTGTTGAGGATTTTTACATCTGTATTCATTAAGGATATTGGCCTGTAGTTCTCATTTTTTGCTGGGTCTCTGTCTGGCTTGGGAATCAAAGTGATGCTGGCTTCAAAAAATGAGACCGGAAGTTT
>NW_024080800.1:2044451-2053901 GCF_003009895.1 Hyaena hyaena | reverse complement strand
CACTGTAGAAGGGTGCCTGTTTCTCCACATCCTTGCCAGCACCTATAGTCTCCTGATTTGTTCATTTTAGCCACTCTGACCAGTGTGAGATAGTATCTCAGTGTGGTTTTGATCTGCATTTCCCTGATGATGAGAAACGCTGAGCATCGTTTCATGTGTCTGTTGGCCATCTGGATGTCCTCTTTGGAGAAGTGTCTGTTCATGTCTTCTACCCATTTCTTCACTGGATTATTTGTTTTTCAGATGTGGAGTTTGGTGAGTTCCTTATAGATTTTGGATACTAGCCCTTTATCTGATATGTCATTTGCAACTATCTTTTCCCATTCCATCCTCAAGTTTTATTGATTATTTCCTTTGCTGTGCAGAAGCTTTTTATCTTGATGAGGTCCTAATAGTTCATTTTTGCTTTTGATTTCCTTGCTTTTGGGGATATGTCAGGTAAGAAATTGCTGTGGTTGAGGTCAAGGAGGTTGTTTCCTGCTTTCTCCTCTAGGGTTTTGATGGTTTCTTGTCTCACATTCAGGTCCTTTATCCATTTTGAGTTTATTTTTGTGTATGGTGTGAGAAAATGATCAAGTTTCATTCTTCTGCATATTGCTGTCAGTTCTCCCAGCACCATCTGTTAAAGAGGCTGTCTTTTTCCCATTGGATACTCTTTCCCGCTTTGTCAAAAATTAGTTGGCCATACATTTGTGGGTCCAATTCTGAGTTCTCTATTCTATTCCACTGGTCTATGTGTCTGTTTTTGATGATACTGTCTTGATGATTACAGCTTTGTAGTAGAGGCTAAAGTCTGGAATTGTGATGCCTTCAGTTTTGGTTTTCTTCTTCAATATTACTATGGCTACTCAGGGTCTTTTGTGGTTCCATACAAATTTTAGGATAGTTTGTTCTAGCTTTGAGAAGAATACTGGTGCAATTTTGATTGGAATTGCATTGAATGTGTAGATTGCTTTGGGTAATAATGGCATTTTAACAGTTTTTATTCTTCCGATCCATGAGCATGGAATGTTTTTACATTTCTTTGTGTCTTCTTCAATTTCCTTCATAAGTTTTCTATAGTTCTCATCATACAGATCTCCTACATCTTTGGTTAGGTTTATTCCTAGGTATTTTATGTTTTTTTGTGCAGTTGTGAATGGGATCAGTTTCTTGATTTCTCTTTCTGTTGCTTCATTGTTGGTGTATAAAAATGCAACCAACTTCTGTATGTTGATTTTGTACCCTGCAACTTGGCTGAATTCATGGGTCAGTTCTAGTAGGCTTCTGGTGGAGTCTGTCGGGTTTTCTATGTAGAGTATCATGTTGTCTGTGAAAAGTGAAAGTTTGACTTCTTCTTTGCCAATTTTGATGCCTTTGATTTCTTTTGTTGTCTGATTGCTGATGCTAGGACTTCCAGCACTATGTTAAACAACAGTGGTGAGAGTGGACATCCTTGTCATCTTCCTGATCTTAGGAAGAAAGCCCTCAGTTTTTCCCCATTGAGGATAATGTTAGCTGAGGGCTTCTCATAAACAGCTTTTATGATGTTTAATTAAGTTCCTTCTACCCCAACTTTAGTGAGAGTCTCTATTAAGAAGGGATACTGTGTTTTGTCGAATGCTTTTTCTGCACATATGGACAGGATAATATGGTTTTTATCTTTTCTTTTGTTAATGTGATGTGCCATATTGATTGATTTGCAAATATTGAACCAGCTTTGTAACCCAGGAATGAATCCCACTTGATCTTGATGGACAATTCTTTTTATGTGCTGTTGGATTCGATTTGCAAGTATCTTGTTGAGGATTTTTACATCTGTATTCATTAAGGATATTGGCCTGTAGTTCTCATTTTTTGCTGGGTCTCTGTCTGGCTTGGGAATCAAAGTGATGCTGGCTTCAAAAAATGAGACCGGAAGTTTCCCTTCGATTTCTATTTTTTGGAATAGCTTGAGAAGTATGGGTATTAATTATGTTTTAAATGTCTGGTAGAATTCCCCAGGGAAGCCATCTGGCCTGGGGCTGTTATTTGTTGGGAGTTTTTTTTTTTTTTAATTTGTTGGGAGATTTTTGATAACTGACTCGATTTCCTCACTAGTTATGGGTCTGTTCAGATTTTCAGTCTCTTCTTGTGTGAATTTTGGTAGTGCATGTGTGTTTAGGAATTTGTCCATTTCTTCTAAGTTGTCCGATTTGTTGGCATATAATTTTTCATAGCATTCCCTGATGATTGCTTGTATTTCTGAGGGATTGGTTGTAATAAATCCACTTTCATTCATGATTTTGTCTATTTGGGTGCTCTCTCTTTTCTTTTTGAGAAGGCTGGCTAGAGTTTTATCAATTTTGTTTATTTTTTCAAAAAACTAACTCTTGGTTTCATTGATCTGTTCAACTTTTTAAAAAAAAATTCTATATTGTTTATTTCTGCCCTGATTTTTATTATTTCTCTTCTTCTGTTGGGTATGGGGTGCTCTTGTTGCTCTCTCCCTCTAGTTCCTTTAGGCGAGCTGTTAGATTTTGTATTTGTGCTTTTTCTAATTTCTTGAAATAGGCCTGGAGTGCAATGTACTTTCCTCTTAGGACTGCCTTTGCCGCATCCCAAAGAGTTCGGATTGTTGTATTTTCATTTTCATTTGTTTCTGTATATTTTTAAATTTCTTCTCTAACTGCCTCATTGGCCCATTCGTTCTTTAGTAGGGTATTCTTTAACTTCCATGTTTTTGGAAGTTTTCCAGACTTTTTTCTGTGATTGATTTCAACTTTCATAGCATTGTGATCTGAAAGTGTGTATAGTATGATCTCAATTCTTTTATATTTATTGAGAGCTGCCCTATGACCAGTATGTGATCTGTCTTGGAGAATGTGCACACTTGAGAAGAAAGTGAATTCCATAGCCTCAGGATGTAGAGTTCTAAATATATCTGTCAGATCCAACTGGTCCAATGTGTCATTCAAGTCCATTGTTTCTTCAGTGATTTTCTGTCTAGTTGATCTATCCATTGCTGTAAATGGAGTATTAAAGTCCCCTGTTATTAGTACATTCTTATCCATAAGATTGTGTCTGTTTGTGATTAATTGTTTTATGTATTTGGGTGCTCCCATATTTGGTGTGTAGACATTTACAATTGTTAGCTCTTCCTGATAGATAGACCCTATACTTATTATATAATGCCCTTCTTCCTCCCTTGTTACTGCCTGTACTTTAAAGTCCTGTTTGTCTCATATAAGTATGGCTACTCCAGCTTTATTTTGACTTCCAGTAGCATGATAGATGTCTCTCCATCCCCTTTCAATCTGAAGGTGTCTTCAGGTCTCAAATGAGTCTCTTGTGGATAGCAAATAGATGGATTTTATTTTATTTTTTAATCCATTCTGATACCCTATGTCTTTTGATTGGAGCATTTAGTCCATTTACATTCAGTATTATTATTGAAAAATATGTGTTTAGAGTCGTTGTGTTCTTTGTAGGATTCATGCTTGTAGTGGTGTCTTTGGTACCTTGTATTCCTTGCAACATTTCCCTCATAGAGTCCCCCTTAGGATTTCTTATAGGGCTGGTTTAGTGGTGATGAATTCTTTCCATTTTTGTTTATTTGGGAAGACTTTTTATCTCTCCTATTCTGAATGACAGGCTTGCTGGATAGAGGATTCTTGGCTGCATATTTTTTCTGTTCATCACATTCAGGATTTCCTTTCATTCCTTTCTGGCCTGCCAAGTTTCAGTAGATAGGTCTGTAACTACTCTGATAGGTGGTTAGGGCCCTTTTATTCCTAGCTGCTTTCAGAATTCTCTCTTTGTTCTTGTATTTTGCCAGTTTCACTCTGATATGTCATGCAGAATATTGATTGAAGTTACATCTGAGGTGAGTTCTCTGTGCTTCTTGGATATCAATGTCTGTTTCCTTCCCCAGATTGGGGAAGTTCTCAGCTATAATTTGTTCAAGTAATCCTTCAGTGCCTTTCCCTCTCTCTTCCTCCTCTGGAATTCCTATAATACAGATGTTGTTCCATTTGATTGTATTGCTGAGCTCTCGAACTCTCTTTTCCTCTTCCTGGATCAGTTTATCTCTCTTTTTTCTCAGCTTCCTCTTTTTCTATAATTGTGTCTTCTAATTCACCTATTCTCTTCTCTGCCTCTTCAATCCGTGCACTGGATGCCTACATTTTATTATGCACCTCATTTATAACATTTTTTAATTCATCACAACTATTTTTAAGCTCCATAGTCTTTGTAGCAATAGCTTCTCTGATGTCTTCCATGCCTTTTTCAAGCCCAGCAATTAATTTTATGACTATTATTCTAATTCTTGTTCCATTATGTTGCTTATGTCTGTTTTGAGCAGTTCTTTAGCTGTCATTTCTTCCTGGAATTTCTTTAGAGGAGAGTTCTTCTGTTTTGTCATTTTGGCTAGCTTTCTGTCTCTTGTTAGTTTTAAAAGCTTGTTATGTGCTCTGCACCTGCGAGTACTGCTGTATTAAAGAAGGCTTATTGACTCTCCAGGGCCTGTCTCTTCAGGAAGTGTTCTTTTAATGGTGTCTCCTGGTCTCTTTTATTGAGACTTTGGTTATTTTATTTCCCTACTTATAGTGGTATTTGGGACTCTCCACCATGTGTACTTTGGCTTGTTTCTTGAGGTAGCCCTGGAAAGGAAAACAGACAGACAAACACACAGGGAACAAAGGCACAAAAACTCATAGACAAATCCAACAAACAAGCAAACCAAAAGGGAAAAAGAAAAAGAAAAAAGAAAAAAAGAAAAAACCCAAAAGACAAAGGAAAGTCTAAAAGCATAAAACCAGAATTCCCAGCTAGAAATAAAGAGCAGGGTGTATGCAGTGCTGATGGAAGAGCATACACAAAGAGAGAAATGACAGGGGTGGGGAGAAAGCGAAATTGGACAATGACCAGGCAGAGAGACTAAGAGGCTTAATTCAGAGAGAGAAAGAGGAGAATATGGTAGGAGGCGAGGAGAAAGAAACAAAGATAATGTTACTCAGAGAAACTATATAGTCTGATTACTCCAGAGAGAGAAAGATAGAAAGGTAGTGGTGGAGGTGTAGAATATACATCTAGAGACTGGATTAAATGTGACTGTTTAAGCAAACCAATGACCAGAGTGCCCAGTCCAGCAGAAGGGAGGGATAGGAATGAGACAAGGGAAAATATATCTGAATAGAAAGAATTGATCTAGAATTAATCACGGCAGTGCATCCATGTTGGTCTTGCCCTGGGCTCTGGTTAAAATAAATAAATAAATAAATAAATAAATAAATAAATAAAATAAAGAAATAAAGCAGCTCTCTATCAGGGATAGGTGTGGTTTGGTGTAGGCAGGTCTTAGCCTCCACTGTGGTCTGTAGGCCGCTCCCTGAGGTCCCACCTTGGTGGTTGTGGGGAGAAAAATGGCAGCACCCCAGTCCCTTTTTGTACCAAGTGTTGCAAATCACTCTGCCTGTGCTATGGTCATAGCCAAGGTGGGCCGTGTTCTGTGTCCCAAGCCCCACCTTGTTTCCTGTTCTTAGTGTGCACTCTTTATTGATACTGCCCAAAATATAATCCCTCAAGCCTGGCCACTTCCAACCCAAGGATGGAGCCAGGAGAGCAGGGGGGCAGTTTATCCTGGCGCCGTCTGGGACCAGGGCACCCAGCCCAAAGTCAGCACCAGAGCTAGAAATAGGATCACTCTCCATCCCAATCTGAGGTTTTTCTCTTCTCCAGGGACAGTTCTATGAGCAGTTTCAGCTGCTCTTTCTCTTCCCCTGGACTCTCCACAGCTCCCTGCGAAGGGGGTTCCCTTCCCTCCCTCCCTGTCTCCAGTCCTGGCCCGTTTTTACCTTCCCCAGTTCGCACTCACGCACCTATGAGGTTGTCTTCTTAGTGGGCTTAGTCTCTTTTCCTCCCAGACTCCTGACGTTCAATGGCCTATGGTTTCAGGCCTTCTCTGCTTGAGAGATGGGGGCGAATGAAATGTATGGAGCGCCCTACTTCTCCACCATCTTGCCTCCCTCCTGTGCTTCTCACCAACAGGCTGCAGTGAGTGGATCCAACAACCTCCCCCTGAGGTTCTTTTAATTTGCTAGAGTGACTCACAGAGCTCGGGGAAACACTTTCTCCAGTAAAAGTTATGATCTCTGCTACACTGAAGTTTCATTTAGCCCTGATATCTAGGGATCTCTAGGGACAGGGAATGATATTCACCACAGGGTCAGTGGTTTAGGGTTCCCACTATCTTGCTTGAGGAAGGGGAGGTAGCTGTTGGGGTTATTGAGTCCGACTTGGCATGGGAGTGTCCAGCTGCATTAGTCTCTTTTGTCTTGGAGTTGCCTTTCCTAGGTTTCCCCCATTCTCTGTTCTTGAGGTCCTTGAGGATTCACCCACAGCCTGTCTAAGCTGGGACATTCTGGGTATCAATTTTTTCTTGTTGCCTCTCACAGTCCCTTCTCCAGCCTGGGACCCACCAGCTACATTCTCATCAATCACCTACCACTTGCTCTCCCTATGTACCTGTAAGACCATTTCCCAACCCTAAAGTGGCCCTACTATTTATTTTCTCTGTAGGAGCTCAGCTAGAGAAAATTCCACAGCCAGGTTGACAGGTCCCAGAACAAATTTATGATTTCCAACTCATCTGAGTTCTCAATGTTGCTAAAAAATCTTTCTATTCCTCTATCAGTCAGTACTTTTCAGATACCCCAGGCCAACAGTTCTGAGCTCTGGCCATGCTTCTTGAGCCCCCTCTGTAATCTCCATCTTCACAGCTAGGGCAGGGATGGAAAGCATATTGACTGAGTAGTTAGTGAAGGTGGTACACAATATGCCCAGAATATTAAAGGAAAGGAAATCAGAGGGTCCTCAGATGACATTATGAAATTGGTTTCTGTGCTTCAGATCAGAAATATGCAAAGTCACTGAAAAGAGATGAATTGGATTCCAGGCCTGGACTATGGTTTTCTTTTTTTTAAGGTTTTATTTATTTCTGAGAGAGAGAGAGAGTGTGTGAGCAGGGGAGGGTCAGAGAGAGACGGAGACACAGAATCTGAAGCAGGCTCCAGGCTCTGAGCTAGCTGTCAGCACAGAGCCTGATGTGGGGCCCAAACCCACGAACTGTGGGATCATGACCTGAGCCGAAGTCAGACACTTAACCAACCGAGCCACCCACACGCCCCTGGATTGTGGTTTTAACATATCCAAAAAGGAATGTGTCTATTTATAAGTGCCTCAGTTAGCCATGAAAGCCCAAGCAAAAGGGAGTCCCAGAAACCAATCTTTAGGATTCACCATTTCAGTCACTGAACAGTTGCAACTGATTGCCTTTCTCTCTCTCTCTTTCTCTTTCACACACACACACACACACAGACACACACACACAGACACACACACACACAGACACATACACACACACACACACACACGGAATCCCACTGGGACTTCAATGAGAAGGAAAATATGTCAAATTTGAGCTTTGTAATATAGCAGCTGCAGCAATGCAGGAAACAATGAAATCTCCACACGACACTCATCAACCTTTCAAAAGCATTTGACACAGTCTTCAGGACTGAGGCCCTGACAGCTAAGAAGCATATCTGGTAGCCCTGAGGCATTTGCTTTAGACAAGTTTCCATGATGCTGTTGACTCACAAGTTTATATCTCTAGCCGTCTTGCTTGAACTTCAGACTTGTGTCTTACACTGTTTACACAACATCTACTCTTGAGTATTGAACAGCTATCACAAATTCAAGAGGACCCAAACCTAACTCCTCCCTGTGCCTGAAACCTATTTTATCTGTACTCATTTCCATCTCAGTTTATGTTCATGGTGCAGCTAAGGTTGTCCATCAGCATCTAATGAAGAAATCTCAGTGATCAGGAACTGTTTTGTTTTGTTTTGTTTTCTGTTGCTTTGCCTACCATAAACCTACCCCACATTAGATTCCTGTGTAGTAGCTGTGCCTTTCAGCCCTTCCTGAGAAACCCCATGACCTGGTCTCTCATCTTGGGGAGGGCTGAGCTGGGCTGGCCAGGACTTGAAGATCTCAGGGAGGAAGTTCAAGGGTCATCCTGGGAGTCTGGATTCCATTAAGGCAGGAAAGCCAAGCAGTGATCAACCAGAATGCTCTAGGTTCAAGTCCTGGCTTTACTACTTACCAGTTTTGAGAAACAGGCAAGTTATTGGCCTTCTAGAAGATTCAGAGGATCAGTAAAATGATACTTTTCACAGTGTCATTGAGGAAGAGGAGCAGTAATTAAGTGGGAATATAAATAGTTACTGGTACATAGTGAAAGCTCACTTAAGTACCGGTGGTTATTCTTTATCTTAGGATTTCCTGAGCTAGAAGCAAAGAAATGAAATTGGTTTGAGAGCCTAAAGAAATTCTTTTGAAATTCATAAAAGAGCAATGCATAACACATTCACCAAAGAGTTGAAATGGAAAAAGATCATCTTCCTTATAATATTGGTGTATTACTTCATAGTTTTTCACATTATTCATCCCTTATTTCATCCATTAATTCAACACACATTTATTGAATAATCACTATATGCCAGGCACTGTTCTAAATGCTGGGGGGAAAAATCAGTGCACAAAACAGGCAAAAATCCCTGCTTTATGGTGCTAACCTTCTGTTCTGAGCTGGAGGAAGATATAAAAATATCTTAAAATATAGTCCCAGTCCTCTAGAAATGCACAATTTGGTTCGGAGGCAAGGGGACATTCATATGTCAATCAGTGATGAGACAAACAAGGCATTATATGAATGACTGGTGGAGACAAACAATGTTCTAGTAGGTCAGAGAAGCTGGAAAGCAGGGGAGGGATGCAGCCCCATGACCTGTTGGCAGGAGTAGTCTGAAAAAGTTTCACGAAGGAAGTGGAATTTAGCTGGAAAACAGTGAGACAACTTTTCCTCCTACCCTCGCTCCCCTCCCGTTTGCTGCTGGGAAGCAGCTTGTGTTGTAATGGGTGGAAGTGAAACATGAAACTTAGCATTTCCAGGAAGAGGCTGTAGTGAGAAGACACTGTAAAAAGGAACAGACAACTGTCACAGTGGCTTCAGTGAAACCCCACATGGCTGGTCAGATTGGGCTGGAGGGAGAACACAGCTTTCAGGTCATGGCAAGACTTTGAACTCAGTAGGAACCCAATTCCTGGAGATGCACTAACAACCCCTGCCTGCAGGTGATTCCAAACCTTTATAGAATGAAAACAGGAGCCACCAGCAGGAGGGCCCTTCTGTGTCTCCCCTAAGTCTTTGAGCTTGCACCTGTTCTCTATAGATGTGGCCAAGTCCCACAATGAGTCTGAGTTAGAAGAGCCCCAACAAGTACTGGTACCCATTTTATTTTTTTATTTTTATTTTTATTTTTTTGCTTTAGAACAAAGGTTTTTTTTTTGTTTTTTTTTTGTTTTTTTTTTTACAAATAGTTTATTGACAAATTAGTTTCCACATAACACCCAGTGCTCATCCCC
>NW_024080800.1:1896979-2044300 GCF_003009895.1 Hyaena hyaena | reverse complement strand
AAGTTCCTCCTAATCCTCCTGTATGTGCAAACATATGATATTTGTCCTTCTCTGCCTGACTTATTTCGCTCAGCATAACCCCCTCAAGGTCCATCCATGTTGCTACACATGGCCATATTTCATTGTTTCTCATTGCCATGTAGTATTCCATGGTATAGATAAACCAAATCTTCTTGATCCATTCGTCCGTTGATGGCACTTTCCATGTTTTGGCTATTGTTGAGAGTGCTGCTATGAACATTGGGGTCCATGTGCTCCTATGCCTCAGCATTTCTGTATCCCTCGGGTAAATTCCTAGCAGTGCTATTGCTGGGTCATAGGGGAGTTCTATTGTTAGTTTCCTGAGGAACCTCCACACTGTTTTCCAGAGGGGCTGCTGGTACCCATTTAAATTGGATTGCAAGGGGAGAAAGAGGTCAGGATGTGTGAATCAGGACCCAGATTTTTTCTTTGGTCCTAAATGAATAAAATCTCCAAGGAATCAAGTACATTAAATTCACCCCTGCTTGGTAAGGCAGGCACTGAGTTGCTCTAGCAAAGAAGATGGGGAAGAAGTAAAACACTTAGGCAATTGGGGTTTTAGAGTACACCGAGGATGGAGGAAGGGAGACTTCTTGATCTTGACTCATTCTCCATGTAGAATTGCTATTGGAATCTTACTTTTATTTTCTCATGGCTGTTTGGCCTTTGGTTTGAACTAGTATCTAATACAACTCATGTGCTTGGTAAAGATAGTGGCCCTTGTAAGATGTGATTAAAAACTTAAGACAAACAAGCAAACCAACAAAACCCAAAAACTTAGGCTTTGAAGAAAGAAGGGCTTGGGTTCTCATCCTGGCTCCCTCCATTTCTAGCTCTGTGGCCTTGAACAAGTTACTACATCTCACTGAGCCTGTGTCTTCATCTGAAAAATGGGTTTAATGATTGTGCAAACTTCATGAGGCCATTGTAGGGGTCCAATTAGAAACCACAAGTAGAGCACAGCACCCGGTATGTAGAAAGTGCTCAATAGGTGGCAGTTATTACTATTACTCAGCTGGAAATGAGGAAGAGTAAAAACTGTGGGTTGCCTGTGTGGCTCTCAGTTGGCTGAGCATCTGACTCTTGATTTCCACTTGGGTCATGATCCCAGGGTCATGGCATTGAGCCTCACATGGGGCTCCATGCTGAGTGTGAAGCCTGCTTAAGATTCTCTCTCTCTCTCTCTCTCTCTCAAAATCTGCCCCTCTCCCCTGCTTGCACTCTCTCTTTCTAAAAATAAAATAAATCTTAAAAAATAAGAGTAAAAGCTGTACTGCCTTGAAACATAACCAGACATCTCCAGACATGCTCCCAATTGGCAGGCCCTGATTTTCTTCAGAATGCTTCCTCAGTATGTCCCTTCCCATCCTCTCTCCTCCAAATGCAACCCCATGATCCTGAGCTTTATTCCTGTCTTCCTTGAAATCCAGCCTGGAGTCCTTGCTCCCTGATTTTGGCAAGAGGCTGTGTTTCTGCCTTTCCATAGCTGTCTGTGTCTCAGTCTTGCCCCACTCCTCTTCAGTTCCTCACAATGCTGCAGATGTCCTTGTTCCCTAACCGTTGTGTCCTTCAGTGAGCTTCATCCAGATTATGATCAGTTTCTCTTTGGGGCCACTCATCCTAGACGAGCAAAGCTTGCAAATCCGTACATAGATTTGGTTTGAGGGGCAGGATGAAAGAAGTGCTTTCAGTTAGTTCAACAGCTACTAAACACAAGTGGTATTTTTAAAAAGGAAGGTCAGGGGAGGGGTGCCTGGGTGGCTCAGTCAGTTAAGCGTCCAGATCGGCTCAGGTCATGATCTCATGGTTTGTGGATTCAAGCGCAGTGTTGGGTTCTGTGCTGACAGCTCAGAGCCGGGAGTCTACTTCAGATACTGTATCTCCCTCTCTTTCTGCCCCTTCTCCACTAACATACTCTCTCTCCTTCAAAAATAAATAAACTTTTAAAAAAATTTACAAAAAGGAAGTTCAGGAGAGCCTTGGTAGCTCAGTCAGTTAAGCATCTGATTATTGATTTTGGTTCAGGTCATGATCTCATGGTTTGTGGGATCAAGTCCCCTGTCAGGCTCTGCTGACAGCGTGGAGCCTGCTCAGGATTCTCCCTCACTCTCTTTCTCTTTCTGCCCCTTCCTCACTCATGTGCATTCACTCTCTCAAAATAAGTAAATAAATAAATAAAACTAAAAAAACACTTTATAAAAAAATAAATAAAAAGTAAGTTCAAATAATTATTAGATCCCATTTTCTCTATGGCAAAGACAAGAAAAGAATGACTATACCTTGAGTAGGTGAGGAATATAAATTGATGTATTCTTTCCAGAGAGCGAGTCAGCAATGTGTATCAAAAATGTTCATACCCTGGGGCACCTGGGTGGCTCAGGCAGTTAAGCGTCCAACTTTGGCTCCGGTCATGATCTCATGGTTTGTGAGTTTGAGCCCTGCATTGGGCTCTATGCTGACAGCTCAGAGCCCGGAGCCTGCTTTGGATTTTGTGTCTCCTTCTCTCTATGCTCTCCCTGACTCTCACTCTTTCTCTCTCTCTCTGTCTCAAAAATAAGTAAACATTAAAAAATTTTTTTTAAAAAGTGTTCATACCCTAACATTCTCACATAATCTTCATCTTCGCAATTCCACTCATAGGAATTTAATTGAAAATTACAGTGAAGATTTACCAGCCTGTTCATCACAGCAATTGGTTAGAATCAGTGAAAAAATTGCAAAAGACCTATATGTTCAAGAGTAGGGGATCGACTGAGTAAGTGGAGATTGAGTAAGTGGAGACACATCCCTGTAGAGATCGCTCTGTAGCCATTATGGCTGATGTTATGTAAATCTCTTTATGGACAGTGAAAGGTGTTTGTCACTTATTATCATATAGAAAACCAGATTATAAATTGTGTACAGGGTGTTATAATGAATATTTATGTATTTTTAAAGATTTGAAAGTTGCATACCAATTTATACACTGACATCTTTGGATTTGAAAATTACATGAGATTTTCTATCTTGTTTTTATGTCTCTGTATTTTCTGATTGTTCTACAATCAGTATGAGTTAATAATGTAATTATAAGTCATTATAATTTGCATAAAATTAGTGGCAACATATTTTAGGCTTGGAGATTCAAAAATAAGTAAGGGGAAGCGAACAAACATTTGTTGAAAGTTTTCAATATGCCAGATGCTAGACCGAGGTATTTCATTTCACTTTCACTGTAATTGCATGAGATATTATGGTCCCAGTTTACAGATAAGGCCACTGAGGCTCACAGAAGGTTAGGAACTTGCTTGAGGTTATAAATCCATTGGGATTTCAAACCAGGCCTGACTCCAAAGCACATATCATTATTCAAATAGATTTAATTTTTTTCCATGACAGCACATGGAACTTTTTCCAGATAGCACATACAATCTGGGAGGGGCTTACCACCCACATACCCAAAGACTTTTCAGCCCAGGTGGACCCAGACCGGTGGCCTAGGAACTGCATAATAGAGGGTCTGGAGATGCAGAGATACAGCCTCTGGCCACTGCAACTAGGGAGCAAGATCTGCTGTGGACTCCCAACGTCAGATTTCAGTAATTAACAATTGGGGCTAGGGCTTTTCCAGAAGGCCAGAGTATGTGGGTGCAATGGCAAGGAAGGGCAGGTGGAAACAGATGGGGAGTCTTGGGGTCGACGTGGGAAGGCTTGTGGCACAAGCAGCATTGGATTAGGGTTGCCTGGATAAGGTTTGCTGACTCCTATTTCATGGTTGAGCCCTTTGCCCCTCATTTATTTTCTGGGAGGACTCCTTTGGTTTCATTGATTTTCACTCCTGGGGTTATCTTTTTGTTTGAAATCTCTTCGTTTCTTTTTGATTCGTCTTTGTGCCCCGTTGAACACTTCTGAGTGTTGGCACACTCATTGAAGAGCCAAATGAAGAGGAAGACAGCCTGTCTGTAGGGATCAGGTAGAGGCTTCCAGAGGCCATGACCGGGCAGGACCCTTGGTGTGCCACACCCTCCTCTCTACTACCTGGAGGCCTTCAGCTCACTGGAAGCATCAGAGAAGAAGGAAAGGAGAGGAGCAGAGGGCAGAGGTAGAAGCTGGAGAAAAACCTGAACAACTAGGGCTGGGCTGGACTATGGGGTTGGAGTCCTAGGCCAGGCCTAACAGGGCATGGCTGGGGTCTCCCTCTCTCTCATCTACATTTGACCAACTAGGGATTCACTTGGGTTATATTTAAAAATATGTCTTTGAAAAAGAAATACAGTTCATGATCCTGGATTGGATTCTGGATTGGAAAATAAAGTTTAAAAAAATCTCTAAGAAGATTATGGGATATAAGTCAGTCATATATAATTAGTTTTCTAAGTTTTCTTATTCTGTGAGGATAAGATAGAAAAAACAGGGAGATAGGTTTTGGTTGAAGAGAGTAAAAGTAATTCTAAGAAGAAGAATTAAGATGGGATGAACTGCTGTTGCATTTCCCAGACTCTGAGAAAGGCTGTCTGACTGGTTTCTGGAAATGTGAGATTTATGGGTTGTATAGAGAGCTTAACTTTTAGGTGCCTCCAGAATGTGGGATTCTGGGGGTCTCTGAATCTCTTTCTCCTCCATCTCCTCCTTCCTGTTTGTCCTCCCTTTGGAACACCTGCCTTAGGAAACCCTCCTCTCTCTCCTCTTTGCTCTCTGAGCCCTCCTCCCTGGTGGGCTTGGTCTCCCGCTCCCAGGTCTTCCTGGTCCCTTAAGGGGCCTTCTTCTGAGTGTCATCCATTGACCTCCCCTGTAGGAGGAGATTCTGCTGGACTTGGAAGTTCTGGGCTCCACTTCAGACCTGACGAATCAGAACCAGGAATCTGCATTTTAACAAGCTTCCTCGCTGCTTCCTCTGCATCCGGTTGTTGAGAAGCTCTTGGTCTGTGGTCCCAGAGGCTACTCAGAACCTCTTTCCTGAATCCCCACTTCCTTTCCATCCCTCTCTAGTTGGAGTTGCTTTTCCTCAAGTGTCTCATTGGCATAGAGATCCTCAGTCTTCCATTGTCTTGTGCTGCAAATGGTTGGCGTGGTTCCTAGGGTCTGCCACAACACATAGTGATTGTTTAGAACCAGATATGACAGCAAAATGGGTTTGGAATTCTAAACAACCTTTGAAATTAAAAAAAAATATTTATGTATTTAAGTTTATTTATTTTGAGAGAGAGCGTGAGGGAGGGGCAGAGAGAGAGAGCGTGGGGGAGAGAGAGATTGAGAGAGAGAGAGAGAGAAAGAGAGAGAGAGAGAGAGAATCCCAAGCAGGCTCTGTGCTATCAATGCAGAGCCTAACACAGGGCTTGATCTCATGAACCGTGAGATGTGGGCCAAAATCAAGAGTTGGATGCTTAACCAACTGAGCCATTTAGGCACCCCAAAACTTAAAAATATTTTTTTATGTTTATTTATTTTAGAGAGAGTGAGAGACAGAGTGTGAGTGGGATAGAGGCAGAGAGAGAGGGAGACATAGAATATGAAGCAGGCTCCAGGCTCTGAACTGTCAGCACAGAGCCCGATGCCTGGCTCGAACTTGCAAACAGCAAGATCATGACCTAAGCCGAAGTCTGATGCTTAACCGACTGAGCCACCCAGGTGCCCCCCAAACTTTTTTTTTTTTAATCTTGAGAATACAAGCCATGAATGGTCTGGGATTATGTGTACAGTTATTGCTGAAATTACTGGAGTGTTGGGTATTTGGAAATCCAATTCCAGAAACGAATGGACTCTGCCATCAGTCATAAAAGGATCTAGCTCTGAAAGGCTTGATGGGTAGGGACAAACAGGGACATGGGAAGAGAATGAAGAGGCTTCAGAGCTGCATGAACTGAGTGGAAATGTTTGGCCTTTGGAGCCAGGAGCATGCAAAGAGTGGCTGCTCTTCATGAACTGGGCTTTTGGGACTTGCTGGGGGAGAGACAAGGGCTCGGCCTGACTGACTGTCATCGAAACCACTCATCAGAGGCATGGGTGAGGAGCTCAGAAGACAAGTGCCCATCTGTCACATGGAGGGCTTTGCTGATCTCTGACACTGGATATTCCCCCCTGCCCTGGTGCCAGGAATTAGCGGGGAGAGCACTCTGGGCCTGAGTCAGGGCCAGGAATGCCAGGCACAGGCAGAGAGGGAGCCAGAGAAGATGACTCTGATATAAATTCCTGCTGTCTGAGGTGGAAGATAAATCAAAGAGAGGGAATCAAGGTGATTAGGGTAGAAAGCATGCACATACTCACCTTATCCAGGCAGGCTGGGCGGAGAAGTTAGAGCCTTCTCAGTGTTGGACAGACCTGGGTTCAAGTCCTGCTACTTTACTTATTAGTTGTATTATGCTGGGAAGCCCAAGCTCTCTCAGCGTACTTCTTTATCAGTGAAATGAGGATAAGGAGAGTACCTAGCACACAGGGTACTGTAGGACTTGAGTGAGCTCATGCGTGTAACATGCTTAGCTTGGCGCCTGCTTATGGTTGCCATTTGATAAATATTAGTTGTTGTTGTTTGTTGTTATTGTTATTAATTAGGAAAGGAAGATCATCAATGAGATATTTGGCCTAAAATGATCAACTCTATCCCTAATATCTTTCTCTATAGATTGAGATGGATCTGTTATCAAGTATCTAAAGAAATGTCATCATTTCCTGACTCATTTTAGTGAGAAGTGTTTCTTCTCTGCATTTCTTTCCTACAGTTAGAAAACTGACATGTTAGACACCGTCTTGAGCTTCACAGAGCTCAGAGTCTGTCAGGGAAGAAAGAGGAGGGCATAAGTAATTTCACTACTGTGGTGGAGGAGTTCAAAGGAGGGAGGGCTCAACACATTGCGGTTAAGATGCTGCTCACCCCAATGGCCCAAGCTGCTGCCCCTGTCCGCCCTCCCTTCCTAGAGCAACAGCTGATAGGCCAGTCCACCGATAAGTCAATGAAGAAAAAGTTTATTTTTTATTTTTTAAACAATTTAAAAATGTTTATTTTTCAGAGAGACCTAGAGCTAGTGGGGGAGGGGCAGAGAGAGAGGGAGACATGGAATCTAGAGCAGGCTCCAGGCTCTGAGCTGTCAGCACAGTGCCCAATGCAGGGCTTGAACTCACAAACAGTGAAATCATGACCTGAGCCAAAGTTGGACGCTTAACCAACTGAGCCATTCAGGCTCCCTAGAAAAAAAAGGCTTTAAATGTATTTCTTTTAGTTTCTCTGAAATTTGAGGCCTGGTTTTAGGAGGTTGCTGTAGCTTGAAAGATTTCATGTACAGCATAGATATCTGGCAAAGAGTTGTAAAATCAAGTGTGTACTCATCCCATTTAGAGGAATTATAAAGACACCCATGATATGGTAAAAAGAGTCCTGATCTTGGGGAGAGAAAAGCTGAGTATATCCTGGTTCCATGTGCGGTATGACATTGGGCAAGTCACTAAACCACTCTGAGCCTTAGTTCATCTGCAAAATGGGATGAGAACATCTACTCCCAGGGTGATGGAAGGATTATGTACAATTGTACTCAAGACAACTGTAAAATGATGAACAAGCAGATGACATTATTTATCTGGGAGTCCAAAAACCAAGATCTTCCAAACAACAGAGTACTGAACAACAAAACTAGTTCAGGCTAAAAAGACTAACCTTTGAGCACTATGTCTATTTCATATTTCATTTAATTCTTATAAATAACCTGTGCAATAGATACTCTATCATTTTATAGATGAGAAGCCCAAGGCACAGAGAAGTGAAGTAACTCATCATATATTCCCTAAACTGGCAAGTGGCAAAAGCCTGGACACAACTCTGGGTGCTTTAAGCACAGCACACATCCTCTTTCTCAGCATGCTATACTCCAGGTGCTCATGGGTATTATGTCCTTTAAAATGCACAACAATCCTATGGACTGTATTATCATTTACATTTAGAAGGTGAGGAAACTAAGACATTGAGAGAATAGTGACTTTCTCAAGGTCATGAGGTTAAAAAGTTGGAGTCAGAATTCAAACCCCGGCAGCCTGACCTCAGGACTGATCCTAGCCATCATTCTAATGGAATTATTCTAAAGTTATTATTTAAATAATCAATCACTTTTAAAGTCATGGTATTGGGATACTTGAAGAAAGAGTCACTATGGTGTGGAGTGGAGGGTGATGAGGTAACCCACAGGGTCATGAGTGATCTTGTGACATCCCCAGGGGTCACTCTGAGCAATGCAGGCAGAGTGAAGTCGACTGTGAGGGAGATCATGGTGACACGGAAGGGGCACTGGTAACACAGAGGGCTAACCTATATGGATTGATTTCGTGCTTTGGTGGTGAACATCTACACTGAATTACATTAGTGTAAATATGTATCATCAGTCCCCTTCTAAATCTGCAAAACGGAAAAGCAAACTAAAAGGAGACCTCCAGAGGATGTGTGGAGGCTAGATCAAATCTTTTACCAATTTTTGTGCTCCTTAGAATTAATATATCTAAACGCCAATAATTCCAGAGGGTTCAGTAATCTGAAATACACTTTGCCCTGCTTTGAACTCCTTTCAGTCATGGGCCACCCAACTACAGTTCACTCAGTTTCTCCTTTCACCTGCAGGCGGCAGCATGAGGGCCATCGCTGTTGTGTGAGGGCAGAGAATAATTTAGAGACAGAAGATGAGAATTAGGTTAGATACAGAAATAAGATCCCATGAACTCTGACTTCCAATAAAACATGTCATTAATTTTCACCCTTCCAGTTTAGCTGAACTTGAAACTTCCCAGGCTCAGCCTTCGCAGGCCCAAGGGAGTTGCCATGCAGGGCAGGTCTGGGGGGCAGGTGCAGTGTCCTTTGCCAGGCTGCGCCAGAGGCTTTGTGAGGGCCAATGGGGGCAGGAGCCGGAGAAATATCCCGTGTGGTTATCAGTCCCTTCGTGGTCATACTGTAGACGCTATTTAACTGCATCCTCTGCCACAGAGGATCCGCATGTGTTCCTCCAGGGGACAGGAGAGGTCTGCAGCTGCGCACCTCCCAGGGGGCGTTGGCTGCTGTGGGCTCCACCATGCTGACTGCTCGATTGGTGCAGGCCTCTGCGAAACCAGGGAAGTTGGTCCTGGCTCTCTAGTCTGGAGACAAGAGGCTTTTCCCTTTACACCAGACCAGGTGGTGGTTATTTTGTCCCACTTTTGCTGTGCAGGGAACTGTTCACTGTCTCTTTCTATGCCTTTTCTCCTCCCCTCAAATAAATGCTAATCACAGCAAACCAAAAGATTAGAGAATTAATGTGGGCTTCCATGAGAGTATTTACATTTGTAAGAAGAGAACAGAATAAATACTAGCTATTTAATACTATTAAATTATTTAATTAATTAATAGTATTAAATAGTTAGTTTTTATCCAAAGGATACAAAAATGCTGATTTGAAGGGGCACGTGCACCCTGATGTTTATAGTAGCACTATTAATAAAAGCTGAATTATGGAAAGACTCAATGTGCATCCATTGACAAATGGATAAAGGTGTGTGTGTGTGTGTGTGTGTGTGTAAAACAATATTACTTGGTGATCAAAAAGAATGAAATCTTGGGGTGCCTGGGTGGCTCAGTTGGTTAAGCGTCTGACTTTGGCTCAGGTCATGATCTCATGGTTTGGGGGTTCAAGCCCCGCATCGGGCTCTGTGCTGACAGCTAGCTTAGGGCCTGGAGTCTGTTTTGGATTCTTTGTGTCCCTCTCTTTGACCCTCCCTTGTCTCTCTCTCTCAGAAATAAATTTAAAAAATAATGAAATCTTGCCATTTGCAACAACATGCTATGCTAAGCAAAATAAATCAGAGAAAGACAAATATCATATGACTTCACTCATATGTGGAATTTAAGAAACAAAATAGATGAACATAGTAGAAGAGAAGCAAAAATAAAATAAAAACAGAGAGGGAGGCAAACCATAAGAGACTCTTAAATACAGAGAACAAACTGAGTGTTGCTGGAGGTGGGGAGATGGACTAAGTGGGTGATGGGCATTAGGAAGGGCACTTGGGATGATCACTGGATGTTATATGGAAGTGATTGATCACTAAATTCTCCTGAAATCATTATTACACTATATGTTAACTAACTTGGATTTAAATTAAAAAAGAAAAAGAAAAAAAGAAGAGAAATGTATATAACTGCATGATAAATAATGATGTCATTTCAGGCATGTGGACAGGCTATTGGGGGAGATCTTTTGGGGTAGTAGGTTCTGTCCAGGATTCCTTAAATTACCTCTCATAACTCACAATGGGCTCATGCCTTCTGTAAGACCAAACATACGTGACCGAACGGGAAGTCTGACATTTTGGCAAACTTCCTTCTCTTAGGCGAAGCATGGAGAAGTGAATTTATTAATCCGAACAGCAATTGAGAATCTCAAAATAAAAAAGAACAAAACCCAGAAACTTCTTTAATCAAATCATCTCTGATTGCAGTTGCTTTTATTCAGCTACAGGTTTGGGAGACACCCATTCCTCACACAGACTTCTGACAGGTAAATGTTAATCCCTGGTGTTTGTAATGAGGATAATTACTACATGTGAATACCAGCTGGCATCCATTGTCATCTCCTGGTACTCCACCACAAAGAATCATTCACTTAGTAGATGGCAAATTCCTATTAGTTTATTGGTGCCCTCCCCCCCTTCATGAAAGTGAGTTTAATTATTCTGCTGTAGAATACTTCTCCCTCTACTTTCCCTACCTAAATTCTTCTGCCTTTCAGAAAGCTCAGCTTTATGGTGAAGCTTTCTGCCTTTTCCCCTCCCCTCCTCCCCTTCTAAACTCTCCAGACTCCACCTTAGCTTGACCACCCAGGAAACTGTCTAGATTATATATTATGAAATTTGATTATAGTTGATTAAACACATGATTAAATATTGCCCTGACTTGTCAGTTTTCTTTCTGAAAGTGTAATCTTCTGAACTAGGCCAAAAGTATCAAGAGGGCAAGGACCATATCCATTAATCGTAGGTTTAATAAGATGTATTAATAAGATTAATAGGATGCTTAATAAATATTTGTTTAATAGACAGGTCTCAAGATGAAACTTTATTGTTGAGAAACAGGGGAGGTCATCCACTTCATCTTTTGATGAATGTTTCCGAAGTCTCAGCTCTGTGCCAAGACCCTGTGCTAGGCTGTGTCAAGAGTATTATAGATGAGGAAGACCGAGTCCCACTCTAATTTGTAGGGAGGTAATGCATTCACACAGCTCACCAGAAGGCATTGTAAATGCCTCAGGAGTGATGGAAGCAAAAAGGCCTAAATTTCAGAGGCGTAACAACAGAGCTTCCATGGCTGGTGGTCAAGGAAATTTCATAGAAATAGTATCTGAACAGGGCCTTTGGGTATAGAAGGGATTTGAGAAGATGAAGATGATGGATGAGAGCTGCAGGTAGAGGGAATGACATAAGCCAAAGTAGGGGATGGACAATAAGTATTAAAACTTGTGTAGGGAAAGCCAAGCAGCTCAGTTTGATTGCAGTAATACAATAAAGGTAACAATATCTGACATTTGTTAAAAGCATACTGTATGCCTGGTATTATGCTTTATGTACTTGATCTCATCCCATCCTTCAATAACACATGAGGTAGGTGCTGCTAATAGTCCCATTTTATGGATAGGAAGCAGAGGCTCAAGTAATTTACTCAACGTCTTAGCACTACTAGGTTGGGATCTGACTCTGGAGTTACGCTATTCCCCCTCCAACATGTGTGTGGAAGGAAGTCAGAAACAAGATTGAGAAGGTGATTTGGCAGGTGATTTTATCTTTATTTTTTTCTAGGAACAGTTTGTTTATTAAATTTACATCCAAATTAGCTAGCATATAGTCTAATAATGATTTCGGGAGTAGAATCCAGTGATCCATCCCCTCCATATAATACCCAGTGCTCATCCCAACAAGTGTCCTCCTTAAAGCCTCTTACTCATGTGGCTCATCCCCCACCCAGAACCCCTCCAGAAACCCTCAGTTTGTTCTCTGTATGTTTTGTCTCCCTCCCTGTTTTTATATTATTTTTGCTTCCCTTCCCTTATGTTCATCTGTTTTCTATGTTAAATTCCATATAAGTGAAGTCGTATGATATTTGTCTTTGACTGTTTTTGCTTAGCATAATATACTCTAGTTCTACCCACACTGTTGCAAATGGCAAGATTTCAGTCTTTTTGATTGCTGAGTAATACTCCATTGTATATATATATACCACACTGTCTTTATCCATTCATCCATTGATGGACATTTGGGCTCTTTCCATACTTTGGCTATTGTTGACAGTGCTGCTATAAACATTGGGGTGCATGTGTCCGTTTGAAACAGCACACTTGTATCCCTTGGATAAATACCTAGTATTGCAATTGCTGGGTCATAGGGTCATTCTATTAATTTTTTGAGGAATCTTGATACTGTTTCCCAGAGTGGCTGTACCAGTTTACATTCCCACCAGCAGTGCAAAAGAGATCTTTCTCCGCATCATTGCCAGCATCTGTGGCTTCCTGACTTGTTGATTTTAGCCGTTCTGATGGATGTGAGGTGGTATCTCATTGTGATTTTGATTTGTATTTCCCTGATGATGATTGATGCTGAACATTTTTTCATGTGTCTGTTGGCCATCTGGATGTCTTCTTTGGAAAAGTGTCTGTTCATGTCTTTAGCCCATTGTTTTTAAACATTTTGTTTTTAAAACTGGAGGAGACCTGAGCTTGCAGGCAGGAAAGTCAGAGGAATTTGAAAATAAAAAAGTAAGATCTTTTGTATGTGTTTAAAATTTCCTGTAATAAGTTTTTTTAATGTTTATTTATTTTTGAGAGAGAGAAAGAGAAAAGCAGGGAGAGAGGGAGACAGAGAGTCCTGAGCAGGCTTCATGCTGTCAGTGCAAATGATGATGCTCCAACCCACAAAACCCTGAACTGTGACGTCAAGACCTGAGCTGAAACCAAGAGTCAGATGCTCAACTGACTGAGCCACCCAGATGCTAATAAGTTTTTTTTTTAAATAAATGATATAACTGATGTTATAATAATGGAATGGAGCCAGAGCAGAGATGGGTTTGCCTGGACAAGAGAATAAAAACCTTACCTCTTCCTCTGAAACAGGAAGAATCCAGGAAAAGATTGATGTGGCCAGAGAGAAATTCTAAGGTGGAGGGAGGCAGAATTGAGGTAGACGTTTTACATTATAGGAAAATGAAAATGAAATTCTCAGGTGAAGGTGAGAGACATAGAATGAAACTGGAGACCTGTAGATCCTAGAAAACCCTTTGCAAAGGCTGGAGAGAAGTATCAGGAAGCCAATTCCAGATGCATAACCATGGGAGCAGGGTGTGTGTGTGTGTGTGTGTGTGCCCCGATGAGGTTGGAGAGTGGGAATACTTAGCAGGCCCTGTGATACAGTTGTGATATTTTCTCTAGCAAAACTTGGCAGCCCTGGAGTGAGTAGATGGCGAGTGACCTAGAGTGAGGGTTGGTGTTGGTGACCATTGGCAGGTAAAAGGGCCAAGGAGGCCAAGGAAGTTAGCTAGGGTAGCACTGAATGGCTGGAGGCCTAGAACTCTGTGGTAGACTTGTCCCTGGTCCTGTGGGGTTACACCAATAATTATGCCATTGACCTTGATATGTAGAGTTCTTGGATATTCTCTGTTTAGCCAAGGAGGACAGTTATTTCAGCAGAGGCCAAATCATAAAATGACAAAGCCAGGGTTTACCTTGCTTGTAGGTTTCTCTTGCAGCTCTGTTCTCTCTGGATGAGCCACTAGTGGCATGTTCATGGTTCTATGGAGATGAGTCTCCCTTCTCCTCTGTGGTTTTACTCACAGTCGGAGATTCTTGGCACTGATTACTTCCTTAAGTGAGGAGAATGCACATTTCCATCTCCAGCAATTTCCAACCACTAGAGTTGGTTCTTTGAGTTCTCAGGTTGGTTCTGGGAACAAACTGAGCAATGATCCAGAAAAGCACCCCCCCACTTCCCCATTCACTCCTCAGGTAGAAGAACATCCTATGGTGTTAGAAACACATACCCTATACTGCAACTACTGCTTCCAGCCCTCTCAGGAGGGTGGCTCTGGAGAGTTATTCCTCATGAGAAGAGATAAGTCAAAACCAGGAATGTGTTTATAAAAAGATGGTGTATTAGTTTGTTAGGACTGCCATAAAAGTACCACAAATTGGGTGGCTTTAATAACAGAAATTTATTGTCTCACAGTTTTGGAGGCCAGAAGTCCAAGATCAAGGTGTCAGCAGGGCTGGTTTCTTCTGAGGGCTATGAGGAAAGGATCTTTTCCAGGCCTCTCTCCTTGGATTGTAGGTGGCTGTCTTGTCCTTCTTTTTCTTCAGTATGTGTATTCATGACCCAAATTTCCTCTTTAAAATTTTTTTTAATGTTTATTTATTTTTGAGAGACAAAGCATGATCAGGGGAGGAGCAGAGAGAGGAAGACACAAAATCTGAAACAGGCTCCAGGCTCTGAGCTGTCAGCATGGAGCCTGATGTTTGGCTCGAACTCATGAACCATTAGATTATGACTTAAGCCAAAGTTGGATGCTTAACTGACTGAGTCACCCAGCCCCCCCCCCGCCCCCAATTTCCTCTTTTTATAAGGACACTAGTCATATTAGATTAGGACTCATTTTAATGACCTTGTCCTAAGGTCTAATTATTTCTGCAATGACCCTATTTTCAAATAAGGTCACATTTTGAGGCACCAGGGGTTAGGATTTCAATATATGAATTTGGGGGCAGGGACACAGTTCAAAACACAACAGATGGGTTGGCACAGTCCCTTCTTTCTCCTTCCCCACTTCTGTCCTGTAGGTGCTCATGACCCTCTGCCTGGGGTAGTGAAATTGCTTCGCATACATCCTTGTCTCCTGTCCCTCAGCCTCTGTCCACCTGACATGTTGCTGTCAAATTAATCTTTCTAAAATTATTACTTTATCATGATTTCTGATTCTAAACTGCCCATGGTTCATTGCCTAAGGAAGTGGTCCCAAAGCTTCCCAGTTTGTTGGAATAATGTGGCAAGTATAAAGGAATACAGGTTCCTCGGCTCTATTCTCTGACATTCTGATTTATAAAGTCTGACATTTTTTAAGCTCCCCACATGATGTTCATCATGAGATGCACCAATTTAGAGAGTAGACTTAAATTCCCCACAGTCTGACCCAAGTTTATCCTTCAACGTCATCATTTTCTAGAACCTCTGTTCTACTTACTGGACCCCAATATATATATTCAAGTTGAACCTCTTGAGGAGGCACCCCCTGCCCCTCCTTCTCCAATCCACTCCAGTTCTCAAGTTCCACCTATTCTTTGGAGTCTCTCTACTACTTGGTTGCACTGTTACCTCCTCCTCCTTGACCTCCAGTATCTTCCTGTTGTGTTACTCACTAGTCAGAAAGTTCATAGATCACAGAATGCCAGGGCTGGGAGCACCCTAGAGACCATGTGTGTCTTAGGCCCTCAGGAGTCAGAGGAGAAAACTGAGGCCCCTTATACAATTTTCTCAGGGTCACACAGTTCAGGGTGTGACTCCAAATAGGAAGACTGAATAAAACCCTTAGACTTCCTATCACTTCCCTATCACTTCTATCTGGAGAAACTGACCAGTCTAAGAGGAAATACTGATAGAAAGAATTGATTAACAAAATGTCTAGTTTCCAACAAGCCCCACCCATGTACACTGAGCTGCCAATCACCCTTTGGTTTCTCACTTTCACATATAAATAGATAGCCATGATCACCACGACCCAAACAAACAAATGAAAAGCACAGGAAATAGGGAAAGTCCTATAGTCCAGAGAGGAGTACAAAAAACAAACAAACAAACAATTCAAACAAACAAAGGTTTTATATAAAGGGCTGTGAGACCAAATAACATAAGACTTTTCAATAGTGACTTGGAAATTAGGAGACAATGGAAGAATGCTTTCAGTATTCTATGGAAGATAGTTTTTGGCTTAGATTTTCTTACCCAGACAAACTATCCATCAAGTCTGAGAGGAGGCCAATTCAGACAGGCAAAATTCTTTGTGTATACTTTCTCAGGAAAATAGTGCAGTATGTGAGCCTTTAAAACAATTAAACCAAGAGAGAGGAAGCCTGGGATTGAAGAAATAGGGGATTTCTCACAAAGGAGAAGACCCTCAGGATAATGGGGAGCAACCACTAGGCAGCAGGCCTCAAGAAGAAACAACCAGGGGCACCTAGGACGCTCAGTCAGTTAAGCCTCTGACTCTTGATTTCAACTCAGGACATGATCTCACAGTTGAGGGGTTCATGGGTTCAAGCCCTGCATTGGGCTCTGCGCTGATGGCCCAGAGCCTGCTTGGGATTCTCTCTCTCCTTCTCTTTGTCCCTGCCCTGCTGTGGTTTCCTTTTCTCTCTCTCAAAAATAACTAAATAAACATTTTAAGGAAAAAAAAAAAAAAGAAACAACCAGTGTAGAGCAGAGAGTACAGGGCTCTAGGAGGAAAGAAAACTAAAAGAACTGAAAGATTATTTCATACATTTGACCATGTGAAAATTGTATTGAAAGGCTGTGACAGAATATGGGAATACTTAACCACAGGAATAAAGAAACTAATGATGAGAACACAGGTAGGAGGACAGAGAGGGGCGAGGAAGGGTGTAGCCAAGAATTGAGCTGATAGACTTTCCATGTGCTTGGCTGTATTGAGAGGAGGTTTACAGTTCTAGGTGAGAATTTGGGGGATGAAAGTGAGACAGAGAAAGATAAAGCAATTATCTAATCCAGGAAAAACAGAAAGCTGTCCCAGAAAGGAAGTATTATCATGGCACATTATATGACTCAGCTGTGAACAATATTATATATCAATGATAACATATACAGTAAATAAATATAGATTTACCCCAGAATTGAAATATAACTATATTGTAAAGATCAGGGCATGATAAATGTATGTGTGCATGCATGTGTGTGTGTGTGTGTGTGTGTGTGACAGTTATTACACTATTGTGTCACAGCTTCAAACCCACCCTTCCACACTCTGCTCTGTGATGCTGGGGTGCCACTCTGCAAACCACATTTCTCCCTTGCTGGCTCCATGTGAGACTCTGTTAATAGCAGAGCTATGGTGATAGTGCAGAGCTGGAAGAGGAAAGAGCCTACACCTTCCCATCTGCTTCTTTCTCTCTCAGTGTTCATTCATTCATTCAGCTATTCAACAATAATTTATTGAATGACTGCTGTGTGCCAAGCACCATTCCAAGTGTTTAGGACTTGTCTGATGATGTTGCTGCCTCCATAGAACTTACTTTCCAGTACGAGAGATAATAAACAATTTATATCATAAATGAATGACATACTATTGTAAGGAAAAAGAACAAAACAGAGTAAGAGTGCTTGGGAGCACATGGGTGAGGAGTATTACAACTTTAAGTAGGGTGGTCAGGGTAGACTTCTTTGGGAAGAAGGCATTTGAGTAAAGACTGGCCTTACAACAAGAGCAGATCTGGCATGTTTGGGGAGTGGTGCAGAGGCCACATGGTGGGCTGCAGGGAGAGGGGGAAAGCGATGGGAAAGCTGCAAATGTCTTTGGAAGAAAGGAATGGAGGTGAGGAGAGTTTGAGCAGAAGACTGCTTTTCTTTGTTAGAAGTCGTACATGACAATTTCATGTTTTAAAACGTGAACATGTATAACCCTTTTTATATAAGTTTATTTATTTTGTGTGTGAGAGAGAGGCAAAGAGAGAGAGAGAGGGAGAGAATCCCAAGTAGACTCCATGCCATCAGTGCAGAGCCTGATGTGGGCTTGATCTCAAGAGCCATGAGATCATGATCTGAGCCAAAATCCAGAGTCAGACACTTAACTGACAGAGCTACCTAGGTGCCCATAAACATATATAACCTTGATAAAAATAAAAATTTAATTTTCAAATGATGAATCACAAGATGTGGTATCCTGAATTGGATCCCAGAACAGAAAAGGATAATCATGGAAAAGCTGGTGAAATCTGAATAAAGTTAATCATAATATACTAATATGTTTTCTTAGTTTGGACAAATGTACCAATTCTCTGGATTATCTGTGTAACTTTTCTGTCAATCTGAAAGTATTCCAAAATAAAAAGTTTATTAAAAAACCTTTAGAGTCAACAGAAAACTGAATCAAGTGGTGAGATACTGCCTTTTTCCTCCCCCCAACTCCCAGCCCCATTCTTTTTCTTTGGTTTGAGCAGTTGGTTATCTACCTAGTAGGAGGATGTGATTTACCTGTGGTCTTGGGCTGATCCCCAGATAGAAGGAAAAAAGCCAGCAGGGAAGATTTGGTGGCTCACATCTGTGGAGCCTCCAGTCGATGGATCCTTGGTGGCTGACATTCAGAAGCTGAGGAGCAGAAACCAGGACAGAAAAAACATGAAAGTTCAATTCCCTCAAGCTTTTAAGAAAGCAGAGTACCAAAAATGTCCTCATAGGACTTCACTTCTTGCTTAATCCCTGTCTCTAGTGATCTGTAAAACTAAAGGAGTGACTTCAAAGTAGAAATAATTCTAGCCCCTTGATTCAATGGCTCTTTCCTTCAAAGCTTCCTAAAACTTCGGTGGGAACACTTGTTTAGGTATTGATGTGCAGATATTGCTTTATGTCTGTGCTTTCCATTTATACTTTTATGTTCCTCAGTGTATGAATTACTAGAACACTGTTTAAAAAATTTCTAGACAATTATTTAATATAAGCAAAAAAAAAAAAAGCTTAAGTTTTAGTGCCAATGCTTGGAGACTATAGTATCAGCTGTCTACTCAGCTCCCTGGGGAATCATTTTTAGTATTGAGGAAATCCTTTTCTGTTCATGCTTATTCCACACATTCTGTTTTTAGCCACAATCCCTCTCTTTTCTCTAGTGCTTATACTTTTGGAACTAAAAGCCAGGAAGGAAAGTGTGTTATATGCTATTTATTTTTATTTTCTGTCCCACCACATACCACCCCTCAGATGGAGCTGGGAGATCCTTACATTGGGATGAAAGGAAAAAGGAAAGAGAAAATGAGAGGGAGAAAAAAAAAAGGACATTTCAACATATTTTCCAGCCACTTGTAGCCCACCTTTCTGGCATTCAGGAACCTGCTGGTTATATTTTCTGGAACTGTGAGCAGCTAAGTGACAATGAACAATTAGCACTCAGAAGTTTGTTTTGATTTTACATGCTTTCTTCATACCTCTTAAAAATTTCATAAGAAATAAATATTCATTGCAGAAAAGCTTTCTGAAAAAGACAGAATATTGAAATAGCTAAAAAAAGAAATCACTTGGAGTCTCAGAGTAATCACCCTGTGCAACATGATCACCAGTCACTCAATGCAAGAAAGAAATACACATAGAGAAAAAGAAGCAAGAGATAAAGCACTGGAAACGTGTGAGCCTCTGGCTTCAGAAGCTTCTGAGACTCAGTGCTTGTGGCTTGTGGTTTTGCCTATGGATGATCATCACCATCACACTGATCTTCTCTATTGGATAATACCCTTGTGGTTGTGACAGATACCCAACTAGCATTTATTTATACAAAAGTGAATAGGCACCAGATGTCTGCTCAGGTTGCATAAGTTTGACTACCAGCTCTCTCCTGGTCTTTAGCATATTACCTAACCTTTTATTTATTATTATTATTTTTCTAATGTATTTATTTGAGAGAGAGAGTGAGAGAGCAAGAATCAGTGAGCACGAGCGGGGGAGGAGCAGAGAGAGAGAGGGAGACACAGAATCTGAAGCCGTCCCCAGGCTCTGAGATGTCAGCACAGAGCCTGATGCAGGGCTGGAACCCACAAATTGTGGGATCATGACCTGAGCTAAAGTCAGATGCTTAACTGACTAAGCGGCCCAGATGCCCCTATTACCTAACCTTTTAAAGTTTGTTTTTCCTCTTCTGGAAAATGGTACCCATCTTCTCATGAAGTTGTCACAGAGTTTGAATGAAATAAGATTCATGCCTGATATATGGTAACCACTCTGTAAATGGCATCTGGTATCAGCAGTAATTGAGTAGTATCTGGTCTCCTGAGGAGTGGGGAAGATGGGTTGCTAGTATGTTATTACTAGAGAAAGTTTGAACGCAGAAAACAAGGAGTGAGGCAGGATGTACACCCCCTCACGAATCCCACCCTGACCTGCCACACGTATTGCTGGTGTGGACAGTCATGCGGCTGACATCCTCCTCCCTAAGAGCTCCCAGGGAGTGTCCACAGCGCCCTGAGTGACTATTTCTTGACCCCAGGCAGGCCCCTGTAGCCAGAGTCCAGGAGAACTACAAACTTTATGAGTCATGAAGGGAGGTTTTGCCATAGATTCTCTGGGGACGTGAGAACTCTGTGGGTTGAGACGGTGGTTTTAGATGTGCTGGGATGTAATGAATCCTGTAAGATGCCTCTGAGAGTTCAGGGCTGTTCTTTCTATGGAGGGTACCCTTGCACATTTCATTTGTGTCCTATGTCTTCTTTTTGTCTTTTTTAGTCAAATCAAATCCATTTGAAGGGTGGTATTTAGAGTCTATAATAAAATATGTAATGAAAAACCAACCAGTCTGGTAAAAATCTCTTCAGAAATAATTACCTTAATCTCTAGTTTGCAGATGTTCAGTTGTTCTTAGTAAGCAGCCAAAGTTTCTTAATGGGATAGTTATTAAAACGTGGCCTGGGACATGGTACGCTCTGGTCTGCAGGGCCGATTCATGTCAATGTCTCAACCAGAATTTGTGTTGAACTTACAAATAACCCTATCTGGCTTGAGATGGTCTAGGTTGCAAATACAGCCTCAAGGGGCATCTGTGTGGCTCAGTTAGTTAAGCGTCCGACTTTGTTTCAGGTCATGATCTCTCCTTTCATGAGTTCAAGCCCCACATTGGACTCTGTGCTGACAGCTTGGAGCCTGGAGCCTGCTTTGGATTCTGTGTCTCCCTCTCTCTGCCCCTCCCCTGCTCATGCTCTGTCTCTCAAAAATAAATAAACATTAGGAAAAAAAAGTAAAAGAAAAAAGAAAATATAGCCTCCAAAGGGACGTACTGTTTCTCATCACGTCCCAGGTTCAGGTTGGCGAGGCCATAAGGTGATTTCTCCTAGGCACTGTCACCCAGGTAAAGCTGACACCCGTGTGAATTGTGGGCTTGTGATCCAAGCAGACAGGTTTTTCCTAAGTATGGCTAACTGAGTCACAAACGATAGCACCCCACCCAACCCACTTGTGTTTTTTTCCTACCAAAATAAAAATCTCCATTAAAACCAAACAGCAATTAAACAATTTCTAATCTTCACCATACATACAAGGCAACCTGCAATTTAGAGCACGATTTAAAGAGACAGACACATCTCTTAGTTCCTTTCCCACGAATCTGCTTTAATAGCTGGGAATCTTTGTTTAATCTGACTCCAGGTCTTTCTCTGTATCTGAGAAAAAACACCTTGCATCTTCTGTGGCTTCTCCATGTCCCAGTTGCAGCTTTGGGAGCCCTGATCAGTGCCATTAACGTTGTAATCTAAAGCTTTTGAGAGGCCCAGACTCTCTCTGTGAGACAGTTATCAGTCCTCATTATCAAACCACTCATTCCTCCTTTGTTGCTCTGTGTAATAGAGAAAGCAGCTTCCTGTTCCTGGTGACTTGGCAAAACTGAACAGAGAGACAGATTATGGCCCATGGCAGGTGTGCACAGCAGGGTCCCCCCTCAGCCTCCTGCTCTGAGGTCCTTTTATAATCAGGAGTCATTCATTTCCCTTTTCAGAGGGGCTCCTCTGCTTTGCCTCATCACAGGGCAGAGAGTAGCTCAATGATTAAATTAGTTGGAATGCAGCAGATCTTCTTGCTCTCGAGAGTCCAGACCACTTCTACCATAGCCATATTAATTTCAGGAAATTAATTTTCACTTTTATCTAAGAACCTCACACATAGCATCAAAACAATGCCAAAAGCCTCATCAGAAAAACAGCTGTCACCTGTCCCATTTCCTCAAACTATTTTCAGTGTTTTTTTCTTTTAAAAAAATTTTTAAAAGTTTTTATTCATTTTTTGAGAGAGAGAGAGACTGTGAGTGGGGGAGGAGCAGAGAGAGAGGGAGGCACAGAATCCGAAGCAGGCTTCAGGTTCTGAGCTGTCAGCACAAAGCCTGATGTGGGGCTCGAACCCATGAACTGTGAGATCATGACCTGAGCTGAAGTTGGACGCTTAACTGACTGAGCCACCCAGGCGCCCCTAGTGGATTTTTTTCTTTATAAATTTTTCCTCTATTTTATTTCTGTGTAATATGCATATATTGTTGGTCTGAGTTGTGAATTTGTGACTTATCTATTGACTTTCTCATAATTTAAATGAGCTTTCTTGCTTCCACCTCCACTTTCCACTCTTCTCTCTGCCAATATTGTAATCTTTGGTTAAATTCATTTTCAATATTTATGTAAATACTGTTCATTCACTGCAAAACAAAGGCCTATATTATAATTACATTCCCTTTCTTGTAGACTTTTTGATATCATAAGAGTTAATAATGCCCACCCGCCCCTTGCTTAAATGTCTTGGTTCAGATCTTAACATAATTGTTCACGTAGCTAAATGTATCAGAAAACTTATCAGGTAACATCAGGTAACTTTCCTGCCTCCATTGTCTTGCTGCAAGCTGACTTGTCACTCTCGGGCCAGCTGTGCAGCTGTGGCTCTGGAACTTCCTGTTATCATCCTGGAAATCCCCTTAGACTCTCACCTGTGTTTGATCTCATTTCCTGAATCTCATGTCTTTCTCTTTTTTGGTGTATAAACTCCCTCATTTTCATAGATCATATTTTCAAATAGCTTCCTGAGAAAAAAATGTATGGGAGAAGTCTTTTGAGATTTTCGAGCCTAAATTTTTCTTTTTCTTTTTTTCTTTTTCAGAGAGAGAGATTGAAACAGTAAGAACAGAGGAGGGGCAGAGAGAGAGGGAGATAGAATCTGAAGCAGGCTTCAGGCTTTGAGCTATCAGCTCGAACCCACGAACTGTGAGATCATGACCTGAGCTGAAGTCAGACGCTTAACTGACTGAGCCACCCAGATGCCCCAAGCCTGAATTTTTCTTTATCCTCACCTTTGATAGTTAATTCATCTGGGTATAGAATTGGAGACTCAAAGTAATTTTTTCCTTAGAATTTTGAAACATTGTGCATGTTTTCTAGCTTCCTGTATTACAGCTGAGAAGTGGTCATTCTTATTGCTAGTTATTTTGATGTAACCTTTCCCCCCTACTCCTTAGTAACCTCTATTTTTCCCTGGTATTTTGAAATGTTATCATGATATGGA
This sequence comes from Hyaena hyaena, assembly GCF_003009895.1. Lineage (NCBI taxonomy): Eukaryota > Metazoa > Chordata > Mammalia > Carnivora > Hyaenidae > Hyaena > Hyaena hyaena. The sequence goes on along the minus strand of NW_024080800.1, from coordinate 2,021,023 downwards.
GTATATTCTTTGTGCTGGCATTTCATTGGTGCTTTTAATCTAGAAACACAAGTCTTTTGTAGTAAAATTTTTTTTTTGGATTATTTGTTTGATAATTTTATTCCTTTTTTATTTTTCTGTTTTCTAGTTCTAGAATTCTTTTTTTTCCTTTATAGAATTCTCATTAATTCTTATTGGACTCTCTGAATTGGTCCTTTAATTTTCCAGCATTCTTGCTCATTTTGTCCTGGTTTCCAGCTCATTCTCTCTCTGTTTGTTGTTTTGTCTTATTTTCTGGAGGACTCCCTTGAATTTATCTTCCACCTCTCCGATTGCCCCCCCTCCAACTTTGATTATTGCATATTTAATTTTCAAGTACTCTCATACTTTTCCTACTTCCCCTCCCCTTTCTATAAGCTCCCTCTTTTTGTTATCTCTCCAAAGATTGAATACAATTTTTGTCCCTAAAGTTTTTTGCTTCTTGATATTTTCTCTAAATCTTTTTTCCTGTATATTTGTTCTGCTCTTTGTTTTTCACCTTTGGGGTCTTTTTCTTTTTTAAGTTTATTTATTTATTTTGAGAGAGAGAGAGAGCATGCAGGTGCCCCCAAGAGCTCGAGCTAGTGGGGCAGGGGCAGAGAGAGAGGGAAAGAGAGAATCCTAAACAGATTCTACACTGTGGTACAGAGCCTGATTCGGGGCCCAAACCCATGAACTGTGAGATCATGACATGAGCTGAAACTGAGTTGGATGCTCAACCGACTTAGCCACCTAGGCGTCCCTTTGGGGTCATTTTCATTGTGGATTCTAAGCTGCTAATTAATGTTCAAACCAATTACTAAACTTCTGGTGGTGGGCTCTGAGTGCATGGTAGGTTTTCTTCTGGTGGTGTTCACTGTAAGGCAGTGGTTTTCAGTAGGAGAAGCTCCTAGGGGCATTTTGGAAAGTTGTGAGGATTTTTTTTTTTTATAAATATTTTTATTTATTTCTAGGAGAGAGAGAGAGAGAGAGACAGTGCGAGCAGGGGAGGGTCAGAGAGAGAGGGAGTCACAGACTGAAACAGGCTCCAGGCTCTGAGCTGGCAGTCAGCACAGAGCCCGACGTGGGGCTCAAACCCACGAACCGCGAGATCATGACCCAAGCGAAAGTCGGACGCTCAACCGACTAAGCCACCCAGGCGCCCCAAGTTGTGAGGATTTTTAGTTGTCACAGTTATTAGGGGACTGAGGCATAATAAAAATATATGTGTATTTGGTCTTTTCCCCTTGTTCCTGACAGAGTTCCTAGAGCTGTTGTAATTTTGTGAGTGACAGAAGTGTTAGGAGTATCTTACACAGTTTCTAAATCCCTTGATTTATTTCCTGGTGATAGGAACATCTTTAGTTCTAAAGAGGCACCTCTTGTCGGGTTCCTGGACAGACTGGGAGCTGGTCATCAGAAAGGCCAAGTCATGATTAGAATTTTGGGACTTTCAGGGGCTTCTGGGTGGCTCATTCAGTTAAGCGTCTTGACTCTGGTTTCAGCTCAGGTCATGATCTCATGGTTTCGTGGGTTTGAGCCCCGTGTCGGGCTCTGTACTGGCAGCCTGGAGCCTGCTTGGGGTTCTCTCTCTCATTCTCTCTCTTTTTGTCCTTCCCTTACCTGCACTATCTCTGTCTTTTACAAAATGAATAAATAAGCTTTGGGAAAAAAGAAAGAAGCTTGGGATTTTCAGCCCTACTTACTATCTTCTGGGAAGATAGTATGGGTATGGGGCTAGAGATAGAGTTAACAATCAAACATGCCTACATGATGAAGCCTTAATAAAAATTCCTAAACTATAATGTGTCGAGTGCTTCTGGGTTGATGAACATATTGAGGTATTGAGAGTGTCAGGCACCCCAAACTCCACAGGGACAGAAGCTTCTATGTTCAGGATGTTTTAGACCTCACTTTAAGTACCTCTTCATCTTGTTCATCTGTATTCTTTATCATATATTTTATAATAGACTGGTAAATGTAAGCAAATTTTTCTCTGAGTTTTGTGAGCTATTAGAGCAAGTTGTCAAAACTGAGAGGGGAGTTGTGGGAAGCCCAGTTGATAACTGGTTGGTCAAAAGTACAGGGGGACAACCTGGGACTTGTGATTGGTGTCCAAAGTGGGGGCAGTGTTGTGGGATTGAGCCCTTAGTCTGTGGAATCTGTGTTAACTCTGGGTAGTTAGTATCAAAATTGAGTTGTAGGACACTCGATTGATGCATACCTGGGAAGCTAGAGAATTTGACACATTTGGTGTTAGAAGCATTGCAAGTGTAGAGAAATCAAGTTTAAAGGTCTGCTAGTATCTAGTATGTGGGGGCCAGGCATGCTAGTTGGCTTGTAGGACAGTCCCATACAGCAAAGATTGCCAATGGTTAAGGGTTGAATAGGACATCCAGTTAAAATCAAATTTCAGATAGAAAAAAAAGTAGTTTTTGTATTTATGTCTTAAATTTTGCTTTTTTATCTGGCACCCCGTCTGTGTTCTGTTTTATTTTCAATGTCCTCCTGGGCAGTTATGTAGGTAAAAAACTGCTTTTAATGATTTGATCTAGATATATAAACCTAAATAATTTTTGCATGTATTTAATATACCCTGAAATTTCTATAGATTTGCATTTCTAAGAATGCAACTACAATGTAAATTAAGGGGACACTGGGCTTGGTTTTGTTTAAAACTTTACCAAGGGCTATTCACCATTTAGAGTGATATATCATTGACAACAGCCCTGCTTGTGATCAAATATGCTGATATTAGTCTGCAAGCAGTTGCCTTACTCCTGGGAATTCAGATATATTAATTTAGACTTTATTTCAAGATAGCAAATATAAAAATACAACAAGGGCACCTGGATGGCTCCATTGGTTAAGCATCTGACTTAATGGTTTGTGGGTTTGTGGGTTCGAGCCCTGTGTCAGGTTCTGTGCTGACAGCTCAGAGCCTGGAGCCCACTTTGGATTGTGTCTCCCTCTCTCCCTGCCCCTCCCCTGCTTGCACTTACTTTCTCTCTCTCTCTCAAAACATAAACATTAAAAAAATTATAAAATTCACAACAAAATATAATGCAAGGAATGTCAACAAATTTCAGCTGAATATTGTGTAACTTATCTTAAATTCAAACGTATTCATTGTAAAAAGATGTAAACATCTAACTATTATGTCTTCCAGGGCTCCCAGGTGCTTTCACAGTGAAACACAGTTATTATATCATAAGTTACTTTCCTTCTATTTTTTTCCTTGTAAGGGTACTATAATGGTTTTTAAAAAAATTATGTGTAGGTTGATTATTTTAACTGTGAATTTCATTTCAGATTGTACGGGGGATATTTCAAAATATTTATTTCAAAAATAAATGCACACAAGGCATGGTCAAATCTTAAAATAATTATGCCTCATGAAAGAAGCCGGACAAAAAGAGTATATATATATGATTCCATTTTAAGAAAATTCTCAAAAATGCAAACTAACCTATAGCAAGAGAAAGAAGATCAATGACTGCCTACAGATGGGAGGGGGTTTGAGACAGGGAGTGGCAGAAGGGGGGATTGCCAAGTGGCATGAAGAAATTTTTGGGGAGATGGATATGTTCATTATCTTGATTATAGTGATGGTTTCATGAGTGGATGCATATGTCAAAACTCTCTAAATGTACACCCTAAATATGAGCAATTTATAGCATGCATTATACCTCAATTTAAAAAAAGTGTGTTGAGTCTGATAGAGTTGAGGCCAACCGTCATAGGGTGATCAGGCAGTGATGGAACTTTTGCACTGAAGCACGTCCAGATGTTCGTATCTGTAGGATCTGTAGGTCTTTCTCCAAGTATGACTCAATTCTCTTGTTCAGGGTGTTTTATTGTCCTTCCTAGGGGCTATGAATCTGTCTGCCAGCATTCTTGGAACTAAGCAGGGGAAGGGCGAGGAGGTCTCAGCATGTAGACTTTTATTTCATCCCTCGTTTTTTTTTTTTTTTAATGTTTTATTTATTTCTGAGAGAGAGAGAGAGAGGGAGAGAGAGGCAGCATGAGCAGGGGAGGGTCAGAGAGAGAGGGAGATACAGAATCTGAAGCAGGCTCCAGGCTCTGAGCTAGCTGTCAGCACAGAGCCCGACGCGGGGCTCAAACCCATGGACCATGAGATCGTGACCTGAGTTGAAGTCGGATGTTTAACCAACTGAGCCACCCAGGCGCCCCTCATCCCTCATTTTTAAGCCACCTCATCATCTCATCTTCTGCTCTTCCTGCTGTCCTCTCTCACTTCTGTCAGTATTCCTCTAGAATACATACTTTAAATATGCTCAAATAAAACAATTATAGACAAAGAAAAGATTTTCCGGCAATTGTTTATTAGATAACTCTTGGGTGACAGCATTGATAGCTTATTAAGTGAGATCATGAAAGGTGTTTGGGGCAGAGGGGTGGCATTTTAACCTTTTGTGGAAGAAGCCACTAAGACAGCATGCTCTCCTACAGGTAATCCCTTGATGCCATGCTGCCACAGACAGTGCCAGGTAGGATGTGGCAATTCAGATGTTCTCACACCTGGACACCAGCAACTAACGGGCCAGGACCTGGAAAGGATTCAGGTCACATTGTGCCTACATTGCTGGTGGAACTTTGAGGTGTTCCTGGAAAGGCTCTGGACAGAGATTATCATGAGGGTTGCTGGTGTCTGCAACCTGCAGCATTCCCTGGGTGCTCCTAGCCGGAACTCCCCATTTTTGTGGAGGCATTGGACCTTCTGCCATTTAAATTGTTTTTTAATGTTTAATTTATTTTTGAGACAGAGAGACAGAGCATGAGCAGAGGAGGGGCAGAGAGAGAGAGGGAGACACAGAGAATTCAAAGCAGCTCCAGGCTCTGAGCTGTCAGCACAGAGCCTGATGCAGGGCTTAAACTCACGAACCGTGAGATCATGACCTGAGCCGAAGTCAGATGCTTAACTGACTGAGCTATCCAGGGGCCCTGCCTCTGCCATTAAAATAGTGGCTACCATCTGGTGAGCACTTACTCTGTGCCAGGCCCTGTGCTAGGCACTTTTCATAAATTATTTCAGTGATTGTACAACAATCTTTTTGTTTTTATCCTGTTTCATAGAAGAGGCAACTGAGATTCAAATAAGCTTGATAATGTGCCTAAAGTCACTGAGTTAGAGATCCTACCAGCATCCAGATACTATTTCCTCAAGAACTCCAGCTATGAGAATTTCAAGTAGAACTTGAGAAATTGAGGGAAAGCTCTTTGAGATCATCTTACTGACTGTGTGAGGAGAGCAGGTACACACAGGCCACAGGGGGAACTACTTAGTCCCCTGACTGAAGTATAGGGGGGCAAAATCCTTTTTTTTTTTTTAATTAAAAATTTTAATTCCAGTGTAGTTAACAGTGTTACACTTGTTTTAGGTATACAAGGTGGTGATTCAACAATTCAATACATTACTCACTGCTCATCATGATAAGTATACTCTTAATCTTCTTCACCTATTTCACCCATCGCCCACCCACCTGCCCTTTGGTATCCATCAGTTTATTTTTCTATCAGTAAGAGTCTGTTTCTGGGTTTCTCTCTTTTCCCCACTTTGTTCATTTGTTTTGTTTCTTAAATTCCACGTATGAGTGAAATCATGTGGTCTTTGTCTTTCATTGACTGACTTATTTCACTTAGCATTACACTCTCCAAGTCCATCCACATTGCAAATGGCAAGATTTCATTCTTTTTGTGGCTGATTAATATTCCATTGTATATGTAGACCAGATCTACTTTACCTACTCATCTATCCATGGACATAGGGAGACAATATTCTCAATAGGTTGATCATGTCTACCTCATCATGGGCTTGCTGTCAGGAGACCCAGGTTCAAGTCCCCACTCTGCTACTAGCTCACCGTGTGACCTTGACTAGTTACTGATCTCTCCCTGGACACTGAAGCTCCATGGCCGCATTTCTTAAGGCGGAAGATTTGACTGGACAAGTCTAAAGTTCCTCTCAGCTTTAAATTGCTGGGGTGCCACCCCCAATGGGTTTTGGTTGGGGAGGAGCTTTGGATGATCTCCTCTGCAAATGGACTCTGTGGCCTAGTGTCCCCGTGATGGTTCACCCAGGCCTGTGAGGGGAGGCTGGCTGATCTTTCCACCAGTCCACAAGCAACAGCATGGCAGCCATCCCCTCCAGTGGCTGGCTAGTGGCTACTCACAACTCTTATTACCCACGACACTCAGGTTCTGCTTCCAGTAAGCGCTCCTGAGGAAGTGCACAGTATCCTGGGGAAGCCATCCCTCACCAATCCTGTCTCCCCAAGGTCGACACAAGGCCCCTGGTCGGCAAGCTTCTCCTTTGGGAGGTCTGCTCTCCTGTTTCTGGCTACAGTGTTGGAGTCCCCAGAACATTCGGAATCTCTCCAGGCCTCTAGCAGCATGATCACCTGTGATTTGGCTCTGGAAGCCATGAGGAAGTGGCCCGGTGGCCAGCCTGTCAAAGCCAACACCGGGCTCCAGTCCTGAGTGGCCACCTCCAGGATTCAGGAGGCACTGGGATCATCAGAGCTCCTACCCTTCCTTTCCCTCCCTTCTCTGTAGACCAGGAAGGCTCCAGCAAGCAGAAGCAGTTGGGTTCTTTGATATCAAAATAGCAAAACACCAAAAAGAAAGTTGAGAGAATCTCACTACTATCCAAGGCACACACAAGCCTTCCTGACAACCTGTAACTGTGTGCCTTGCACCAAGTGGAAAATGAACTACAAGCAGCCAGTGATAAATAACTAAATGAATCAATAATAAATAAAAACAAATAAATAAAATGCTGGGATTCCGTGTGCTTTCTCTCCCAGAGGTGTTTGTATCATGGAAAAAAAGCACTTTGCTGTTGTTGCAGAGGAATTTTGCAGAACAGGGGATCTCTCCCAGGGCTCTGAACTCAATCATCTTGAGTTGCTGCCTGCCCACTGGCCGCCCTCTCCTGTGCCAGGCCACGGCAGCAGACGGGTTAAGTAGCACGCCTTGCCTTGCTCTAGGCGGAGCAGTTGTAAGGACTTAATCATGTTTCAGCTCTGCGGCAGCTGTGACTCACTGTCCATTATGTAAACTCGCAGGAACAGGCGGCATTGCATACATGCTGGCAGCCATGGACCTCTCCCATCCGATTCACTGTTTTTTTTTTTTTTTTTTTTTTTAATCCTTCTTTTGNTTTTTTTTTTTTTTTTTTTTTAATCCTTCTTTTGGATACAAGCTTCTTTGAATTCATCTTTGGAATGGAAACGGAAGCATTATTGGAGAACAGGCAGAACGGGAATTGTGCATCAACTGGGGAGAACTCAGCCCTCCAAGGGAAGCTGGGATTTGAATGTGGAATCCCTGAACCTTGATCTTGCATTGTCAAGCCCTGAGTTACCGCTTTCCTTGCCTCCCCACTCCCCACCAGACTTGTAGTCCACGTTTCCCTCCACAGCTGCCGCTTGGGTAGCCCCACCCCTGCCAGGAGCCTCAGGCAGAAAAATGAGGCCCAGAGAAGGGACTGTCCCTAGGGACTTGGAGGGAGTAAATGTGTGTGTTTGTGTGTGTGTTGGGGGGCGGGTGTGCGTGGACAGGAATAAGTGTCAGGATTCTGCAGCTGCAGCAATGACCACAGCAATGCTTCTGCCGAGGAAATGATAGAGCCCACTTCTCTGATTCCTTTAATCAGAGGGCACACCTCCACCTCAGCTGTCACTCCAAGGGACAGCTGTAACTTAGATTTAAGCTTTCTTCCCATCTCTATGACATCTCCACTGTCAAACACTCATTCTACTGCCAGGTTTATTTCCTTCTGTGTCCTTTCACTGTCCGGAAGCTCACCTCCCAAGCTATGTTCCTTATCACTCCCTACAAACTACAAAATACACTGAACTCTTTCTCAATCTTTTGTTTTGCAGATTTTCTGAACACAGGAGTCTGTCCTTACTGCCTCCACTCCTTTGTCTCCCATTCGTGTCCCACTCTACAGAGCAATGAATTGTCGGTCGGGTCCTTGGTGACCTTCTCAGGCTCAATCCCAGAGCCTTTTTTAAGTCTTCATCCAATTAACCTCTTGGCAACATGTGACATGCTGACCAGCTGCTCCCTCTTCTGTCTCTCCCCTTGGCTTCTGTGATTCATCTCTTTCCTCCTCTGTCTACCTCTCAGAAATAATCACCTCCTTTCCAGTTTCTCACCATTTTCTTTTCCTTGGCCTAGACTCCACCTGTGTGTTGCCGAACATGCATTTGTAGGTGGGCAGGTATTGATTCTCTGCTTAACACAGCACCTGGTATATTGAAAACATTTATTAGCCTGATAGTTTACACCTTATAAATGGAGAGGACAATAGCCAAGTAACCTAGGCTATTTTCTTAACTGAGATCTGAGTGATGGAGTTAGAATAAGTCCCTGATTTCTCTTGCTGTTTTATCACTGCCTGTATAGTCTCTCAAATGTTGCTTATCTTCAGTCCCCGGCCATTCCTCTCTAGAAAATCCTGAGGACCTCCTCAGAATGTAGGTCCTCTCAAGATTTAGGCACTAGTAGCTTGTGTATCTTTATTGACACACATGTGAGTACAGGCGTTGTTCAGCTCTAATCAATCTTGCCGAGATCATTGTCTGTAATTCTCTGCTAAAACAGTCTGGTCTCAACGTGCACTGGGATTGCCAAATGGATTCAGAAGGCAGGGAGGAGAAGGTGTCTCTGTCAGTAGCCAGATGGGGACAGGGGCCACTACCCTTAGCCAAGGCATTTGCTGGCCTTTGGTGCCAGGAGAACCTGCGTGACCTAAAGTCTGGTTTGTAGCTGCCAGGGCTGGGTTCCCGAAAGCCACCTCCACAGCAGCCCTCTGCCTGTAGCCACTCAACAGTGCGTGTATATGTGTGCACGCCTGTGTGTGTCTCTGTGTGTGTAACTCTCCCTTTGGTGGGCTCAGGGACCTTGTGCCTTTTCTCAAGATGTTACTTATTAGTAAAAAAAACATTCCTGGACCAGAGTTGGGGGCTCCATGTTGCAGGCATTCAAACATGTCTTTAAGGGGCCCCTGGGTGGCTCAGTTGGTTAAGCGTCCGATTTCAGCTCAGAGAGTGATCTTGCGGTTTGTGAGTTTGAGCCCTGCATTGGGCTCTGTGCTGACAGCTCAGAGCCTGGAGCCTCCTTTGGATTCTGGGCCTCCCCCTCTTTCTGTCCCTCCCCCTATCGTTCTCTGTCTCTCAAATTAAATAAACATTTAAAAAATTAAAATAAAGACAAAAAACATGTCTTTATCTAGGGGCTACGGGGATCTCTTAATTATTATACCAATATCAAGTGGTAGCTAATATCCATGCATACCCAGAGAGAGAAAATATGCCCCAGGGAGGTCAAATACATCACACAAAGTTACTTGGCTCATATGCAGTGTCTATATGAGGTCTGCCTGACCCTGAGCCCGGGTCCTTTCTTCCATGCCTTGTGCCTCTTTCAGAAAAAATACAGAGACACACAAGGCCCCCAGATAACACAGAAGGCACCCGACACATGTAAGTTATGTGTCATACCCTTCCTGAGGCTCCAGTGCTACCCTGCACGGGGGCTCCTAATGATCATGCTTGGGTGCCATGTACGGGAATGCACCCCAAGGAGGGAAATCACAGGCTCTGGAAAGCAGGAATTGTGAACCACAGCTGGGAGAGTGGGTTTGGTGAGCACACGGAGATTGTCGTGTTGGTGTTGGGAGGCTGGGTGCTACCCAGCATGTTTCTCTCAGTTTCTCCATCTTAATATGAGAGGTTGGGGCAGATGACTTTGAGATTCCTTCCTCCAAGAAGGAGTTTTCATGTGGTGTCAAATTCTCCCCTGAGACAAATATTATTTAAATGTTTTTTTTTTTTTTTTTTTTTTTTTTTTATTGCTAGGAGAGAGAGAGAGAGCGTGAGCAGGGGAGGGTCAGAGAGAGAGGGAGTCACAGACTAAAACAGGCTCCAGGCTCTGAGCTGGCAGTCAGCACAGAGCCCGACGCGGGGCTCGAACCCACAAACCGCGAGATCATGACCTGAGCGAAAGTCGGACGCTTAACCGAGTAAGCCACCCAGGCGCCCCGAGACAAATATTATTTAAAAATTACAGTGAACATATAGTGTCTTACATGTGTGTGACATTTCCTCGACACTTTCCATTGCACGCTTACATTCAGAGGCGCATCTTGGCATATCTTGTTTATGTAGCAGAGGGTTTTTCACACTAGATGGTAATTGAGTAATTAGGACTTATGGCACCTTCCCTCTGCTGTGCTCCAGGCAGAACACCCAGCGCTTTCATGGCAGGCATTTTACCACCTATAGACCTCAAGGAGAGGAACAAGCAGGGTGGTGTCCATCAGGGGGACAGACAAGGATGGGCCTGGAGAGAGGTGTGTGATCAGTAGGCATGGAAGGCTCTAGACAGTGGCAGTCAGAGAGGGTGACCTGGAGAGGTAGCACAGGCTAGTGGCCTGTAGCTGTGTCTGGTCTGGCCCGTGCAGCATTTTAAAGAAAATCAAAATAGTTGTGGGGCACGTGGGTGGCTCAGTCGGTTAAGCGTCTGACTTCGGCTCAGGTCATGATCTCACGGTTCGTGGGTTCGAGTCCCACATCGGGCTCTGTGCTGACAACTCGCTCAGAGCCTGGAGCCTGCTTCGGATTCTGTATCTCCCTCTCTCTCTGATCCTCCCCTGCTCACATGGTCTCTCTTTCTCAGAAATAAATAAAAAACATTAAAAAAAAAAAAAAGAAATTCAAAATAGTTGCTAAATTTGAAAACAAGGATGTTACACATGAAAAGTAAGTATTTTGGGGCTTCTGTTGAAACTGGGAAGATTCTGCTGAAAAAGGGGAAGGGACTGCACTGAGCCTGTATTCCCTCTTGAGCCCCTTTGGCCGGATGGTCCTTCACACTGTCCAGCACAGCCCAGGCCCCTCCACCTGCTTCCCTTATCCTGTCACCTGCATCGTGGCCACCCTCCCCGAGTATTCGGTCCACTGTGTCCAGCTACGTGGAGGCTACTTTGTGCTCAAAAAACTTACAGGCAGTTAGATTTCCCACAATGTGACACTTCAGTCTGACCCAATCTTATTGTGCCTCAAATGGGCTGCCAAAGGATGTGAGATTTTGGACATATTGGTGGATTTTATTTTCGAGAGTTGGCCGGAAAGCAGACTCTCTATGCTGGGATCATTTGTCCCACACTGGGCACTGTTCTGAGAATTTTGATTGCCACAACCACCAGGTACAGGAAGTAGCCAACGTCCCCATCTCATGTGTGGAGAAACAGAGGCACAGAAAGGTGAAGCAAGTTACTCTATGTCACACAGCCAGGAAATGGCAAGACTGGGACAGAAATCCTGGCAGTCAGCCTCCAGAATGCAGACTCTCAACTACCTTGCTATGCCCCCTGGTCATGTCAGACTTCTTGGAAGCTGTCTTTTCATTTGTGAGAGAACTGCCAGTCATCTCTGCCTTGCAAGGAGCAAATGAGGTGGTGTATGTGAAAGCACTTGATAAATTGCAATGTGCTCCATAAATGTTAGTTGTTACTGGTAATTACTATAACCTGAAGGTCAGGATTGAAGCCAGAAGCCTGTGTGTGAGGATACCCAGCTTGTCAGTCTCTCTCCAGCGATGGCTTGGTGGCTGCTGGATGGGGAGGGGGTTTCACTAGCGTGGATCCTTGAAGTTCCATCATGGTGTGAACAAGAAATCGATTAAAGGCTACACCACAGGGTGGTAGCCAAGGTGTGGGGCTAGTTTTTCAAGGCACAAAGTCTAGTTAATTTCAACACCCCTTTATCCCACCACAGAGTTAAGCCCACCTACAGTCACTGTTTCTTGTTGGGAGGTCCAGGCTTGCCCACTACCAGAGAGAACACGCCCTCTCCCTGAGCAGTTCCCAGGGCATGCAGCTATGGATGTGAAGTTTGTGGACTGCACACGGATGCTGACCAAGACAATAAGTGGGCATTGCAATCCAGCTCATGCTCTGTTCACAAGTTGAGTGCCTTGGCGTGGGCTGCACCTGCAGGAGGAAGCAGAATCTCTCTCTCTCTCTCTCTCTCTCTCGTTTTAAAAATTCATGATAAAAGCTTTATTTTACTTTTTTTACAAGTAGTTTATTGTCAAGTTGGTTTCCATATAACACCCAGTGCTCATCCCCACAAGTGCCCTCCTCCACGCACATCTACCCCTGCCCCCCGCAGAATCTCTCTTTTTGTACAAAGGTGTCATCTGAGTTCCTCTGGTGTATCTACTCAAATGGTCTACTTAACAGAGGTGCTATTTTCAGTCCATATAAGGACCCCAAGTGGGCTAGTAGGGGCACTGGTTATACATTTGAACAAGACAGACAACAGACTCCTCTGCTGCCCAGGGACTTGACTGTTTCTTCCAGCTCCCAGTTCTCCTCAGCCAAACCCCTGTATCCCCTCTGTGGCAGGCTCACAGTGCTCCAGCTAATCCATTTTCTCCCATGACTATGTGCCATTCATTCCTCTTCTCCTTCTCCCTTTAATTTAAGGCAAGATGATCCAGGGCCGATTTCCAAGATCCAAGGCTAGAACCTCATTTGTTTTCCTGTTGGCCTCTGTTCCTGGGTTCCTTTTCTGGTAACCTCCTAAGACCCCTGGCTCTCTGCCTATACCTTTTAGTTGCCTACCTCCAAGACTGGAGAATTCTCCTAAATCCCAGAGCTCAGCCGTAGATTCCTGGCTGTAGAAACCTGCTTGGCCAGACTTCTAATCATTGCTCTCTTGATACTGCCTGCTCTCCATCTACCTGTGAGGTTAACCCCTGCTTTGTCCAACACTATTCACTACCTGCTTCCACCAGAGCTAGTGACTGTCCATGACAGTGATACCCAGCCTCACTTGCCTGGCTGAGTGTCTGGTATCAAGTTGGACCATAGAGTCACTTCCCCAGTGCCATTCCACCCCAAGGATGAAGGTAGGCTGGTTCAGACACTCCCTGCAAGACTATCTTGTCAGTAAATAAACTGTCATGCTCAGACAAGTTCAGAGTGATGACCCACTGGAGCAAAGGTTCTTTAACTGTGTGTGTCCCAGTACCCTGAGGAATCTACCCATGACAGGAGAAGACAGGAGGTGCTTAGTAAATAGTTACTAAAACTTTTTGGATGTCAGTACTATAGCCATTCTTACCTGGAAGGTGATTCAAAATTTCTGCAAGTAGGTATGGTGGTAGTTGGAGGAAATTAAAAAATCTCCCATCCTCCTACAGAGAATCACATACTGCCCCTCCCCCCATTAGAGGCATACCCTCTTTTAAAATTTTTTAATGTTTATTTTTGAGAGAGAAAGAGAGAGAGACAGAGACAGAGAGCAAGAGCAAAAGCAGGGGAGGGGCAGTGAGAAAGGGAGACACAGAATCACAAGCGGGATCCAGGCTCTGGGTTGTCAGCACAGAGCCTAACCTGGGGCTCAAACCCATGAGCCCTGTGATCATGACCTGAGCCAAAGTTAGATGCTTAACCGACTGAGCCACCCAGGCGCCCTTAGAGGCATATTTTCTTGGAATCACTGCACTATAGTGTCTTTGTTGCCTTTAGCTGAGATGTGACAAGCTCTACATATGAGGAGATGGGATAGTTTCCTCTATTTCTAGCTTACTGTCTTCTGTACCACCTCCAGTGATACATGCCTTTATTCCTAGCAGCTTGGCTTTCTGCGTCAGAGATGGTTTTGAAGGACTGAGGTGGATGGATCCTAGACTTGCCACAAGTTTGGACTGGCTCTGAAGTCTCCAAGATTGAGCTGACCTGGATTGAAGACTTGGCATCCCTTATCGCCCTCCCCTCACACTGGGAATCCCAAAGCCAGTTTTCCTCTGAAAGGTGTGGCATTCCACTTCACCAGAGGTTCTGCGAAGCCCCCCTGAGATGCCACAACCTCACTCTCCAGCCAGGAGTGAGTGCCCCATGCCAGTCACTGGAACACAAAGTCAAGCCTGGGGATGTCAGGGGTATTGCCTCTGACATGTCCTAGGCCCTTCCCTTACCCACAGGGTCAGACAGGAAGGGACTCATTATCCCTGCTAATTCTCTGGTACGGGAAGTGACAGAGCACATCAGAGGGCCAAGCCAGATGAGAAGCCAGAAATCTTACTGCCTGGTGCCCCTCCTCTTGCAGAGGGGCCACTCTGGCTTCCCGAGGCAGCTGGGCTCCCTCCGGTGACCTCAGCAGTCCAGGGTTGTGCAAGTCTTGCTGGCTCCCGCCCACACCCACACCCTACTCAGCTTGGTAGGGCTCTGACTCACTCCCACATGATTGGGCAACCAGTTTTTGGAGACTGACTTTGGCAAGAGGAGAGGTGAGGTGGTGCTCAGGTCTGACCTGGAAAGCATCCACCACGTGTCAGTGCTGGTCTCATCGAGGAGGGTGATTGCGTGAAGTGGAAGGCAATGGACTATGCTGTCTTCTTCCACTTCCTTCATCCCTCTTCCCCCCTCCCACCCTCTAGAACCCATGTGCTGCTGCCTCTCACTCCCCAGTGATTAGATCTTCTATCAGATGTCCCCACCAGGGGCAATGCTGGGTGCTGAAGACTCTGTGTCCAATTGTCCTTTCCTAGGCTCCCTCTCTAGACCCCGTTGCTATGTGCCCCACCTCTCCATGAGCCATCACCCCTCCGAGGGTCTCACCTCTTCTAGTACCCCTCTTCCGCTGCCCCTACTCTTCTGTGCCCTCAACCCCTCTGCCTATCTCTTGGTGCCTCTCATGCCAAAAGCGCACCCCTCACACTCTGCATCCCCCTCCCCCTATACCTCCCCCACTTCATGCTCCTTTTTCGGTGTCCTCTTAGGCCCCGATATACTAGGTCACTCTACGTGGGGAAGAAAATCATTGTTGTATGTTGCTATCTTTCCCAATAGCATCTGCATCTCCTAAGTTTAAGGACTGAATAAACTCTATGGTAGGATTTCAGACATTAATAATAGGTCAATGGGGGAGGGGGCAGGGACATTTGCTGTTAGAGGAGTCTTTCTATCCACTATCAAATCATGCCTTGCAGGGAGGGAATTACCCAGATTGTGGTAGGAGCGGGCCTTTGTTCCTTTCACTTGGTCACATCTCTCCAGGCTGCTCAGACCCTGAGCCCAGCAATGCATGTGTTCTGTCGGGGTCCTATGGCAATAGTGGCTCATGTGTGTTTGAGTCTTGATAACATTTTCAGTGTTTTTCTCATTTGTTGAAATCGGTGTGTCTCCAACTCTGCCTTTTCAGTCAGATGCTCTCAGTCTGGCTAACAGATTTTGGGTGAGAAAGAGAAAAGAAGGGAAAAAGCAGTACCTTTCTGTAAGCATAATAACATTTTAACATGAAATCGAGTAAGAAAGGGCTAGAAAACACCGTATATGAATGCATGTATAAATGTCCCAGAGAATTTAGGCAAATTCTTATAAATGAATTGGATTATTACTCTGTGGTGACCTGTGAATGCAACAGGACAGCAGCCAGAAAAACTAGGAATGGTTGATCTAGGCCAATGATCTGAACACACTTGCCTGGCTGAATTTGGTAGAAGCCTGGAGGGATGGCTAGAAAGTAATTTTTACAACTGCTCTGCTTCTGTTTTACTTGGGGGAAGAAGTAATGGGATTTTGCCAAAGGATGACTGAGACTGCAAGATGCCTGAATGGGAATCCCAAACGTGGAGCTGCAGCTGGCTGGCAGGCCGCAGGGTGGGAGGAGGCCCAGCACCTGATGCCACAGCTGCCAGCCAGTCCCTGCCCAGGATTTCAGCTCCGTCTGCAGCAGGCTGTCCGTTTGGGGGTTTGTTGGCGTTTACTGATGCTTAGCAAAGTAAGGGGATACCATGAAAGACACACTGGAGCCTAGAGACTTCCCAGCTTAAACTGCTCCAACTGCACTTGGAGTGCCCAGTGCATTTTCTGGGCCATTTTTGATGTCTGCACAGGCACATTAGAGGCAGTTAGTATGTGGCTGAGAGTGCGAATGTGGAGCCTTGCTTGGAATGAAATTCAAGGCCTACTAGTTGCTACTTAGGCAAGTTGCCAAGGTGTTCTCATCTAGATTTCCTTACCTGTGCAGTGAGGTACTAACGCTGCTCTGAGACTTAAAGGAATTAATGTCACTTGAAAGACTACTCAGCACATAGTAGGTACTTAACAAGCATTAACTTTTTATTACTTTTTTTTTTTAAGTAGGCTGCAGGCTCAGCATGGGACTTGAACTCATGTGCTCTACCAACTGAGATGGCCAGGAACCCCTATTACTTTTATTATTTAGAAAAAGATCTCAGATAGAAATTGCATTGGACTGCTGGTAAAAGACTATATAAATAGCTGTAGTTTAAACAAAATAATAAAATTATTTATTTATTTATTATTATTTTATTTTATTTATTTTTGTTTATTTATTTATGGGGGGGCAGATGCAGAGAGAGAGAATCTTAAATAGGCTCCATGCTGACAGTGAGAATGTGGGGCTCGAACTCACAAACCGTGAGATCATGACCTCAGCTGAAATCAAGAACCAGATACTTAACTGACTGAGCCACCCAAGCACCCCCATATTATTATTTTTCTATTGTGAAAGAAGTCCGGAGGTATGAAGTCCAAAGCTGGCATGAGGGACCCATACCAGTTACTCTGTCCATCTGCTCTGCCATTCGTAGTGCATGGCTTCCATCTCTAGGTCGTTCATGGTCTCACACAGCTGCTGAAAATCAAGCCACCACGTGTGTGTGTTCAGGCAGGAAGCAGGAGCAAGTGGGGAAGAACAAGAAGAGAGGAGCAATCTCCAGCTGCCTTTCCCACTCAAGGAGTTTTTCTGTGCACTACCCACCCTCCAACAACTTCTACTCACATTTCTTAGCTAACATAATGTCACATGGCCATATAGTTTTAAAGAATGCTCAGAAGTGTAGTTACTCCACATAAAATTGGAGTTGTCTTGCTCAAGAAGAGGAGAGAAGTACTAGTTGGGCAGGAAAACAGTGGTTGCTTCCCAGTTACATCCAACAAATGAGGTTGTGCTTGTAGACAGGCTTGGTTGGTTACTTTTACATGTTCAGGATTTGGAAGATGCTAAGTGAGGTGAAAACTATCTATAGATATCCAGAGGAAGTGATGAAGCTGTAATCAGGTTTAGAACTTAATATGGTACTTTATGAATATGAATACCTTTATGAATTTCTTTGATCACTGATATGATCTAATCTGTTTGGTAAGCTTTAAAAACAGTAGCTGAGGAGAATTCTGGGTGAACAGCCCTTAGTATGGCATCTCTCACTTTTTCAATAAAGTATCTATGAAGCCATGACAGGAAATCAGGGAGTGGTAAGGGGAAACTTATAACCGCCCCTGAAACTAAGTCAAATGGGCAGCATAAACCCAGAATTTTAGAAGAATCTAAATGGAAGTTAAGACAAAGCTTCCTTTCATTTAGATCATGAAACAGAACATACCTGAAAAACATTAAGACTCTTCAGACCTTCCCACTATTTATTTCTTGCCTCAAAGACCCAACTGACTTTCTACTGTGGGGTCCTGTAAGATAATCAAGGTAGACTCTCCTCTTTCCTTGTTATCTCTGTGCATCTATTTAAAGACAGCAAGTCCCCAGAAGTTAATTAGGCAGTAAGTAGTGGGATGCGGGGTGTGTGTGTGTGTGTGTGTGTGTGTGTGTGTATGTGTGCACGCGCGCGCATATGCACATGCGTCCATATGTGTTGGGAAACACTGGGGTGAGGGATGGACAGTAGGACCTACATCCTGGGAGATATAATTCCTAGAGGGAAAGAGCTATTTGAGTTGGCACTGAGAGAAAGAGCTCTGTCAGAACCAGTGAGAACTGTCGCTTTTAAAGAATGACACATTCATTCAGCATATCAGGTTCAGAGTTTAAATGGACGAAAACCCACTGGAATCAGAACTGGACTGAATGTTATGTATTCCAACCTGCCCTTTAGCTGTGGAACTGAGTTTGACAAATAGAAATGGAGCCGGGGGAAATCTACACACACTATCTGTTGTCAAAATACTGAGTTAAAAAAAAAACTTTTACCTTTTAAAAATGATTTAAATATGACTGAGAGGCAGTATAGCATCAGTACTATGGAGCCAGGCTGTCTGAGTTCATATCCTGACTCTATTATTTATAGCTCTGTGACCTTGGGCAAGACACCTTGGTGTCTCAGCATTCACATCTATAAAATGAAGTTAATAATTCTTTCTCCATTGTCATTGTGAGGGTTACATGAGTCAATACATGAGAAATGCTTAGGACGGAACACAGTAAACACTCCATACTGGTGAGCTATATTATGGTGAGGAGAATTACGATTAAGGAGAAAACCAATTTAATGTAGAAAAGAACCTGTAAATAAATTACAGAAACTAGGGGAAGGAAATAGGCTGAAGAGTCAGAGGCCAAAAATATCTTCATAAAGAGTGCACTGCAGGCTCCAAAGGAAAATTTTAGGGAGCTCTTTGGTATCTTCTGTATAGTAGAAGAAGAGATGGTCTTTATGAAACAGGACAGAAACCCACAAAGAGATAAAAGAATGAGATAGCAAAATTTAAAAATGCATAGTGAGCCAACTGATAATATAAAAAATCAAACAAGAGAGAAGCCTGATAGACCCTCCTCCCTTCAGATGGAGACCTCAAAGGGATGCTTTCACCCCAGGAGTAAGATTGAACCAGAAGTGCATAGGCCTTTAGTGGGATAGCAACTCAGCTTTAATTATTCAGCCTCTGAAATTGGACTGACATGGTCCCAGTTTACTAGTGCTTCCAGGCATGTGGCAGAAATAATATAAATTCTCTCTGGAAAAAAGATAAAGTTTTAGCTCACTAGAAAGATATAATAATACTAAATAGGCATGAACCTAATAATATCATAAAATATTTTGACTTAGCAATAATAAAAATACTATATATTCACAGTTATGGGATGTACCTAAAGTTGTGCCTGGAGGGAAATGTAGATATAAATACATAAGAATAATAGATACTAGGGGCGCCCGGGGGCTTAGTCGGTTGGGCGTCCGACTTTCGCTCGGGTCATGATCTCGCGGTTCGTGGGTTCGAGCCCCGTGTCGGGCTCTGCACTGACTGCCAGCTCGGAGCCTGGAGCCTGTTTCAGTCTGTGACTCCCTCTCTCTCTGACCCTCCCCTGCTCACGCTGTGTGTGTGTGTCTCTCTCTCTCCTAGAAATAAATAAAAAACATTAAAAAAAAAAGAATAATAGATACTAAATATATAATATAGAAATATAATATTACATTTACATAAATATATTGTGTTAAATAATATATACATATCAATATGAATTTAATTAATTATATAAAATAATATGTGAACATATTTGTCTATATGTAAACAAGAATAAATAGAAGAAATTAGTTAGCAGTTTATCACAAAATTGTAGCAATTAAGACTATGTGGTACTGATGCAAGGATGGACAAATTTATCAATGGATTAGAATAGTAAAACAGATATATGGACTCTTGATTATGTCAAAGGTGACATGGTAGAGCAGTGGATAAGGGAGTCTTTTCAGCAAATGTACTGGAATATTTGAATACACATTTGGAAAAAGATAATTATTAATTTCTGCCTTGCACATAAACAAAAATAAAATTCAGGTAAACTATAATTTTTTAAAATGTTTATTTATTTTGAAAGAGAGAGAGAGAGACTGAGCAGGGGAGGGGCAGAGAGTGGAAGAGAGAATCCCAAGCAGGCTCCACACTGTCAGTGCAGATCCTGACATGGGGCTCAATCCCACAAAAAGTGAGATCATGACCTGAACCGAGATCAAGAGTTGGACACTTAACCAACTGAGCTACCCAGGGACCCCTGGGTAAACTTTTCTTTTAAAGGGAGGCTATACAGTTCCCAGAAAATAGTATAAAAGAATATCTTCATGATCTCAGGATGAGGAATGACTTTTAAACAATGTAAAAAAACATTAACTGTAAGTAAAAGATTTATACGTGTGTGTGTGTGTGTATACACACACACACATATATAAAGTTCTGTTAGTGAAAAACAACATTAAGAAAATAAAAATAAAGGCATAGAAGGGGAATATATACAATAAATGAAGGGCTTATATATATAAGGGTAATATAACATATCTATATATATTCATATATAAAGATCTATGTATAAAGATCTAGGACTCACAGGATCTTAGGGTATGTATATCTTCAGTTTGGTAGATAATGATAAACATTTCCAAATGGGTTTTCCAAAACGGGTACCAAATTGTACCTTAAAGTGCAATAACTGGAGCAAAAGTTGCTATTAACAGAAATACATTGCAAAAGCCAAGCTTGGTTAAAAATCCTGACTTGTATATGAATGCTCATAACAGATACAGAAATTTCACCAAATGATTCTATACTTTTGTTCAAAAGAATAGATTTAAAGATGGTCAATAAGATTTTCACAGTGATAGTGGAAGAACTTTCATGGTCAGCATTTTTTTTTTAAATTTATTTCTAGGAGAGAGAGAGAGAGACAGCGTGAGCAGGGGAGGGTCAGAGAGAGAGGGAGTCACAGACTGAAACAGGCTCCAGGCTCTGAGCTGGCAGTCAGCACAGAGCCCGACGCGGGGCTCGAACCCACGAACCGCGAGATCATGACCTAAGCGAAAGTCGGACGCCCAACCGACTAAGCCACCCAGGCGCCCCTCATGGTCAGCATTTTAAACATATTTTAAAACTACAGTTTTTTAAAAAAAGTATGATACTGTTGTAGAAATAGGCAAGCAGATTAGTAGAACAAAATAGATAGCCTGTGTATGTGTATGTATGGTTTTGTATCTAATAAGTGTGGGGAAAAGCACTGACTATTTAATAGAGCTAGAATAAGTATTAATGCTATATAACTGAAATTGACAAAACTTTTTTTTTGTAAAGGGCCAGATAATAAATATTTTAGGTTTTGCCACAACTCTTAACTGCCATTGTAGTGTGAAAGCAGGCATGGACAGTACTGAAGCAAATGAGTGTGCCTGTGTACCAATAAAACTTATTTACAAAAATAGAAAGCTAGGGGTGCCTGGGTAGTTCAGTCAGTTAAGTGTCTGACTCTTTGTTTTGGGTCAGGTCATGATCACATGGTTCATGAGACTGAGCCCTGTGTCGGGCTCTGTGTTGACAGCATGGAGCCTGCTTGGGATTCTCTCTTTCTCTCTCTCTCTGCCCCTCCACTACTAATTGTCTCTCTCACTCACTCAAAATAAATAAATAAACTTAAAAAAAAAAGCAGCTGGCTGGATTTAGCCTGAGGGCTGTAGTTTGTTGACCTATGTCATCATATACAAACTTAAATAAAACCACAGACACACTAGAAGAAAATTAAATGGATAATTTTATTATCTTAGGATAAAGAAGACTATCATAAGACAAAAACAAAACCCTCAAAACAAAAAAAATATTGATTAATCATTTAAAAATTAAAAATACTATCACATTAAAAACATTAGCAAACATAAATAACAAATGAAAAACTGGAAAAATAATTGTATATAGAAAGAGGTTTTATGAATCAATAAAAAGAGGTCCACCAGGGTTTCCTGGGTGGCTCAGTTGGTTGAGCATTTGACTTCACTTCAGGTCATGATCTCATAATTTGTGGGTTCCAATCCTACATTGGGCTCTATGCTGACAGTGAGGAGACTGCTTCAGATCCTCTGTCCCCCACTCTCTCTGGCCCTTCCCCGCTCGTGCTCTCTCTCTCTCTCTCTTTCAAAAATAAATAGACACTAAAAAATATTAAAAGAAGGAAAATAAAAAATCGGCTAATTAGGTAGAAAACTGAACATAAACATTTTATAAAAGAAAAAATATAATTGCCTTCAAATTCATTCTGACACCTTGGAGCAATGCAGAAAATTATATGAAACTTTTGAAATTAATACAGTAACAAATATGGCAACTTACTTTTATTCAATTGGCACCTGATAGTAGAATTAAGTTGACCAAGAGAAGTTACCAAAAATAGATTTTACCTGACAAGATTAATTAACATGGGTCATGATGGGGGTTAGGGTTAGGATGTGAAGTAAAGAAACAGAAATTGTGCTTTGGGAATTTAAATTGAGAATTTAAACACTGTATAAAGAGACTTTTTTTTTTTAAATGTTTATTTATTGAGAGAGAGAGAGAGCAGAGGATGGGCAAAGAAAGAGGGAGAGGAGAATCTCAAGCAGACTCCATGCTATCAGCACAGAGCCAGATGTGGGATTTGAACCCACAAACTGTGAGATCATGATCTGAGCTGAAATCAAAAGTTGGATGCCTAACTCGCTTAGCAGACTGAGCCATCCAAGCGCCCCTAAGGAGACATTTTCAATGAAGATTCTGACTCATAGCAAGTGGAAATTTTCTGAAAGAGCTCATCTTTGTTCCTGGCTGCCTGAAGACTTCTTCAGAGCTGTTCCTCCACTAAACAATCACAAAGAAGTGCCTTGTGATGAGGTGCAGGCCTCAGGGATCCAGGTCATAATCTCCAATCTAGAATGTGAGAGTAAGACTATATGAAGATTTGCTTTTGGGAGGAGTTGCTAAAGAAGTAACAGTGGAAATCTGATTGTTCTTAGTTGCAATCAGTCAGCTTTGCCTTGATGTCATGCTCCAATCTCTAGAAGAGCTGGAGCCAGGGGACCTCTCTGCCAAACCCTTTCACACATACACTGGATGAGGAAAAGGAAGACCAGGAGGAAGGGGAAGAAAAGAGAAACTTTGATATGGGTCAAAGCCAAGGAAACAATTGGGATATGGTGGTAAAACCAATCAAAGATTAAAAGCTTTTCTGCATTAGTTATTTTTTCCTGTTGATATTTCTTTAGATTCTTTTGAGACCTCTTGGCTCCTGGCCCTCTTCCTCTAGAGCAGCTGGATTAATGAAAAGCTCTCTGCCCTGATGTGAGCCTTGGTTGGCTCTGCTCTAGAATTTAGAGAAAAAAAAAATCCTACCTGGGCCAGGATTAAGTTTGGGCCTGGAGTTAGTTTGGGCTCTGGGCTAAGGTGTCCAAAAGATCCATGCATGGCCTGGCTGAGCTCACAAAGTTTAGGCTATCCAAGAGGGGATTTAGGGCCAAAGCTCTCTTGTGAACTATATGTTTCCTTATTTTGTCAGGAATTTATGGGAGGGATGAGCATCTGACCATAAATTTGGAGATTTGGTATTGTAGGAATCTGTCTCTCACTTTCTTCTGGGAAAGATTTATACTCTATGACCATAATAGTTGGCTGACAGTTGTCTTTGTCGTTGCTACCAAAAACAGATGGAGAGAATTATTTGAGAGAAGGGATCAAGAAAACGGATCCTCTTGAGGAAATATAAGGAAGGGACGTGCCTGGGTGGCTTAGTTGGTAAAGCATCTGACTTTTGGTCTGAGAGTCATGAGTTCAGGCCAAATTGGGCGTGGAGCCTACTTAAAAAAAAAGCATATAAAGGAAAGAAATCAATCTTTATTGACAACATGCTCGGCAGTCATATTGACTTTAAAAACACACAAGTGAGTCTAGATTGTTAAAAAAAAAATACCAAAACCTATAGGAAAATACTTGAGACATGGGAAAATAATGCTCTCATGCATGACTTTCTTTGGGAGGCTAGTAAACATGGTATATATGATGGAAAACAGTGCTGGGAGCACATGAGAAGCTTATGACTACAGACAACAAAAGAACCAGTTGGAAAGAGAAAAACGAATCTGCTGTGGTGAAGGAAGGGAGTACAGAAAAGAAAGGGACATCCATGTAGTTCCTATAATGATTCCTTCTCTCTCCTGAATAATCAATTTCTCTTTCCATGCAGCAATTCTCCAAATATCATATAAGCATGCCATAGTGTACGTCTCATCTTAAAAACAAACAATAGCAAAATCCTCTTCTAGTCACTCTTTATCACATTCTATATTCTGTTTCTTCAAAGCACTTGCTACTTGAAGTTCTTATGTATATAATTGTTTATTTATTATTTGCTTCCGTGCTCTAGGAAATAATGTCTATGAGGACAGGAATCTTTTCTTTCTTGTTCAGCGCTGTTTTGTCAGGGTCCTAGAATAGTTTTTGGCACATAGACAGGGCTCAATAAATATCTCATGACTGAATTTAAGAAGTGAGTGGTATGAAGATATGGGATATAATTACCCAAGTAAAAGTAGATTTCTTTCAAAGGTAATTATAAGCTCCAGAAACAAGGGGCTGAACTGTAACCCTAAAAATAATAGAAAAAGCAATTCCATTATCTACTTGGTTATAGACCAAGGATGACAGACACATGGCATACCTGTTGCTACTTCCCATTCTGCTTTTAGGATAGACATGACCAATCTATTACAACTCATTTATCTACAGAGAGTATTTACTGCCTCTTGGAAGATTGAATCCATAGTACAAATGGAAGATGAGATTTTGCATAGAAAGACAGGTTTGGGGGAAGACCATATCAATATGAAAGGCCATTAAAAAAAACAACACATTGGATTTACCATTTTAACCATTTCTAGGTATACAGTTTAAGAGTGTTAAGTATATTCACATTGTGCAACAGCAAATCTCCAGAACTTTGTCATTTTGCAAAACTGAAACCCTATACCCAGAAACAACAGCTTCCCATTTTCTTCTCCCCCATCCCCCAGCAGCCACTCTCTACTTTCTGTTTCTATGAATAGGACTACGTTAGCTACCTCACAGAAATGGAATCATTAAGTATTTTTATGGGTATAAGGTGATGTCTCATGGTGCTTTTAATTTGCACCTCTTTAATGATTAATGATGTTGAACATCTTTTCATATGGTTGTTGGTCATTGGCATATCATCTCTGGAGAATTGTGTATTAAGGTCCTTTGCCCATTTTTAAAAATTGGGTCATTATTCTCCACTAATGTTGAATTATAGTTTGTATGTATGTATGGTTAATGTTTATTTATTTTTGAGAGAAAGTACAAGCACAAGCGATGGAGAGGTAGAGAGAGAAGAAACCACAGAATTTGAAGCAGGCTCCAGGCTCTTAGCTGTTAGCACAGAGCCCAGTGTGGGGCTCCAACCTATGAACTGTGAGATCATGACCTGAGCTGAAGTCAGACGCTTAACTGACTGAGCCACCAGGAACCCCTGAATTATAGTTCTTTATACATGTGGATGTTAAGTTCTTATTAGATATATGATTTGCAGATATTTTCTTCTATTCCAGAGGTTGCCTTTTCACCTTGTTGATTGTATCCTTTAATGTACAGAGGATTTTAAATTTGATAGCGTCACATTTTTCTATTTTTTAAAAATGTTTATCTATTTTTGAGAGACAGTGTGGGCTAGGGAGGGGCAGAGAAGAATGGAGAAAGAGTCTGAAGCAGGCTCCAGGCTCTGAGCTGTCAGCACAGAGCCCAACATGGGACTCAAACTCATGAGCTGTGATATCATGACCTGAGCCAAAGTTGGAAGCTTCACCTACTGAGCCACTCAGGCCTTCCCACCTTTGTCTATTTTTGCTTCTGTCACCTGTGTTTTTGATGTCATATCCAAGAAGTCCAGGCCAAATCTAATGTCATGAAGATTTCCCCCTATGTTTTCTTCTAGGACTTTTATAATTTTAAGTCTTTTGCTTAGGTTTCTAATCTGTTTTGAGTTAATTTTTGTATATGGGGTAAGAATCCAACTTTATACTTTTGCATGTGGATTTCCAGTTTTCCCAGCACCATTTGTGGAAGAGACTATCCAGAAAGGCCAAGCCCTTCTATAAGTAATGTTGCCCCACCATCAACTCTAGACTGTGAATAAGGGAAAGAAAGAATAGTTGCAGGACTTCTCTTTTTTTCTTTTCTAAACAAACCAAACAGCACTACAATTTAATTATCCCACATACACTGATCAAGGGAACCAATTGGAGAGGTCCATATTTAGTGGAGGACAGATACCAAAACCAGAAGAAGAAAACCTGCTTGGTCACATCCAAAAGCACAGGACAGAGGTATTCCCCACTGACCATGACTGGTAGCTGTAAGTCATCTTCTTGGAGAGCAGCTGGCTTCAGAGAAAAACCTGGATAGAGTAGTGAGAATGAGAGGAAAGCATGGGTGAGACTAAGAATGGGACATCTCTTACCCAGTTTCTAAATATTATTATTTGGGGAAGGTGACAAACGGGGAGGGGAAAGCAACTGGGATGCCATCTTTTATTAAAGTGTGTGATAAACCAACACTTGAACTGTAGAGCTACAGCTCAACAGCTTGCTACAACAAGCAAGAAGAACAAGCATTTATAAAGCCTACAATGGCCTTCTGGGGATAAATGTCAAGAAGCAGAGTCTTTCCCTTGGTTCTACTTCCTCTCCCCACTACACACCTAAAGCACTACACTGTATTATGCAACTGGCACATGAGTTACCTGCAGAATATGAGAATACTCCTCATGGCCGGTGGGGCAACACTTTGGCTAAGAGACAGACTTCTGCCCAACAGAAGTAATCTGAAGGAACTTTGCAGAAATCTTGTCAAGATAGTTAACATGTCAAGTAACAAACAAATAAGCAAAACCTCAGAGAGAAGAAGCAAACTCTATTTGCTTAGGTTCCTGCTGTTGTCCCTGTTCTTAACCTCACAAGACACTGATGGGGCCCTGAGATGACTTTCCCAGAGAGGCTAGACCAAAAGACTTGGTTAGACCTTGCCTAGACACTTCCTTATCCTCTGGTGGGCCTTTCTGTGGGTGAATCATCTGAGGCAGGACCACATGAGACCAAGAGAATGGTTTGTATGTCTCCTCTGGGAGTGGCAGTGGATATACAAAGGAGATGAAGGACAAATCACTCCTTGGATGTGCAATAGACTGGAAGAACGCCTTCCAGGCGTGTCTTCTGCCTGTATGGTTTTCCCACTTGTCCTCCAGCCTCACCTGCTGGGCCTTCATCTCCCCTTCTCATTCCTCTGTGCCTTTAGTACTTCAGGTGTCCTTATTTTTCAAGAAGCCATCACCTGTCCTCAATTCTTTCTTCATCTGTCACATCATCTTTCTCCACACCAAACTACTTGGGCAACATTGTTTATACTAACCATCTCTCTCTTTTCTCTAAGTTTATTTATTTGTTTAGAGAAAGAGAGTGAACACTCGTGTGCACGTGCAAGTGGGAGAGGGGAAGAGAGAGAGGAAGAGAATCCCAAGCAGGCTCTGCACTGTCAGTGTGGAGCTCAAACCCATGTGGGGCTTGAACCCACAAACTGTGAGATCATGACCTGAGCCAAAATCAAGAGTCAGGCACTCAACTGACTGAACCACCCAGGTGCCCCTGGCCACCTCTATTCGACATCCAGATTTCCAGGCAATTTATAGACATCATTGCCTTTCATCCTCTCCAAAACTCAACAAAAATTCAATGAATTAGTTATTATTTACCTCATGTTCCTCATGTTAGGAAGCTCAGAGACATTAAGTAGCTTTATCATAGTCCAAACTAGTAACTGATAAGAGTTGGGATTCAAACCTAGTAGTGTCTGGTCTTAACTTGTATTCTAGTATTTTCCAAAGTGTGTCATTTAGAAGACAAGCATTCAGTGGGATTTAAATAGAAACACTGTAAAGGAATTTGGAAAATGTGTAACTTTGAAAATAAACATTATGTGCTTGGTCTTGATATTTTGAAAAAAATCTGCCTCTAAAAATGATGTATCATATCTTGCACAACCAGTATTTCCTGATGGGGGTGCTATTGGTCTTTAGTCAGAGGATGCACAATGTAGCCGGTTAGTATTTCTGGTCCCTGCCAGGTAACTGCCAGTGAGGTCCTCAGTCAATGTGCAGCCAAGAGTGTCCCCCTATGTCCAGATGTCTCTTGAGAATATAGACATACTGCCTCCAGTAGAGGATAACTAATCCTAGGTCTCAATTACCATGAAGTCAGGGACTGTGTCTCTCTTAACTCATCCCTGCATCCCCAACATCTGGCTTATGACAGACATTTAGTAGGTGTCAGGGTCATCTAATGTATAGATGTGTGACAATAGATGGGCAGCATTTAACCACCATGTTGGATGTTATCTAATCTGATCTCACTGGGTATATTGTCTATATAATCGTAATCATGCCTATGATAGTATTCGATGTTTATTATGTATTAGACACATGAATAAAATCTTTGTCATTTCTTGCAGCATTTAAGTCATCTGACTATTTTATCTTGAGCATGAAGTTTTCTATCACTTGTTGCCACCCCATCTATACACCCACAGTTACAATAGTGTTTGATTTTTACATATTTGGGTCAAGCCACCTTACACAATTCTGCCTATTGACAGTGGCCAATCACCAGAAGCATCCAATCTCTCTCACCCTCATGATCCCCTTTCACAAACAGTTTTGAGAACCCCACTGCTCTCTTGCTCTTCTCTTTATTTCCTAATTCCTTCCCCTGCTTGCTTCCTTAGATAACTCCCCTTTTCGTGTTGAAGGGAAGCTCTTCTTCTTAAATCCAAACATACACTTGAACAGAAACACAGGTATGGATTAACTGTGGCCACTCATGTGCCTCCAGTGGTTCATTTTCAATTTTGAAGGAAGATACCAACCAACCCCTGACTGGAGTTTCCTGTCATGTCTTTGCCTCCCAAGGTTCTGTTCTTTTGGTGTTTGCATTTTTTCACTCTCTCATGGGCTTCAATGTCTCTGGTAGACACAGGAATAGGCATTTCTGGAAGAATGGGGGTTGGCAGTGGGGGGTGGGGGGATGGGGGAGTTGTGCAGTCCTTGCTCTAGAACTAGCCTATGGGGAGGAACAGGCTTTGGGAGAACTGATTCAGCCAGAGAGGCTATAGCAGAGCAGCAGGCTGCCAGGCAAACTAGACTTTCAGCTTTGATCCAGTCAGACTCTGTGCCAAAAGGGAGTTTGATAGGAGGTGAGACATTGTGATGAAGGAGCTGGGATGAAGGAACGTAGAAACACAGGCACAAAGGCAGCCATAGAAGCTCTCTGAGGTAGTAAGCCCTGTCTGAACAATTAGAGTGATGTGGGAAGGCTTTCAGGAAGAGCAGGGACTGGACTTGGGGCTCGAGGAAAGGGTAGGATTTGTAGAGTTGAAAAGGAGTGTGATAAACCACTTCCTGTGATGCGTGAGGTGAGGTCACTTAATACTCAGTGACTGGCACCTTAGCAGGGCATTTCCATGCTCTCACTGGTTGAGCTCACCTGTGGGCTAATGAGCCTGACACCAGGGCAGGATGCTGAGTCACAAATGCACCTGAGGTGACTTCTGGAGGGGTGTCACTTTGTACCTGATTTACATTTTACCGGGTATATAATGGTTTCTATTTGTTCTAACCAACTTGACCAAATCCAATTCAGCAAGGGGGTTGAAGCACAAGTTTGTCTTTAAAAATGGTTGAAGACACACGCATGCGTATAGTGTTTACAGAGTTTAAGTACATTATATTTTAAATGAAGAGAGATTATGTCTGCATTTCACGGCTGAGTGTTAAAAATGAGAGGGGGATTTATTAGTCTGGATCCATGAAAGCTCTTGCC
The DNA here is from genome assembly GCF_003009895.1 of Hyaena hyaena. Classification (NCBI taxonomy): domain Eukaryota; kingdom Metazoa; phylum Chordata; class Mammalia; order Carnivora; family Hyaenidae; genus Hyaena; species Hyaena hyaena. The sequence goes on along the minus strand of NW_024080800.1, from coordinate 1,991,503 downwards.
CACGGGAAGCCTGAGATGAGAGGTCATAAACCCAAGGAAGATTACATAAATAATGAAACAAGACAACTGTGGTGCAATAGGAAATGTGGGGAGTGCGGAGAGCACACACCCCGTTTAGAGGACAGCTGTTATTTTCTTTCCTGGTCTCTGTCTGTGCAAGGAGAGCCCACTGGGGTTGGATTTTCTAATTTTTCTAGAGAAGCCAGAAACGCTGACCTTTTTATAGGAAATACCTCAGCCTGAGGAACATTGTACAGGGTGTCTCCTGCCATGGACCACCAGTTTTCAGTCTGTCATAAAGGCCACCTACTTACAAAAGTCATTTGTTACTTGTCCTCATTTGTTCTGCAAGGAAGAGTAGGAACTTGCAGGAAAAAGTCCAGTCCCTATTCTGACATGAAAGACCCTTGCCTATTTCTCCAGACTTATCCTTCCCTCTGCTCACCTCAGACTTTATGCTTCAGCCCTGTTGAGCTAACCATAACTGTCAAATGTGCAGGGAACAGAGTGCCAACTTTAGCCTTAATCTGAATCCTTGAAAAAATGAGTTTCACTGGCTGAGCTGAGACTGTGTGGAAATTCTAAACTATATCGACAACTTTTTTCTGTATTCCTTTGATTAGGTAGTGGGTTTGAAAACTGGTTGGGCTACGGGGCGCCTGGGTGGCTGAGTCAGTTAAGCGTCCGACTTTCGCTTAGGTCATGATCTCGCCGTTCATGGGTTCGAGCCCCGCGTCGGGCTCTGTGCTGACAGCCAGCTCAGAGCCTGGAGCCTGTTTCAGAGTCTGTGTCTCCCTCTCTCTCTGACCCTCCCCTGCTCATGCTGTCTCTCTCTCTCCTAGAAATAAATAAAAATATATATTAAAAAAAAAAAGAAAACTGGTTGGGCTTTTGTGACAAATTCAAGAGTGTATGTGGGAGTAACACTGTAGGACTTCTGAGGCTAGGTCATAAAAGGTGATTCGGCTTTTGGAAATCTCCCTCTTGACTCCTTTAGCACCATGTAAACAGTCTGAGTGCTCTGGAGCTACCATGATGTGGGGAAGCCCAAACTAGCTCATGGGGAAAGACAACATGGAGATGTTCTGAGATAAGTGCCCAGCCAGTGGTTGGGTGCTCTAGTTCCCTCTTGTTCAACCTCTTCATGATCTGACTACAACTGCTGGAGAGACTTTGAGCCAGAACCACTCAGTTGAGCCCTTCCCAAATTCCTGACTCATGAAAATTCTGAGAGCTCAAATGGTGATGGTTATAATAAGCTACTAGGTTTGGGGGAATGATTTGTTATGCAGAACAGACTTGTAATAGAAAAAATTTGGGCAGGAACAGAGGCAGCTTTAGTGTGCAGTTCCTAGTCCAGCATGGTGTCTTGCTTTTACAAACTCAACTTTGTTCACTTACCGGCCACACACTTGGCTATTCTTCCTTTTTAAATTTTGGAGGGAGTCAGGGTGATTGTCTGATTTAATTAACATCACCTATAGTGAATACTTCATAGGACATTCCAGCCAGCCCGTCTTTGGGTCAGATGTGTTATGCCCGAATTGTGAGTCCCCAGAGACCTCCAAGGAGCCGGCACCAATGCAAGTACAAAAGGGTCTTTATTATAAGCTCGAGCAGGGGCTCACCTGTCTACCAGCACAGCAGCAGCAAAGTGAAGCCCCGAACAGTGGTGAGCAGGGTTTTTATGGGGGAAGTGCAGGGGTGTTACCGTGTACACGTTGTACGTTTTGCATCATTACATAAGCACCAATCATAATTGTACAATACCCATAGTAACAGCATAGTAACAGTTTTGACCATTCAGTATCTGCGAGGCGTCCGTTACTTTTGGCGGGACCCAATCATGATCTTTGAGAGTCTTTTAAAATGACCAATTATGAGGTGGGCTCAGAGAATCTACCTGGGGCTTATGCAAGCAGTGATTGATTGGCAAGTTTGTACAAAGTAACTATCTGCAGTTCCCAGCCCTGACTCATTTCTGAGACTAAAGGAATGTTACACATTTCTTTTGATTGGCAGATCCGAGGGCGGTCTGAGAGTGGCTTCAGCTGAGGCTTTTCCTGGAACTGGGACTACGTGCAGCCTGAGGTTGTTTCTAATGGAGGACTTAATTTCAGGCTCCTCAGATGCATACCTATCCAATCTTGTTGAAAACCAGCTATCACAGCTGACCAGTTTAGGGGTTTGTGGTTATAGCACTTTCCGTCTAAAGAGGAAGTTAGAGTGACAGGTATCCAGTGGACCTGAATGGCACCTGTTCCTTGCTGTGTTGGTGTACTCTGCTCCATGCTTTCGAATTACCCTCTCCCAGTGTCCACCACATCTTCTGAGTCTCAGCCCAGCATTACCTTCTCTATGAAGCTTGGCCATTCTTCTTGGAGATTTCCCCTGTGTCTTTGAATTCCTGCGCCATGTGGAGGAACTCACAGCGTCCCTCTCTGTCTCTCTCAGGAGGCTAATTGTTCCTGGAAGGCTGGGCCTGGGGCATGTTCATCTCAGTATCCCCTGTGCTGGGCTCTGCTGCTGGCTTATAGCAGGGGCTGGTTGAATCATTATTCAGTAAATAGATGCATTTAATTTAAGTGAGGGAGAAAGAAGCCATAATATTAGCTATCCTTGAACTTGAAATGTTTTTGATGTCTGGGTTGAGAGGCCAGGTTCTGTGTCAGTGCCCCTCACAGCATTTTGACACTGGCTCATTGATTATGTTTTTCTGTTACCTGTGGAAGGAACAGGTTGTATCCTAAGTGTGTGGTCTGGAACTTGAAGCACATTTTCCATCACAGAAATGATATTGCACGTTTAGTGATTTTCAAGTTAAAAATAAAACTAGCAAAGAAGTCATGAAACTCTCTTCAAAAGAAATTGTTCCTCATTTGCTCCCTTGCTCACTCCACCCCCTTCCCGTACCCTACCTCCCACACCCAGCAGATCCTCAGGGACTCCTAGAAGCTCAGATTTGAAGTCATTGGTGAGTGTTGGGCCCTAGTCCACCTTAGGGAGCCCAGTGAGCACCCAAAATAAAGAGCTCCAGCCACTGTAAACTGCCCAAAGCTTGTTGGTGTGAGAAGTGCCTCTGAAGTCCTACCCTGCATGTGTGGTGGGAACACAGCTGGAGACAGCACAAGGGGTCTTCAGGAATGGGGATAATGAAATGAATTTCCATTTCTTCAGTGTTCCCTTTAGGTGCATTCTTTTGTTTAATTCTCACAACAGCTCTAGAAATTAGTGCCACTTTCCACTGCCATTCTATAAATGAGGAAACTGAGCTCAGAGAGGCTATGGGATGTGCTGGGGTCCCACAGACTGTAAATGGCAAAACCAGGACTCAAAACTCACACTGTGAGACCACATTGTGGCCCTTTCACTACACTGTGAGGACAAGATAATTCAGGGTGGCTGGGTAGGGATGGATTGCTCGTTTATAGCCATCCCATCACAGGGGTGGGCAGATGCGGGAGGGGAAGGTGGTCCAAGACGGCTAGTGTGGTTCCAGTATCTCCCTGGGTGGCAGGTGGTGCTGAATGCTTAAGAGGAACATGGATGGACCTTGAGGGTGTTATGCTGAGCGAAATAAGTCAGGCAGAGAAGGACATATATCATATGTTTGCATGTATAGGAGGATTAGGAGGAACTTGACGGAGGAACAAGGGGGAGAAGAAGGGCGGAAAGGGTGGGGGAAAGGGAGAGAGGCAAANATGGAGGAGGGCACTTTGGGGATGAGCACTGAGTGTTATGTAGAAACTAATTTGACAATAAACTATTTGTAAAAAAAAAAAAAAAAAAAGAGGAACACCCAAGGCACCAAGGCATGATAATGCTTTAAATGCACTTACCCTTTCTTTTTATTTTATTTTTTAAAATATATATATTTTTAAATTGATTTCTAGGAGAGAGAGAGAGAGAGAGAGAGAGAGAGACAGCGTGAGCAGGGGAGGGTCAGGGAGAGAGGGAGTCACAGACTGAAACAGGCTCCAGACTCTGAGCTGGCAGTCAGCACAGAGCCCGACGCGGGGCTCGAACCCACGAACCGTGAGATCATGACCTAAGCGAAAGTTGGACGCTTAACCGACTAAGCCACCCAGGCGCCCCTGCACTTACCCTTTCTGAGCTACACTTTCTTCATCTATAAAATAAGGAAAATGATTAAAAAATTTACCCTGGAGGATGTTGGAGATTAAAAATAATGCATGTAGGAGCACCTGGGTGGCTCAGTTGGTTAAGTGTCTGACTTTGGCTCAGGTTCTTGGGTTGAAGTCCTTTCTCTTCCTCTCCCTTTCTCTCTGCTCCTCCCTAACTTGCTCTCTCTCAAATAAATAAATAGATAAACAAACAAACAAAAAACTTAAAAAATGCTTTTAAAATGCTTGTGACACTGGTTGTGTGGCTTTGTTCCCAATCTGCCAAAAAATCCCACCCAGCCTAGGAGTGTTCTCCTCTGGATTGTCATGTGCTCACGGGGTTAGGACCTCCAGCCCCAGGGCAGGTGGTAGGTGCCTGATGAGTCACATTTGTCATGGCCCTGTGTGAGTGACTATGGATAAGGCATTTCTGAGAAGTTGTGGGGGAAAGCCCAACCAATATCTACTCTAGGGAGGGATGGCCAAGTGGTCAGATGTTCCTCAGGAAGGTCTGTAGTGTGGAGTTAAGCATGTTAACGTGGAAGTCAAAAATCTTGGGTCCAAATCTTGGCTTTTTAAATTATTCACTGTGTACATCAGGGCCTTCGTCTGTTCAAAGTAGATGATGATGATGGTGGTGGTGGTGATATTGATATTGATGACTATGCCAATACCTATCTCCTCAGCTTGATGGAAGATTAAATTAATTGATGCAATAAAAAAAGGGCACATTGGAACCACACCCACATGTTAGATGTTATTGTCATGCTTTCCCCCTTTGCTCTTTGTGTAGCTAGTGATAGAAGCCACAGCCCTCCCATAAGAGTGCCCCTAACCCTTTTCTTTCCGTTTCTTAGCTGTCAGATATTTTACATCTCAGACCTGCTGAAGCACAAAGCCTGGGAAGGGGCCAGTAATGAGATACCATATTAAAGATAGCATTATTTTAAGTTTTTTTTTTTTTACATTTATTTATTTTTGAGAGACAGAGTGAGAAAATGCACAAGCAGGGGAGGGATAGAGAGAGAAGGAGATACAGAATCTAAAGCAGGCTCCATACTCTGAGCAAGCATTCAGCACAGAGCCCGACACAGGACTCGAACCCATGACATATGAGATCATGACTTGAGCTGAAGTAGGAGACTTAATCGACTGAGCCTCCTAGGCTCCCCACAGATAGCATTAATTTAAATGTCTCTGGACCACTTTAAAAAGAACTTTGAGTCATATATCTAATTTCCTTCTAAATTCTAAAACAGAAAGTACTTTCTTATAGTTGCCATTTATCATATCTGTTTGTGCATATGCTGCTCACCCATTCATTTGCCATTCATTCCAGTGCCACCATTCACCTCTTTGAAGTATTGATTTGTCATCTACCAGTTTATAGTGGTCCTTTGTACATTAGGAAAGAATGGGTCTGATTTTATTTTCAGATTTTTTTAAAAAAGTATTTTTGATGACATTTGGAAGCTTATGCTTATAAAGAATTTGAGTGAGGTGGGAGAAATTTTCTCTAGCACTTTAAAGTGTCTGGAGTCCCCATGATCTTCTCCCATACTAGTGCCAAGATAAGGGAAGAGTTTCCCGCATTTTGCTACTCTTACTGTGTTTTAGACTCTGGGTGTAAAGGGGTGTGCCTGGGTGGCTCAGTCAGTCAAGCGTCTGACTCTTGATTTAGGCTCAGGTCATGATCATAGTTGTGAGATGGAGCCCGAATGGAGCTCTGCACTGACAGCTTGGAGCCTGCTTGGGATTCTCTCTCTCTCTCCTGCTCTCTCTGCTCTTCTCCCCATTTACACGCTCTCTCTCTCTCAAAATAGAGAAACAGACTTAAAAAAAAAATAGACTCTAGATGTAAAGGAATGATCTCCCAACTCCTGGAAGGTTTGCAAGTTAGAAGCATGGCCCCACTGGTGCTCTTTGAGTCATTTTAGGGCAATAACAGAAGTCCAGAAGTCATTTGGATGTTCAAGGGAGAAGAATGTGGCTTTCTCAAATACTGCTAGCCGGGTTTGGCTTCATTCCTAGACAAGATTCTAGACTAGATTATTTAAAATAAATAGTAGTAGTAGTAGTAGTACAGTTTGGGAGATGGGGAAAGCAACAATCACTGACATTCAGCCTGAGATTTTTAAAAACAAAAACGTCACCCTGATCTTTCTTGTTGCTTAATATTGTGTCTATAATAAAATATCTATTAAGGAAATAGATACAAGGCCTAAGCATAATAAAGACTTACTCTGTATCTGTTGACTGAACAAATGGAAGCTTTTGCAAGGCTTTTGATAAGGTCTTTCTGACCTCGTTGATAAAGTGGTGGCACAATGCAGACTGGATGCAAGGACTATTGGCTGGGTTAGAATAACCCAGAAAATGCTATTCATACCAGCCTGGAGGCAGGGTTCTAATCTAGGCCATCACCCCCCTCGAAAGCTCTCCAGGACATGGATGCAACATAGAGAACAGGCTCTTTGACCCACACTAGACAGGGCAACATATGTGCTGAGGGATGGAATCCAGAGCAACAGACGGTAGCGATTTTTAAAACCTCCTTTGCCATCACCCCATCCTTGAATATAAGCAACGCCTGCTCACTGGAGGCAATTTGAAAAATATAGGAAAGACTAAGGAAGAATGAAAAAAAGACTCATGATCTCCCTTCACCCTAAATATAACCACTGCTAACATGCTACTGCATTTCTTTGCAGTGCTTGTTTAATGCATACAGATTTTGATCTGGATGAGTTCATTTTATACCCTCTTTTTACCTGAACTAAAGTCTTCTGAGGTATAGTTTGTAATAATATATATATTCATTCCATCATATATATATGTGTTGGTTCTGCAGGTGTTCATAATGGAAACAAATAACACTAGCAAATATTAATATATTATTTTGGTAAGGGCCAGGTACTGTTCTAAGGGCTTTAAGTTTATGATTTTAATCCTTTTTAATTCTCAAAACAATTCTATGAGGTGTTATTATTATAGATTTTATGGATGAAGAAATTGAGGTATAGAAAGTTTGAGTAAGTTATCTCAAATCACCCAAATACTAAGTAGTGGAGCTAGGAATTTCTCTCTCTCCTAAAATCTGGTTTCGTAGATTACACTTATGAAATGCTCTTGGGATAACTGAATCGCCAATCTAGAAAAGAAATGAGGTTGACTTTTACTTCACACTTTACTTTAGATAAGCCTGTGGTACCTGGTTGGCTCAGTGGGTAGAGCACACAACTCTCTAATTCCTGGGTTCAAGCCCCATGCTGAGCATGGGGTCTACTTTAAATAAATAAATTAGAAATTTCAGATGAGTCAAAGACTTAAATATAAAAGATAAAATTGTAAATATGCAAAAACAATGGTTTTCAGTGCTGGCTGAGCTTTATTTATTTATTTTTAAAAATGTTTCAAGAAGATGTGGTTTATCTATACCATGGAATACTACATGGCAATGAGAAACAATGAAATCTGGCCATGTGTAGCAACATGGATGGACCTTGAGGGTGTTATGCTGAGCGAAATAAGTCAGGCAGAGAAGGACAAATACCATATGTTTGCACGTATAGGAGGATTAGGAGGAACTTGACGGAGGAACAAGGGGGAGAAGAAGGGCGGAAATGGTGGGGGAAAGGGAGAGAGGCAAACCATGAGAGACTCTTGAATGCTGACAAAAACTGAGGACTGATGGATGTGGGGGGGAGGGGGGATGGGCATGGAGGAGGACACTTGTGGGGATGAGCACTGAGTGTTATGTGGAAACTAATTTGACAATAAACTATTTGTAAAAAAAAATGTTTCTTTTATTATTTTTTAAATATAATTTATTGTCAAATTGGCTAACATACAGTGTAAAGTGTGTTCTTGGTTTTGGGGGTAGATTCCCATGGTTCATTGCTTACGTACAACACCCAGTGCTCATCCCAACAAGTGCCTTCCTCAATGCCCATCACCCTTTTCCCCCTCTCCCTCAACCCCCCACTGGCTGAGCTTTAGAATTGCCTGGGGTATTTATTTAAGAATTGCCAGTGTTTGGTCTCCACTCCAAATTTAAATCAGAATTTCTGGAGGTAAAACCTAGCTACAGTATTTTTTTAATGTTTATTTATTTTTGAGGGAGAGAGAGAGAGAGAGTGGGGGATGGGCAGAGAGAGAGGGACAGACAGAATTCTAAGCAGGTTCCATGCCATGTGTGCAGAGCCTGATGCGGGACTAGAACCCACAAACTGCTAGATCATGACCTGGGCCGAAATCAAGAGTCTGATGTTTAATCGACTGAGCCACCCAGGTGCCCCTAGACACAGTATTTTTAAAAGCTCCCCTGGTGGTTGAAATGCAGCCAGGGCTGAGAAGGACAGATTAAATGTACAGATTTAAAAAAAAGTAATAATCTGGGAAAAAAGAGAACCTCCAAAGTTCTGAAAGAAAAAGCTGATAAATTCAGTAGTGGGAAGTTTAATGGGTATGGCATTTCAGTTTGGAGGACGTAAAGTTCTGGAGATGGATGGTTGCACAACAATGTGAATGAACTTAATGCCATCGAACTGTATACTTTATAATGGTTAAAATAACAAATTTCATGTTATGTGTATTTTACTGCAATATAAAAATTGCATTACAAAAAACATTATAGGCATAATCAAAATATAAACAACAGATTGATAAAAATAAGGTGACCTATCCTAAAAATGGGTTTACATGTAAAGAGTTACCACAAATCAATAAGAAAAAGAGCAAACCACTGTAAAAATGGGTAAAAGATATGAGCAGTTTACACAAAAGAAAATATAAGTGGTTCTTAAATATATGAAAAAAGACCATTCTTACTAATTGTAAGAGAAAATAAAATTAAAACTACACTAAAATATCATTTTCACTCAGATTGTAAAGACAAAAAAAAAAGTTGGATAACTTAGTTGTTGGTTAAGAGTTTTAGGAAAAAGTCACTCTTCTTCCTTGCTAGTGGGAATAATATTATATAAAGTAGTATATTTACTATGGTCGGCCTGTTTTGCAATATCAGTCAAAATTCCCAGTGTGCACACACTTTGATCCCATAATTGCACACCTAGAAATTTATTCTATAGTAATATTCATATACCAGATGGTGTATGTACAATATTATTAACTGCAATATTATTTGAAAATAGCAAAAGATAGATCCAAACATCTGTCAATAGAAGACTTGTCAAATAAATTTTGATGTGTCCACTATGTGTACTTTGGAGTAGTCCTCTGTGTGGTGTTAAAATAAGGCCAATCTATATATGCTAATATTGAATGATTGTCACTATGTGGAAATGGCAAGTGTAAAACAAGAGAAGGGATATAAAATAGACATAATTCTATGCATGTAAAAGAATGGTAAGAAAGGTGACTTCTGGGAAGAGGACTGGGATAGAAAGAAGATATTTTTCACTGTATGCTTTTTATTTATTTTTATTTTTTCAAGTTTGTTTATTTTGAGAGAGAGAGGGGGAGAGCACAGGGAGGGGAGGGGGATTTAGAGAATCCCAAGCAGGCTCCACTGTCAGTGCAGAGCCCCTGCAGGGCTCAAACCCACAAACTATGAAATCATGACCTGAATGGAGCCGAGATCAAGAGTCAGATGCTTAACTGACTGAGCCACCTAGGCACCCCTGTGTGCTTTTAAAATACTGATTTTAAAAACCTGTGAATGTTTAACCTCCATGAAAGAATTTCTTCTTTTTTACATAATTAGTTTTCCTATATAAATATAAAATGGCATCTGGAAGGTTCAGAGGGTCAAGGATTTGTTATTGTCTGCCCTGTGTTTTTATTTATTTTTAAATGTTAATATATTTATTTTGAGAGAGAGAGAGAGTAAGCAAGGGAGGGAGTGGCAGAGGGGGTGGGGACAGAATCCCAAGCAGGCTCCATGCTGTCCTTGCAGAGCCCTGTGCAGGGCTGGATCTCAGAAATGGTGAGATCATGACCTGAGCTGAAATCAGGAGTTGGATGCTTAATCGATTGAACCACCCATGTGCCCCTAGCCTGTGTTTTTACACAGCTGAGGAAGGGCTTGACATGTTCATGTGACCCAGATAATATTCACAGAAAGGAAAGACTGCTAGGGACAGTTATCTAAGGAGTGAAATTGGAATCACAAGAGAGGCCCCCCGCTTTGGACAGGAGCAAATGCGTCGCACCTCTTTCCCTGAGATGGACAAAGTAACAGGAAGATTGGTCCCTAAAGAGATGAAAACAGGGGCATGGGGGTAGCGCTAGAGGATTCCAGCCTCAGGGCCTCTATTTTCTCTGGAAAATATGAGATTAGTTATCTTCTGCTTCTGAGGGGCCCAGGGGCCCAAGGACAGTGGTTAAAACTCAAAGTGGCTTTTGTGTGAAATCAAGTGAACACTAAGGAGGTGCAGGAGCTAACAGTGGGCAGATTTGAGGGCCCCATAGACTGCCAGTGATGGCAGTCTGCATGGCTGAGTTTTCTCCAGCATTTTTCAGTGACTTGGGCCACTGAGCAGAGGTCCAGTGGCAAATAAAGAAGGGAAGTAGTTGGCAGATTGCGGGTGCCAGAGTGGATGAGGTCTGAGGCTCTGTGAGAAGAGGGTGAGCAGTTGTATCTTGTGGCTGCCTCTTTGTCTTCCCAGTGACTGTGATCCCCTTCTTCCCCCAGGGCAGGAGTCCCATCCCGTCCACTGCTCTGAGTCCCCAGGGCCGGAGAGGGTACCTGATCATGGACACACCCACGGAATGTTTCCTCAATTATTCATTGACCGTGAAGAAACCAAAACAAACCAAATTGGAGTCTTTATCACTTTCTAAAGTTGTAAGGAGTCTTTTATCCTGAAAGCCTTATTATTATCCAGCTTATTTACCTCTCTTGTTTGCCAGACTCATTTGCTGTTGTCAAATATGAAAACTAGTCTCAAAGGAAGATATTTAAAAAAAATTTTTTTTAATGTATTTATTTCTAGGAGAGAGAGAGTGAGAGACAGTGTGAGCAGGGGAGGGTCAGAGAGAGAGGGAGTCACAGACTGAAACAGGCTCCAGGCTCTGAGCTGGCTGTCAGCACAGAGCCCGACGCGGGGCTCGAACCCACGAACCGTGAGTGAAAGTCGGACGCTTAACCGACTAAGCCACTCAGGCGCCCCTCAAAGGAAGATATTTAAGATACCAGTTTTTCAATATGCTCCAGGCTATGATTATGATGGCAAAGCATTTGCAGGACTCCAAGAGTTTCCTCACCTTTCCTAAAAACATTTTTATCACTAATGCTCCAAACTCCACTCTTAGTGATCCACTGCCACACTCCTCTCTCCCAAAGTGTGTGTGTGTGTGTGTGTGTGTGTGTGTGTGTGTGTGTTTTGAGGAGGGGTGGTATGGGAAGAGGGTTCTCCAGAAGGAGGGGAGCACATGCCCCGCCCCCTGGGGAAAGGTAACGCTTTGTTACTACCTCCTTATTACTAGTGGATTGCAGTTCAGAGGGGCCAGCGGACACTCCATGTGTGAAGAGTGAAGAGGGGAGACTCTTAGAAGCCGGTTTGGAGATCAGTGTGTGTCCTCCATAACTGGGGAGGGCCTGCCCTCCCTCCCTCTATGCTCTGCTGTGTGCCCTGCTCTGGTTTTTTTCTAACTCAGTGAGCACAAGAGCTTGTTGAAGCCTCAAAGAAACTCTCCTTTGTTCAGCCATTGATTCAACAGCATTTAAGCACCTGCTGCATGTCAAGACCTGTGGTAGGAGGAAGAATGTAAAGGTGTCCAAGTTCTGGACCCCTCCCTAGATGGTCTGCAGATACGTGCCTTCAGCTCCCGCTTGTTCAAGGTCCCATAAATGTCTGGTATATTATTATGTGAATACCAGGATTGAAAACTCACTTCTGAACCCCAAGTGAGCAAGGGACAGCAGTGCCCTCCAGGAACATGACAGAGTGTACATGCCAGACAGCACGTAGCTCTTAGGGCAGGGATGGAGGCATTGCTATGGAAACTGCCCAGGCAGCCTTTCCACTCACAACCTCTAGGTGCCCTTTGTTGTGCCCTTCATTCCAAGGAAACACATACATAGCTGTCTCTCCTCTTTTTTCTTATCTCTAAGAAGCTATGGGGTTGAGGAGGGGTTGTTGGCAAATAAGGTGGGGACAGGTTGAATACAGCTTGGGGAGGAAAATAGCTGGTGAGTGGTGGGGCTCCCAGCAGACCAGTGAGGCGGGGGGTCATGCAGGTGTTCACAGGTCTGCCACGGTGACTGGCGCTGGTGAAGCTCCTCATAGCTGATGGCATGACACCACACCCACTGCCTGCCCCTCTCCCTGCCTCCACAGGCTGCATGGCATTTAAGAACAGGCCAGGAATGGCAGGATTGCTGTAATTAAGCCTGGCTCAATTTCCCTGGAGCCCAGAGCAAGAGTCTGGGGACTCGGTGGCAGTGCTCTACAGTTGAGAGAGCACTGGAACAGGAGTCAGGAGGCCTGGATTCCAGCCTTAATTCTGTCACTGTATGACTGCAGGCAAGTCATTTTTACTCTTGGTCCATGTGTACTCATCTGGGAAATGAGAGGACTGGAATACAGCAATGATTCCCAAGTGCTGCATCAGAATGATCTGAGATCTTTATTTTTATTTTTTTTTTTTTGAGATCTTTATTTTAAAATGCTGATTACTAGGTTCTGTCCATGGATTCCTATTAAATATGTGTGGGGCAGGCCCTAGGAATCTGTATTAAGGTGAATTCATTTCACTTGAAGAGTCTGTGATGTACTTGAGACAGTTACAGGCATCTTGAGAGCAGTCACACCAGACTGTGAATCACTCGATTAGATGAAATGTCAAGTACACTCAGGTATTGCAGAGAATATACTAAGAGTATGTTATTTGATTAGTCCTAGGCCTTTATGGCAGCGGTACTACCTCCCTCATATGTATTGCCTTTTAGGGCAAAAAACCAAAAACCAAAAAACAACAATCCCAAAATGATCCTCCCTGAAAACCTCTTAGGTAGGCATAACTTGAGTGCTGTACTTTAGCATCAGGAATGGACAGGCAGTACAGCCCCTGGGGCTGCCAACTGCCACACCAGGGTTGCAAGACATGTGAAGTGAAGCAATGAATAGGATTCCTAATGCTTTCCTGAAACTTCCCATCCTTCACTTTAGTAAATCCATTCCCTTGGTCTTCTCTGACTCTTCAATTTTTCATTTATTTATTCAACAAATATTGATTGAGTGCATATATGTGGCCAGACTCTGTGTTGGGCACTGGGGCTACAATAAAGAACAGGATTATAGGCCAATTACAGTATAGTGTCATGAGTGCTATGAGGGTGCTATAGGAGTACTTAGGAGGGGTTCTCGACCCAGGATAGCTCCATATATCTTCTTGCCCTTCTCCTGTTTTTAAGTATGAGCATCTCTAAATCTCAGTTATATGCAGACAAAATGGCCTTTATTGGCAAAAAGATGGAGCAAAACAAGGTTGGCCATGACCAGCAGCCTGGATGGGTTGAGGAAAAGGTTTACTTGACAGCCATAATATCACAGTTAGTGATGAGTTGCTCAGAGCAGCAATCAGTCTGCATCAATAAGATCTGAATATATTAGTCGAGATGAATATCCTAGTAGGCAGGTGAAAATTAAACAGGAAGGTATGTATTTCCATAAACTTGGCAGGGGTTGTGTGGACACACTTTTAGGGTTCTGAGGCATGTCTGTGGAGGTGCCTTGTCCAGAGGAAGTGAGAGACTGAGCAGGGCATGGACAAAGATATGGGGCGTGATGATATGGGGAGGGGAAATGGGGAGGTCGGTGAGAAATTACCTGAAGATATTATATCTGTATTGAGATCTGAAGAATGAGTAAGAATTAACTACACAAAGAGAGGAGGAAATTATTCCAAGAGGATGATATATATTTTTTAATTCAAGTTAGTTAACATACAGTGTCTTGGTTTCAGGGGTAAAGCCCAATGACTCATCTCTTGCATATGATACCTATTGCTCATCCCGAAAAGTGCCCTCCTTAATGCCCAACACCCATTTAACTATCCCCCCACTGACACCCCCCTCCAGCAACCCTCAGTTTGTTCTCTATATTCAAGAGTCTCTTATGGTTTGCCTCCCTCTTTGTTTTTGTCTTATGTAATTATATTTTACTTCCATAAAGGTACACAGCTAATAATGGATTATTTTTGCTTTAAACAGTCAATTGTCTTTTAAAAGCTTAACAGATAATAGAAAATTAGACTAAAAACATTTCCCCATTTAGTTACCATCTTTTATGCTCTTTAAAACTTTCTCTAGACTTGAATTTTACTATGGTATAATATCCCTTCAGCCTAAAGAACTTCCTTTAACATTCCTTATGTGTGGATTTACTGATGATAAATTCAGTTTTCATTTACCTGAAATATCCTTATTTCACTATGAATTTTAAATAATATTTTCACTGGATATATAATTCTATATCCAGTGTTATTCTTTCCACATTTTATTGATATCATGCTATTGTCTTCTGGTCTTTATTGTCTCTGGTGAGGAATTTGTTGTCATTCTTATCATTGGTCTTCTCTGTGTCCTGCTTCTCTCCCTTTTGTGGCTTTTAAGATTTTCTTTGAAGATCTAAATATCAGACAGGAAACCATCAAAATCCTAGAGGAGAACACAGGCAGCAATCTCTTTTACCTCGGCCACAGTAACTTCTTACTAGACAGGTCTCCAGAGGCAAGGGGAACAAAAGCAAAAATGAACTATTGGGACTTCATCAAGATAAAAATCTTCTGCACAGCAAAAGAAACAGTCAACAAAACTAAAAGGCAACCAATGTAATGGGATGGAATATTTACAAATGACATATCTGATGAAGGGTTAGTATCTAAAATCTATAAAGAAGATATCAAACTCAACACCCAAAAACCAAATAATTCAGTCAAGAAATGGGGAGACGACATGAATAGACATTTTTCCAAAGAAGACATTCTGATGTCCAACCATCATATGAAAAGATACTCAGCATCACTCATCGTCAGGGAAATACAAATCAAAATCATAATGAGGTACCACCTCACACCTATCAGAATGGCTAAACTTAATGACACAGGAAACAACAGATGTTGGCAAGGATGTGGAGAAAGAAGAACACTCTTACACAGTTGTTGGGAACGCAAACTAGTGAAGCCACACTGGAAAGCAGTATGCAGGTTTCCTCAAAAAGTTAAAAATAGAATTACCCTATGACTCAGCAATTGCACTACTAGGTATTTATTCAAGGATACAAAAATACTGATTTGAAAGGATACATGCATCTTGATGTTTATAGCAGCATTATCAACAATAACCAAACTATGGAAAGAGCCTAAGTGTTCATTGATGGATGAATGGTTAAAGAAGTTGTGGTATATACATCTCACACCTGTCAGAATGGCTAAAATGAACAACACAGGAAACCAAAGATGTTTGCAAGGATGTGGAGAAAGGGCAAGTCTCTTACACTGTTGGTGGGAATGCAAACTGGTGCAGCTACTCTGGAAAACAGTATGGAGGTTCCTCAAAAGTTAAAAATAGAGCTACCCTGTGACTCAGAAATTGCACTACTAGATACTTATCCAAAGGATAACAAAAATACTGATTTGAAGGGACATATGTACCCCAATGTTTATAGCAGCAGTATCAACAATAGTCAAATTATGGGAAGAGCCCAAATGTCCATTGACAGGTGAATAAAGAAGAAGTGATAGATATGCATTCAATGGAATATTATTCAGCCATCAAAGAGAATGAAATCTTGTCATTTTGCAAGGACGTGGATGGAGCTACAATATATCGTGCTAAATGAAATTAGTGAGAGAAAAACAAATACCATTATTTTATTCATATGTGGAATTTAAGAAACAAAACAGATGAACATACAGGAAGAGTAAAAGAAAGAGATGGAAGCAAACATAAGAGTCTCTTAACTATAGAGAAAAAATTGAGGGCTGCTGGAGGGGAAGTGGGAGGGGGATGGGCTAAATCAGTGATGGGTATTAAGGAGGGCACTTGTTGTGTTAAGCACTGGATGTCATATGTACGTGATAAGTCACTAAATTCTACTCCTGAAACAAATATTACTCGGTATGTTAAATAATTAGAATTTAAATAAAATTTTGAAAAAAATGAAGTTAAAAAATTTTCTCTTTCCTTGATTTTCAAAATTTAAATGGCAATGTAGTTTTCTTTGTATTTGTCCTATGAAAGTGTTGCTGAACTTCTTAGGTCTATAAGTTCATATTTTCAATAATATTTGGGAATAATTTTGGTCTATATTTCTTTAAAGAATATTGTTTCCACTCAGTTCTCATCTCTTTCTGGAATTCCAGGCTTTGTGTTAGGTTTCTTACTGTTTCACGAATCATTAAAATTAGTTTAATTTCTTTCAATGTTTTTTCTCTTTGTGATTATTCAGTTTGGATAATTGTAATTGAACTGTTATTAAATTCACCAATCTTTTCTTCTACATCATCTAATCTACTCTTAATCTTATTCAATGCATTTTTAAAACATTGCGGATATTACAGTTTAGTTGTATAATCCCTACTAGGTTATTTTTTTAGGATTTTTATGACTCTCCTGAAACTTCCTATCCTTTCATTTATTGTATCCATCCAGAGATGATTGAACATATTTATGGTAGTTGTTTTATTTTTATTTACTTTTTACAAAATTTTTTTGGTGTTTTTATTTTTTATTTTTGAGATAGAGAGAAACGACAGGCTGGAAAGGGACAGAGAGAGAGGGAGACAGGGGCCAAAGCAAGTTCCATGCTGACAGCAGGGAGTCTGATGCGAGGCTTGAACTCATGAGCAGTGAGATGATGATGCTTAGCTGACTGAGCCACCCAGGCGTCCCTATGGTAGTTATTTTAAAATCCTGTCTGCTAATTTCAACAAATGCCAATATGTCTGTTTCTATTGACTGTTTTCATGTTTTCTCTTGATTATGGGTTATGATTTCCTGCTTTTTTGTAAGTCCAATAATTGTTTATTGTACATTCATTATAGTGGATGTTACATTGTAGAGACTCTGAGTTTAGTTATCTTTCTCCAAACAGGGTTGAATTTTGTTCTAGAAGGCAATTAAATTGCTGGTGGATCACTTTGTTATAGCAGGGCTATTTCTTAATCCTAGGGTTTAGCTCGTGATCTTGGATAGAGGATGTAGCAGATATTAAACTGGTAAGAACAGATACTACACTTGATTTTAGCCAAAAGACAGAGAAGGGCAGCCCCTAGTCTTGGGATAGAATTCTTACTATTAAGATACGGCCTTTCTGGGTTTTCACTGGAAAACTAGGGATCTCTCAATTGGTGATATTAAACTTCAGACTCTGTCTCCTCAGTATCAGACAACTGTTGAAATCTCTGCATGGACTTTTAGCCTTTATATTGTTGCTTTCGCTGGATTTCTTGGATTCTTTCCCTGAACATGTCCAGTTCAGAGTCATCCAAGGGTTTGGAGGGAATTTGTACACAGATTTTGGGATTCTTCCTTTGGGACTCCTTCCTTTCCAAGACTGTTTTGGTAGCCCTAAGCTCTGACCTCTGACTTTGCTAAGCAGGGCTGATGCTTTCTGCTCGAGATCTATTTTCATTCACCACACCACACAATACTTAAGGAAAAGATTGGGTAAATACAAATCTAATCCAGTGTGTTTTCCTTCTTCGAAAGTTCAAATCCTCTCCAGTTTTTGCTGTCCAAAACTGCTCTCTAGTGCCTTCAAACAAGTAAAAAAAGTTTTGTCTAGAGTCTTTATCAACAGGAGAATTAATCCCATATCCCAACATATCACTGGGATAGGGATTGATGGAAGGTAAGTTCATTCTCTGCATCTGTTTTAAAAAGTTTTGAATCAAGAGAAGTGATAAGAATGACTCACATGGCTTATTTGTACCTGAGGGGAATTTAAGAGCCAAATATAACATCTTCATAGAGCCAAGAATCAGCACTCAGAACTATACTAATGGAGACCAATTAGGAGGTTTTTATGTAAGCATGTGTTGAAGGCTTATTTTCCAGGGGTGGCAATGGAAACGAGTGGAGTCGGAAGGTTTAGCTGGGCAAGTGGACAGACTTGGAGTCTGATTGGATAAGGAGGTCAAAGGAGTGGGAAGAAGCAGTGACAACTCCTTAGTGTTGATCTCAGAAAATAAAAGATGGCACAGCCCTTGAGAAAGGCAAGGAAATTGGGTGGAGGTGATGACAGAATCTGTGAACAGTTCACCAGGAGGAGATCTTGCTGGGGTTAATTAGGGCAGAGTGGTAGACTCTTTGAGAGAGAAGTTGTAGACAGAGACAAATGGAGATCCAGGGACTGGCCCTTGGCAAACACCGGCATTTAGAGGATGAGAAGAGATAGTGGAACCTTCAACAGATCCAGAGGAGGGATCAGAAGTAGAAGGGGCTCTCCGTGAGAGCTGGTTAAGAAGAGAAGTTCAAAAATAAAGGGGCTTAGACAGTGGTGAAGGCTCAGGAGTCCAAATTAGAGGTGTGGCAAGGAAAGATACCATAGACAAGCAGGTGGTCAGTGGTGCCTTGGTAAGGATAGTTTCCTTGGTAAGGGGAGTAGTGAGAACAGACAATATTAGAGGAGGTTAAAGAGGAAGTGAACGTAATTACCTAACAACAACAACAAAAAGTTATTTGCCTTTAGAACAGTCTTATTCCTTATCTTCCACTCTTCCAATTACAGGTCAGACTCTTGATTGCCTCTGGTCTTTCCAGAGACTGGTGGTTGCAGCTATTTCCAAGTGGCTTTTAATGGGCAGTTTCAGTCCTCTGGGGACTGACCACCCAGAAGAGGACTTGGCTCTGAAGAGAGAGGGATAAGCACATGAGGTGAGGAGCCTAGCCTTCTCCTGTTTGGAAGATAAATGCATCCTATTCCAGAATTTTAATTTGAGCTTTCCAAACATTTAGCTAAGATGTTAGATAACACATAATTGTACACCTGTCCTCCTCAAAGCATTTGAGCAAGTTTCTCCCAGGATCCAGATTGGCTGGAGATAGGGCAGAAAGGAGCCTTTGTTCCTTAAGCACCAATTTCCCTTTTACAATCTTAGCACCAGCTTTTGGACTTGGTCTCAGGTGGGGTTAGCCTAGAGCTGGAAGTGGACATAGCGGGCTCAGAGACTGCTTAGTGTACCCCTCTCAAACAGATAGGCTAAAACATATATTAACTGTGGAGGGAAGAAGGGTAGACAAGGGTGAGGAGGAGGTAAGGATGCTCCCTGGGGTATAGTTTGATGAATGGGGAATCCATTAAGCAAGGTGGAGAATATAAGATAAATAATATGTTTGGGGAAGACTTTGACCTCAGTTCTGAACTGTTTTGAGAGTCCTGTGAGATATCCAAGTGTTGTCCAATAGTCAGCAAGCTCTGTGAGTCTAGGGTTCAAAAGAGAGCTCAAGGGTGGGGATAAAGAGTGAAGAGTGTCTGGGGTATGGGCCTTTGGGCATGGCACCACTGGATGCTTGGTAGATTTGTTCTAGTCTTTCCAAAGTTCTTCCCATGGATTAAGGAATGCTGCCTTAAAGATTTAGACCTAGGTGGAGAACTACTCAGAACAAAACTTTCCAGCAGAGAATCAGGATACCTGTTTTCCAATTCCAGCTCCATTTTAATTCACTGTGTGACTTGAGGCAAAGAACTTGTTTCTGGGCCTTTGTTTTCTCTGTGTAAACTGAGAGGATTAGTTCTTGCCATCTTCCTCCTGGTCACCTATGTTTCTATAGCAGTGTCTTAACGTGGTCTTCTGGATGAGATAGGTTAGGAGGAATGGGACACCTTGAAAAGATACAGTCAGGCCTCAGAGTCCCAGAAAGAAACTTGGAGCATCATCCTTGAGGGTCATGGAAGGGAATGATCATTTTTATCAATACACTGACCATGTGAAAGACATCAGGCACAAAAAAAAGCACTTTGTTTCCTTCTGGTTGTTTGATGCTCACAGTGCTCTTCTTTCAATTTTCAGATGAGAGGTTGAAGCCTTAAGAGCTGAGACAGTTCCCTGAGCTTATATGGCTTACAGAGTAGAGGCACCAGTAGTCAAATCCAGGGTTCCCTAATTCCATACTGATATTCCTCAACAACAAATGCAAATGAGTGCAAGGCTAAGAGGGGTAGTGGTGCAAAAGGGGGAATATGAGATAAAACCTTTCTTTTACTCTGAGGTCTACAAGCATGTTTTGAAGGTGTGCAGGTAATTAGTGATAACATTAACAAGATTCTTTTTTAAAAATTTTTAAAAATGTTTTATTTATTTCTAGGAGAGAGAGAGAGACAGCGTGAGCAGGCGAGGGTCAGAGAGAGAGGGAGACACAGAATTGGAAACAGGCTCCAGGCCTTGAGCTAGCTGTCAGCACAGAGCCCGACGCGGGGCTCGAACCCACGAGCCATGAGATCATGACCTAAGCGAAAGTTGGACGCTTAACCGACTAAGCCACCAGGCACCCCAACATTAACAAGATTCTTAAAAGTCTCCTCAAAGAAGTGCTCAGCAAATACTGTAAAAAAATCCTTCTTAAAAAAAATTTCAGTCTTTTTTCAAATAAAGCAAAGGGTCACTCAACTTAATTCCAGGGTAATGACAGCTTCCAACTTCTAGGACCAAAGGGGTCCTGCCCCAGTCCCTCTCTCCCTTCTAAGCCAAGCACAAGACTGAGCACAGAAATTGGGGTGGGTCTGAGCTGGTCCTAGGTAGGAAGGTGGTTAAATGCTCTGGCGGTGGGATATGGAGGGTTGGCTGAAACATGGCAGGGTGGGGTGGTTGGTGTTACTGTGTGGGGAACTAGGCAGGTCCTTGCAGAAATAAACACAAGATCCAGCACATAGAATGCACTTCATAAATGGTAGTTATTATTGCCATTTGCACACTGTTATTTTTCAAAGCATTCTGCAGGCTGGAAATCCTAGTCAATACAAATGCTAATGGATATGAGGATACAAATGGGTCTAGGATGGCAGGGAACCACATCCATGGTGGCATGGTAGGTGGAGGGTGAGTGGGTACGTTCACCGCCATATCCTTAGGGCCTAGTGAACTACCTAACACATAGTAGGTGCTCCGTAAATATTTATGGACAAAATAAATAAAATAAGTCAAATCCATTTATCTCTGCAAAGATACAATACAGTGTGCTGCTGGTTAAATACCCAAGAGCCAGACTGCTGGGCTTCCTGCCCTGGTACTGACTAGCTGGGAGAGCGTGGGCAAGCTACTTAACTACTCTGTGCCTCAGTATCTTTATCTGAAAAAAAGGGGACGATTATAAAACTAACTGCTTCAAATAGTTGTTGTGAGGCTTAGGTGAGTTAGTATCTGTGATGTGTCTAGAACAGTCTCTGGCACATAGTGAGAGCTAGATGGTGGCTTCCTATTGTTATCATCTCTTTGAGAAGCATTTGTCTTTCTAAAAGACTCTAAAAGCAGATGCATTTATGATTGCCTTATAGCCCCAAAGAATGAATCATTAATGACTGAATTCCAATATCTTTCAAAATATACAATAGAGGCAATGTTACCCAAGACCCCATTCAGGTGTTATTTTGCTGGGACTGAGAGGAGATTTGGGAATATTGCATCAGCAGGGTGGTTTTTGGTCTGAATCAGCAAGTAAAATCGCTAACTTCTGTTTCCTTGAGAGGAGAACCTTGGGGGCTGGGCACACCACCTGTCCTGTGAGGAGGTGAAGAAGGAAGTGGCTCAAAGTGACATGGAGCACACCCACCTCTAACACAGCCTGCACCTTCCTGTTTTCCTAAAGCTTGAAAACTTTTCACAGCACTGGAAATTTGCGTAATTAGAAATTCTTTTGCAGGCTGGAGTCTAGAAATGAGGACATTTTCACTTAATCAGGGTGTTGTGTGCTGCCAATATCAGAAAGAAGGAGTTTGGATAGAGAAGTATTCTTTACTAATAATTCTACTTATAATGAAATGTATTCCATCATTTGTACTGGTCTGGGCTCAATCAGTTGAACAGGGTGAAGATTGTTGAGTAAGGAGCTTGGAGAAAGTAGATCTTTTACAATTGTGGGAGAGACTGGGAGAGCACAAGCCTGGAAAGGGTATTTGAAGTATCACAGAACAGTTCCTAACCAGCCCTAGTGCTGGTAGATGAGCTGAAACTTGCAGGGAAATCTGGAGGCAGGACACACCCTGAAACTGGAGTAACCCCATGGTGGGGGCTGGTGTAGAAGTCTGTGGAAGGCAGAGGGTTTGGTGTGGTTACTGCTGTGTGGGTTTGAAGCCAGGTGTCTGGTGGTGGGGGCTGGCAATAGGGACAGAGAGCTAGAAGAGAAGCTAGTCACGGAGTGGGAAAGGTACCTTTATAGGTATCTCTCACCTCTTCTAAGAGATGAGGCAATGGCTGCTGCTTCTGCCCCTGAGACCCATGACCAGATAGTCAGGAAATTTTGTGATACAGAGTTCCCAGCACAACCAAACTGATGACAGAACAAATGAGTACATGTGTCACCAAATGTTTTTTATTCGTTAGAGTTCCTTTTTCTTTTGATCATTCAAATGTGTAAAAATTCTTAGCTTGTAGACTATAGCTGTCCAAAAACAGTCAGCCGGTTGAACTTAGCACCATGTGCTGGGGTTTGCCAACTTCTGCTTCAGATGATCCTCCACAAAGAGTGATTTTTATAACTGATGAATAAAGTGGGAGATGAAGGGTTTGAGATTAGTTTGGAGAACATTAGCTATAACTGCTATACTGCTAACTACGATTCCTATAAAAGAAAGCCTTCAAAGTCTCTGGCTTACCAGAAGTGTATTTCTGCTACTGTACAGTCCAAGCAGGTGTTCCTAAAGAGTGGGTGGCTCTCCTCCAAAGGATGACTCAGGGACTTGAGCTCTATCATCCTGGTGGCTCCACTCCCAGGCAGCAGATGGGGGAAGACAAAGCGGATGGTATACTTCGTTCTCTACCACAACAGCCCAGAAGAGGCACACACAACTGGGCCACATTTAGACAAAAAGAGGTGTGAGGAATGCTGAGAAAGACAGTGGCTGGCCGCTGTCTGGTAATGACGCTCTGTTGTGGACGAGAGTGCAAATCTGTGTTGGATTATTAGCTGCCCCTGCCACATGGATGTTCTTGGGCAAGAACTTAAGCTGATTAAGGGTGATTCTGTGAACCAAGCCAAGGACAGAGAGGACATTCTTCTATGAAAGTTAAAGCTGCTAATCCGGCCATATGCCTGCCATACAGGGGGAGCCAAGATTCCCCTCTGAAAAGTACCTACTCCACATCTAGGTGATGAAAGCCTCAATGTTCTTCACACAAATGCATGGCTGTAACATATTTTGTCTGGAAAAGCTTCAAATGGATGTGACCAATTGCCTAATACAGCATTAAAAAACAATCAACAAAGAACTCAGGGAACTTGTAATGTTAAGTGATAAAACCTCCTGTTGAATCTCCCAAAATACAATCATCTTAAAATGTATTTCCGGGTAGCTCAAGGATTTTCAGCTTTGGCACTCTTTACATTTTGGACCAGGTAATTCCTTGTTGTGAGGGCTGTCCTGCTCATTGTTGATGTTATTAGCTTCCCTTGTCTCTATATACTAGATGCCAGTAGCATCCTCTGCCCCCGTCCCCAGTTGTGACAGCTAAAAATGTCTGGACATTGTTAAATGTTTCGTGGGGGCAAAATTGCCTTGGATAGATAATCAGTGAGTAACTGAATGATAAAACTTATTGAATATGATTATTGAAAATGAGCCAATTAAATATAGGAGTGCACATAAGTGACAATGTTGATTCTAGAAGGGTCTCTTTGGGCCATGCTTTCCGACAATAATTACGAATTGGACTGATTTGTTAAGACCTTTCTTGGTAAAAGATGACACTTGATCAGCAACATAGACAAGAATCTTCTGCCTTCAATTCTCAGTAGCAGGAGGGCATTCGGCTACACATCCCTAAGTGCTTTTGTGTTCATAATTTAAAGTAAATAGAATAAAGGGAATGGAATTGGGGCTAAAATATGCCAGAATTAGCTTTCTTGAAACTATCTTCTCATCTGTCAGTTTGTTTCTACCAACTCTGACCCTGGAGGTGGCTTTAAGTCTCAGGGTCCAAATATATGAATACTGCCCAGAGCCCCTGACCTTTTGATTTTTCTGGCTGCAATCTCAAAGGCCAAGATATGATGAATAAAGACTGAAAGCTGAATCCATTGCTGCGTGCATGTGGTACAGAATGATGGAGAATGCACTTAGCCTCACAGCTAAAACAAAATAAAAATGGTTAGTTATCATTGTCATTATTATTATTATTATCATTATTAGGATAACAATGGCCCATTGCAGAGTGACTTTGCCAAAGAGTGGCTTTGTCTACAAGGTAGACATGTAGAATTATCTCTCTCATCTCGCCCTGCTCTTTCCTTGGCTCACTAAACTCCACCCCCTGTGCTTTGTCAAGCTTCCTCCATTTTTGCTGATTTGGCTTCAGGAGGTTTGAGATGGGTCCAGGAATAGATACCTTTTTAGGGTCCCCCCATTGGTTCTGATGGGGCCGCCAGATTTGCAAGGTATAGACCTGAGTTGTGCTTGGCTCACACCTCACCTGGCTCCAAAGCCAGGCAATTGCCAAGTAAGGTGAAAAGCAGGTGTTCTTTGAAGCCAGGACTTTCTAAAGTCCATGGATGGGGGCTGGTGTTTAGTAGCAATGCAGGCTAAGGCTGGACTTGTTGAGTGAGTGCGGCAGAGGGGAGAAGCCCCAGAAAGGTAGAGTCTACTGGGGAAAGTGAAAAATGCAGTTTCTACTCAGGACAGCCCTCTCTTAATTGTGAGAGATGGGGTGAGCTCAAGGTACTGGCGCAGACCCAGACACTTGGAGTGGGGAGTGGAGTCTCTTGGGAGGGGGTGTGTTAGCACTTAAAGTAAAACTTTCCTGTTGTCAAAACACCCTGATAAGGTTTTTGTAGGGATTAAAGAGAGAGTTAATATATGTGAGACTTTGGAGCTGTGCCTGACACATAGTCAACTCTTTATGTGTGTTTTTTGGATTAAAATTCTTTGACCCATTTGACTCCCTTGTTCCTTTTATAACCTTCTGGTGTCACTGGTATTCATCACAAACTCTCTTTCAGTTCTTTTGTGGGTTGCTTCCATCCATCCCCTGTTTCTCCTATGCTAGAACCTTAGCCTTCGCCTGTACTGGGCCCTGGGAAGGCGCTGTCTTGTCAGCCTTCCTCCAGCCTCCTGCTGCTTTAGTGGGGCTTGGGTGGAACCCACTCCTGCTATTTGAGACCAATGAATCTTGAACTTGTTCTTGGGCTTGAACTAGCCAGGGACCTGGAGAGCCTGATGGGCAAACCCATGTTACTGATGAAAGCAGGACTAGTGACTAAAAAGCCATGGGCGGGGGAAAGAAGAAGACAAGAAGGAAGGGAGGAAGGGAGGAATTAGGACTGTAGCTCAGGCTGTGGAAGAGGCTGGTGACAGTGGCAGAGATGCAGTGCTCAGAGGGCCTGGGAGCCAGCTCAGCCAGAACTAAAGCAGGTTGTTGCCACCCAATGTCCTCTGGGACCTTCTAGGGCATGTCAAGAAAAGCTCCAATGGGGGTCTAACGTAGGGTGGGGAAAAACCCATTCTGCAGGGAGAATGATGAAAGATGCCCTAAACCGGAAACAGACCAAACACGTAGTCACTGCTGCCCAGTGGGTCTAAGAACCATGGCTCACTCCTGACCTGGACACTGTACGACAGTGTGGTCTTGGGACCACATTTGGCACCTGGGAGGCTGTCAGCAGTGCAGAACTTCAGGCCCTGCTCAGACCTGTGGAATCAGAAATTCTGGGGTGGGGCTCAGGAACCTGTTGTAACACACTCTCCAGTGACTCTGATGCTGCTCCATCTGAGAGCTTCTCAAAGAGCAAGTGAGGTGTATAGAAATGTAGGGCCATCTCTTGACTTTGCGATTCTTTTTTTTTTTTTTTTTAAATGTCTGTGGGTTTTTTTTTTGTTTTCTTTTTTTTAATATTTTTTATTTATTTATTTATTTCTAGGAGAGAGAGAGAAAGACAGCATGAGCAGGGGAGGGTCAGAGAGAGAGGAAGACACAGACTCCGAAATAGGCTCCAGGCTCTGAGCTGGCAGTCAGCACAGAGCCCGACGCGGGGCTCGAACCCACGAACCGCGAGATCATGACCTAAGTGAAAGTCGGACGCTTAACCGATTAAGCCACCCAGGCGCCCCTTGACTTTGCGATTCTTAACCAGTGGCTGACAATAAAATAAAGAAAGAATAGTTGGGGAATGAATGAGCTGTTGAACAAAAATTACTAAATGATTTATTAATTTATTTAACAAACGGTTATTGGATTGGGCATTCTTTTAGCATAGCACAAATAACCGTGAACAAAATAGACAAAAGTTCTTGCCCTAATAAAGCTTACATTCTTGTAGGGGGATTTAATCATTAAGACGGGAAATAAAATCTGTAGTATTTAAAAGGTGAAATGTGTTAAGGAGAAATTGAGAGCAGGGGAGAGAAATGGACAGTGTATAGTGGGGGCAGTGAGAGAATTTGCTATTTTAGACAAAGTGGCCAAAGGAGGCCTTGGTGCAAGGGAGCACTTGAATAAAATCCTGTAGGAAGTGAGCAATAAGCCATGTGCATACCTGGAGGAAAATCATTTCTAGCAGCAAGGAAGCAGCAGGTACTGCATATGCAAGGATGCATGCAAGTACTGCAGAGTGCTATCTGTGTGTCTGTCTCCTGGGAGGAGACTGGGGGAAGGGAGCAGGGACATTTTATAAATAGAACAGGGAGAAGAATGTATGACACTGTGACACCTTCAGATCACCTGGACCCAAATGGCCTTGGGAGCTTTAAGGGCCTGCTGATAATCAGTTATCTTTGGCTCTGACTACCTTCATGACCATTTTTCCCCTGTGACTCCAAAGCCTCTCCCCTGTCACAAGCTCATCCTTTCTCCTGTTAAAATACTAATGAGAGTTGTTTAAATCTATAGCATGCTTCCTCAAGATCACACCCTTAGTATTATCCACATTTTACAGATAAAGAAACAGGTTTCTTGTCTCAGATTACTCAGTGAGTGGGGGGATGGCTTCCAGACCTCCAGCTCCAGAGTCCCCGAGGCCAGATGGCCCCCATAATTTCCCACTACCGCTTGCTACCTGGTAGTTTAATCATGACCACCTATCAGGGTGAGGAGGAAAATGGTGGAAAGCAGAGAGGGACTGGCAACACGGCACAGAGATGACAAGGAGATAGTGTCTTGAAGGTGAGGATTTTGAGCTCCCTGCAATCTCTGCCCCAGGGTATTCGGCAGGGGACAGTGGGGACAGAGTGGGGGAGGATTCACTTCTACTAGAGAAAAAACTGCTAGAAGTGGCAGACACTGTGCCTGTCGTTGTCAAGAGACCACCTCAGGAAATGGTCAACCATGCTGTGGTCACAACTCTGAGACCTTGGTAGAAAATGTCACCATGGGAAGTGCAAATTCTGGAGCCAGAAGACCAGAAATTCAGTCTTTTTTTTTTTTTTTTTTTTTTTTAAGTTCATTTATTTTGAAAGAGAGGGGGGGGGGGCAGCGGGAGAGGGAGAGAAAGAATCCCAAGCAGGCTCCATGCTCAGTGCAGAATGCGGGTCTCGATCCCATGATCATGAGATCATGACCTGAGCCAAAATCAAGTCAGATGCTTAACTGATGGAGTCACCCAAGTGTCCCAGAATTTCAGTCTTCTGTTTATTACTTGAGCAAGTCATGGACTGTCTCAGCAAATCCTTAACCCAAACAAGATAACGTATCTTGCAGTGTTTTGTAAAATGCCACACAAGACCAAGACATTGTTGCAAAAATTGGCAAACCTTCATTTAGGAGGGCAATCCTTGTGACATGAGAGAATGTCTTATACCACCTTTCCTGAGGCAGTGGTGCTACTACTTTATGCTTGAGCATTTACAAGCAGGCACTTGAGAGATTTATTTATAAGATTTACTCCAAAGGTCTGTGGCAATTATCTCTGGATAGCAGAATTAAATTGATTCTTACTTTAATTTTATATGATTCTGCATTTTTTAATGTTTATTTATTTTGAGAGAAAGTGAGTGAACAAGGGAGGGGCAGAGAGAGGGAGAGAGAGAATCCTAAGCAGGCTCCATACTGTCAGCACAGAGTCCAGTGCAGGGCTTGATCCCACGAACTGTGAGATCATGACCTGAGCTGAAATCAAGAGTTGGATGCTTAACTGACTGAGTTACCCAGGTGCCCCTATATGGTTCTGCATTTAATAAAACAAAGGCACAGACATCTCACATAGTGAAGAGGGTTTGGGTAACCACAAGATGTCAGGTGTGGCTGGAAGGCAGGTTATGTGGGAAAGTCATAGATAGGACAGGAGCCTGATGATAAGAGATTTTTTTTTGTAGAATCATTTTGCCAAAAGCCCTATAGTGCTTTGCTCCCCATTTAAAGCTGTCAGTCTCAAAGTGTGCTCCCAGACCAGCAGCACTGACCTCACTTGGGAACTTGTTAGAAATGCGAATTCTCAGGCCCCATCCCAGACATACTGCATCAGAAACTCTGGGGACAGAGCTCTGTTTGTAATTTTAGTGCATGTTGAAGCCTGAAAACCACTGGTTTAAAGTGGTCCCACGTTGGGACAAGGCTTTCAGCCCCCAGTGAGCTAGCTTGTTTGTTCAAGCCCTAGAGAAGTGCTTTTCTTTGGCATGACAGCAGTGAGGTGAGGACTTGGCTCTGAATGATTAGTTCACACAAGAGAAGCATCTGGGAGGGACAGGTTTACAGTGCTTTCTTAAATGAGTTGCTTCTCTCTTTGAGTTAAAAAGATCTAGAAGTTACCCAAAAGAGGTCCTCAGAAGGCACTGGGTCATCTGGTTCTGAGGTGTTACAATGTGTTTCCTGATAGTTCTCCACACTCTGTGGCTGTTCCTTGCTTGTTCCCATTATCCAAGGCCGGAGCCTCCCACCTAGCCTCCCACAGAACAAGGAGGCCAGCAGTGCATTGAACTGCTGTGACTCACTCAGGGACAGTCCCAAACTTTGGACTCTCAGATCCCTCACCTGGAAGGCATCTCTGCTTCATCTACATATACTCTACTTCCAAACGACCAGGTATTATAACCATCTCTATATGTCTTGTCTTCCTTATAGTCTAAAGTGCTTAGCAAATAGTGAAGAGCTCATTAAATAATACTTACTATTATTGTTGTTATTATTATTTTGTATTAAACAGGAGGAGAAGAGGGGAAAGGTACCCCAGACAGAGGGAACAGTGGGGTAGGCGATGTAGTTTTCAGATCTTGTGCAAAGTGAGCATGTGAGATCTGGCTAGGGAGCTGAGAAATCAATCTCTCCTTCCCGTGGACTCAGCTGGCCCACCCCACATGTGATGGTGACCCCCCCCCCCAAGAGATTGCAGTCTCTTCACAGGGCCATGTTTGAATCCTGGATCAAGGGTGGGTGAGAGACCTCCACTGAGTGACCTGTCAAAAGCCAGCCCAGGGCAGGGATGGCTGCTTCCGTGTCCTGCAGGGATTATGCACCTGGGCCCTGGCTAGAGATGGAGGGGAATGGAGGGATGACTCAGTTGTCACCCAGGCAGAGGGCAGCAGCTGCCATGGAGTGGGAAGGGGGAATGTCAGACTCCAGGGGCAGAGAGCAGGTGGTCAAAGAGGTAGGACCACACATGAGCCAAGGCTCAAAGCCCCTGGTGTACCTTTCATTGCCCCACTGAGCTTCACTTACAGATTCAAGGAGACAATTAAAAAACTTAAGGCAGCAATTGTAGAGCATTATACTCCAAGCACAGGGCCCTCTGAGTGTAGAGCCTCGTGTGACGGCACTGGTCACATGCTCATGAAGATAGTCCTGTGGGCCAGAATATGTAAAGACATGGCATGTTAGGGGAACTGCAAAATGACACATTGCAAGAAAAGAGTAAATGTTGACTCTAAGTTGAAGAGGGAAAGGCAGGTAAGATAATACAATTTAACAGGTAGGCAAAAGGAGAACCATAAAACTTTTATTTTCAAGGTAAAAGATATAGTTGTATATAATTGATACAGGAAAATTTGAAACATGGGACTGGATTAGTTTCCTAGGGCAGCCGTTACAAATTGCCACAAACTGGGGAGCCTAAAACAATAGAAATTTGTTCTCAGTTCTGAAAGCCAGAAGTCTGAATTCAAGGTGTGGGCAGGTTTGGTTCCTTCTGGAGTTGCTGAGGAAGAAACTCTCTGATGCCTTTCACCTAGCTTCCCCAAGCCTTCTTGTTTCCTGCAAGCCTTGGCTTTCCTTGACTTATAGTTGTGTCAGTCCAGTTTCTGTCTTTGTTCATATGACCTTAGACTTTGTGTCTGTGTCACTACCTCTTTGGACCTACCCAAACCCAGGATGATTTCATTGTAAGATCCTTAACTATTTACATCTGCAAAGACCTTTTTTCCAAATAAGGTCTTATTCTGAGATTCTGGATGGACCTGAATTGGAGAGGGGGGCATTATTCAACTCACCAAAGAATAAAATCCCCCATGCTTCTGCTACCCAGAGCTAACATTGGTGAATACTTTAGTGTATATCCTTCCAGTGCATACTATGTATAGATTTAGCTTGTATATTTGTTTTGCTTACTGATGATCTGGTGTGTAGACTTTGCTGAAAGGAATTTTTAAGCAAGGAAGGTGATCTGCTCAGGTACAGTGGTGTGTTGAAGCAATTCATCCTGGCTCCCAAGAAGAGACTATGCCCATTTCACCTCAATTTCCTGTTTAGTGACCTCATGTAGGTAGCTTGCAGTCAGCCATGGTAGGAGTATTTATACCACAAAAATCAGCAAACGATACAAGTCAGGCCTTATTTATTTTTAGGAGAGCCAATTTACTAGTACATCAGTGGATTCTTACCTGGTAGAGGCAAGAGAAGAACATTCTAGCAGGAATTATGAGAGACATGGCAGGTAGGTATGGAGGTACTGGCTTGTTGGGAAAGCCAATCCTCTGCTGTCCTAGAAGGGCTGACTGGTCAGTGGTAGGCACTGAGGCTGGATGGAAGGATTCGTGGCTGCAGTGAGATGGGCCTTGTAAGCCATGCAAAGTACTAGAGATTGTATTTCAGTGAGGCAATAACTGATAGCAAAGTAGTTGGTGGATGTGTGTGCAGCGGCAGGAAGACTGGTTAGGAGACAAGTATGAGAGTCCACAGAGCCTCACCAAGTCTTCGCTTGTGTAGGTTAAGGCATGTCCAACAGCAATATTTCTCTCTGGTCTTGAGCCTAGCTAGTCCGATCAAGCCTTAGATGTCTGTTACACTCAGAATTCAAGTCCCATTCCAATGTGTCTCTGGAACCCTTGGTTATGGTAAATGAACCTCCTTATGGCCTGAATCTCTTTAAGAACAAACAAACAAAACCTTCCCTTGCTTCCCTGATATCTGGGTCTTTCTGGAGAGCACTGGGCTGTTCATTTACCAACTCTCATTTAGGGGGTGGAGGCAGGTTGTCAGAATTCTTCTAGTGTTTTGCTGCTTCCCCCCTCCCCCCACAAATTTTCCTCCATCTCATCTGGAACTCTCTGCCATTTGTGGCAGTACCAGCCTGTTTTTCCAGTGTGCTCTGTGGATCTTCTGCCTAGTCCTTGAAGTCATAGAGACTCAGGTCACAGTGTTTTTGCCCAGCTCAAGTTCTGTGTCATCCTGGAAAACTTTAACTATGCAGTTGATCCATCTATATCTGGACTCAAACTTCCCTGATCTTATGATTGATTTAATAGATCTTGTTAAAATTTTGTATCTTACAGAGAATATACTGTATTTTCTGTCATTTTTAGGGTATTTACCAGGAAGCAGAAGTTATTACTGTTCTCCAAACTCTTTCCTAACATAGCTCTCCTCCACTGTCTCCTTTGTTTTTCAGAAACCAACTCTTTTTATTTATTTTTATTAAAATTAAAAAAAATTAATTTACATTCCAGTTAGTTATCATATAGTGCAATAATGATTTCAGGAGTAGATTTCAGTGATTCATCTCCTGTGTATAACACCCAGTGCTCATCCTAACAAGTGTCTTCCTTAATGCCTCTTACCCATTTAGCCAATCCACCCACACACAACCCTCCAGCAACCCTCAGTTTGTTCTCTATATTTAAGAGTCTCTTATGTTTTATAAATTTTTTTAATGTTTATTTTTGAGAGAGAGAGACCGAGACAGAGACAGAGCACAAGCAGAGCAGGGGCAGAGAGAGAAGGAGACAGGATTTGAAGCGGGCTCTGTACTGACAGCAGAGAGCCCGAGGTGGGGCTTGAACTCATGAAGTTCGAGATCATGACCTGAACTGAAGTTGGACACTTAGCCAACTGAGTCACCTAGACATCCCTAAAAAATTTTTTTAAAGTAATCTGTATACCTAATGTGGGTCTCAGACTCACATTCCTGAAATCAAGAGTTGTCTGCTTTTGTGACTGAGCTAGCCAGAGGCTCCAGAAACCAACTCTTTTGAGGACCATGCCATCTGACTCTGCCACCTTGTCTCATCACTGACATCAGTGTGACCTGGGTAGTCATCCAGGGTTCCACACTCAGAAGGGTCCCACACTTGGTTTAATGCTCTACTGTTGCCATCTTGAAGGTGTTTTTGTTTTTGTTTTGGGTTTTTTTAAGTAGGCTCTACATCCAGTGTGGGTCTTGAACTTCCAACCCCAAGATCAAGAGTCACATCTCTACCAAATGAGCTAGCCAGGCACCCCATCTTAAAGTTCTTAATAATTTTGTCTTTGAACTTATGTTTATCAAGTAAAGTCCAATATGTGAACATGCAACACCTGGGTCTGCCATTCCTCACTGTCCCATGTGTATTGCACTCATTGTGCCGCACAAGAAAGAAATTCTACATGATGTGTGGGAGTTCTGTGAGATATAAAATGAATACTAGGTAAGTCTGTTATTTCTATGTCTGAATAAGTGGGATTTTTATAACCCCACCGGCCACACTTCCTATTACAACTAGAACTTGCTTCAAATGCAGAAAGAAGGCACTTTAAGGAGCAAAAACAGCCAACGAACCCTATCATATCCTTTCTTATTGTATCAGCCAGCCACTTATTCTGAAAATGATGATGCAGAAGGAAAGGGAAAGATTGGGGAACCCACAGTTCCTATTCTTTCCAGTCATTCCTTACTCCTTGGGAAGCCTAAGGTAGAGAATGTTGGTGGATTGGTATATATATCAAGAAGTAAAATAAAACAAGTGAGTTACTTTTATTCTAGTAAGAATGAGTTTGTGTGAGAGTTTGTGTCAGGAAGGACACATGGCAGAACAGGGAGAGTAATGAATACAAACTTAAGTAGTTTGGACCAGATTTTGTGGGTAGTGAGTCTTGATCAGAACAATGGAATATTAAAACAAACAAACAAACAAACAAACAACTTCAAGTGATATGGGTGTGGGAACAGTGACTCACATTATGACATCTGAGGGTGGGGGGAGAGTTGGAGTAGGGCACTGTCATGAAGGGCTTTGAGTGATAAGCTAAAGGTTTTAAGTGTTATCTTTTCAGCTAGCATTTTCTTCAAAAAGTTGTATAGCAGTGGAACCCTTTTTTCTAAAATAATCTTAGCAGAAGTCCAATATATCAAGCAGATACAGGCAGCTACTGGGTTTGCCTGGCTTGGAAGCCCCTGGTGGAGGTAATGGGGATGAGGACTGGAGGGGGAGAAGGCAGAAGAGCTGGGGTCGGGGTTAGAAAGAGATGATGAGGGGCACCTGGGCGGCTCAGTTGGTTGAGCATCCAACTCTTGATTTTGGCTCAGGTCATGATCCCAGGGTTGTGGGATCAAGCCCTGAATCAGGCTCTGCACTGAACATGGAGCTTGCTTGAGATTCTCTCTCTCACTCTCTGCCCCCTCCCCTACTTGCATGCACTCTCGTGTGCATGTTCTCTCTCTAAAAGAAAGAAAGAGAAAGAAAGGAAAGAAAGAGAGATAATGGCTTATGGAGGAGGCAGCAGAGATGAAGGGAACAAGGTGGACTTGAACGTAGCAGGGAGAAGCAATAGGCAGGAGAGGGGAGAACCCAACCTCAGGCAGGAGGCAGGAAGGAGGGCTTTTGGTGTGTGTGTGTGGGGGCAGGGTGAGGCTCCTGGCTGCCACCAGAGAGGAAGGCTTAGAAAACATCTGGTCCACTCATCAAGATTAAAAGCTTCTGCATGGCAAAGGAAACAATCCACAAAACTAATAGGCAACCAACGGAATGGGAAAAGATAGTTGCAAATGACATATCAGATAAAGGGTTAATATCCAACATCTATAAGGAACTCACCAAACTCCACACCTGAAAAACAAACAACCCAGTGAAAAAATGGGCAGAAGACATGAACAGACACTTCTCCAAAGAGGACATCCAGATGGCCAACAAACGCATGAACCGATGCTCAGCATCCCTCCTCATCAGGGCAATACAAATCAAAACCACACTGAGATACCACCTCACACCAGTCAGAGTGGCTCAAATGAGCAAATCAGAGGACTCTAGATGCTGGCGAGGATGTGGAGAAACGGGCACCCTCCTACACTGGCTGGTACAGCCCCTCTGGAAAACAGTGTGGAGGTTCCTCAAAAAATTAACAATAGAACTCCCCTATGACCCAGCAATAGCACTGCTAGGAATTTACCCAAGGAATACAGAAATGTTGATGCATAGGAGCACATGTACCCCAATGTTCATAGCAGCACTCTCCACAATAGCCAAAACATGGAAAGAGCCTAAGTGTCCATCAACAGATGAATGGATCAAGAAGATGTGATTTATCTATACAATGGAATATTACATGGCAATGAGAAACAATGGAATCTGGCCATGTGTAGCAACATGGATGGACCTTTGAGGGTGTTATGCTAAGCAAAATAAGTCAGACAGAGAAGGACAAATATCATATGTTTGCACGTTTAGGAGGATTAGGAGGAACTTAACGGAGGACCAAGGGGGAGAAGAAGGGAGGAAATGGTGGGGGAAAGGGAAAGAGGCAAACCATGAGAGATTCTTGAATGCTGAGAACAAACCGAGGACTGATGGGTGTGGGGAGGAGGGGGGAAATGGACATGGAGGAGGGCACTTGTGGGGATGAGCATTGGGTGTTATATGGAAACCAACTTGACAATAAACTATTTGTAAAAAAAAAAAAAAAAAAAAGAAAACATCTGGTCCAGCTGTGTGGGCCACTGTCATAGATGGTCATTCCTACCTATACCCCTAACTTTGTTCAGTGCTGGGACTTTTTTGAAGAATTTCTGGAATAAGCTTTCAAATTTAGAGTCTTATGAGAATTGTAATACTATGCTTGTTCATGCAGTCTTTACAATTTGCAGAAGTCAAAGAATCCCTCTACTTGGGTTGCTGGGGAGTTGGAAGATCCAACACTGGCCTTGAGTCCTGAGCCAAGATTACATACACTACGGGTGCCTGACTGTCAAGCATTATGAAGGATTTGAGATTTTACTTTAACTGCAAGCTAACAAGTCTACCTCACGGATGCTGGCAGAAGACACAAGATTCCTGTGTCAGAGATAAAGCACAGCTTATTACTTACAGCAATAGCAGTAACTCAAGTAACACCATTTTTGCATTTGTTCTTCAAACCTCAGTTTCCATAGGGTAATACATGAAAGGGCCAGATAATGCTTGCATAGGTAAGGGACTACATTATAAGAGAGAAATCCCAAGTTTGGGGAACTTGAATATTTTATAATGGACATTAAGCCTACCTGAACTTTGCCCTGAAGGGAGATGCTATCTTCATTATACCAAACAGTAAACAAACTTGCCTGTGCTCTAGAGGGAGACATTATCTCTGTCTTCCAAAGTGGTTTGCTATACCAACATCCTTGAAGAGAGTCTCAAAGTCAGGTAGTCCTCTGACCCCAAGATGTGCAGAAATGCCAGAAAACTGTGGAGAGCTATTTCCTAAAATGGCAAGGCTCTGATAATGATGACGAGGAGGGATGACCCTTCCCCACTCTCACTCTTTCTTCCTGGACACTCTTTCCTCCTGGACACTTTCAGGCAGTTGAAGAAAATAACCTTCTTTTAGGAAGGTTTAGGTTTAGAAGGTCCTTCCAAACCACCAGTCTTGTTGCTTTATAACCTCACCAAACTGAAGATTCACTCTTTGGCCCTTTCAGATGAGGATGAGTTGTAGCAATAGCCTGCAAGATGGGATCTGGAACCACAGTTATTTCAAGCCAGTGCTCTAAAAGGGTATATTCTCTGCTCTTTCAGAGGCTAGATGGCTCATATAGAGGCTGCATTTGTTGTAGTGGCTCAGGCCGGCATATTGAGGGAAACTAATCTTACTGCCATCACAGTGACTGGCTGCAATGGGGTATCATGGTACATTACCATAGGCAACTAGGTATAGATTGGATGTCATGGAGCTCAACTTAAGTCAGGTTGACTAAAGAAAAACTTAACTCAGGACTCATATTGGGTGGGACAAACCAGCCCAAACAAATCATCTCTGTTGAAGAGTATGAATGTCAGATCCACAGACAGATGCTGGCATACCCTTGGTAAGCACAGCTATGGATGTTTCAATTCTCCTTGAGGCCTGCTGGTCATCCAAGCCCAAGATTCTTTGGAACCCAGGAAAACTAAAAAGTCAAGGATAAACAAATCTTGCATGCCCTCACATTGCCTTGTACCCTCATCTCTGTTTCAGATCCATCCCTGAAATTTTGTACTGTAATATTATCATGTCCTAAGATGATTAAAAGTTGATTAAAAGTCCTTTTAATCAGTGTGTGACTAGACCCAGAATCAGAGATAGGAAATAAAGGAAGGATTCCTACGTGTGAATGAGCAGAGGTGCTGGGAATGAGGCATTATGCTGTAACCAGGACGCCACAAATACCAAGTTGATCAAGCATCTGCTGGTAAGGAGAGAGGTTAGCTTCACTGTCTGCATTGCAAGAGACAAGGGTGAAGATTTGTTCCCAGCTGCTCCTGTAAAACTTTATGTGGTGTGGTCCTCAACATATGGGAGAACTTGAAAAATTTTAAAGCACATTAGAAAATAAAACTTCTTTGTGCATACTTCCTCACTAGGGGATCTCATCCTTTCCCAAGGCTTTAAATGCAACCTTATATTGGGGTTCCTGGGT
Source organism: Hyaena hyaena (assembly GCF_003009895.1). Classification (NCBI taxonomy): domain Eukaryota; kingdom Metazoa; phylum Chordata; class Mammalia; order Carnivora; family Hyaenidae; genus Hyaena; species Hyaena hyaena. The sequence goes on along the minus strand of NW_024080800.1, from coordinate 1,954,213 downwards.
GGCTCAGTTGGTTAAGTGTCTGACTGGTTCAGGTCATGATCTCATGGTCTGTGAATGCAGAGCCTGCTTCAGATCCTCTGTTGCCCTCTCTCTTCTCCTCCACTAACTTTTTCTCTCTGTCTCTCAAAAATTAATAAACTTATTTAAAAAATAAAATAAAGGCAACCTTATGCTGACAACTCCCAAGCGTATCTCCAACCAGATTTCTGATATGAACACAAACTCATAAAACTGGCTATCTACTTGCCATCTCTACTTAAATGACCATAATAATTTCAGCTTAGCATTTCCAAAATGGAACTCTGGATCTACCCACTAATCCATTCTTCCCCACATTCCCCTGCCTCAATAAGTGGAACTGCCCATTTGCTGAAGCAAGAAACCTGGAGTCATTCTTCACCTCTCACATCCAGCCTACCAGCAGGTGTTCTCACGTCTATCTCCAAAACATCTCTCTACTCCATCCATTTGTCACTCTTTCTGTGGCTGTCATCTTTGACCAGCTGTCATTTTTGGCCTGGTTGACCCAATGACCCACCTCCCCCAACTGGTTACTCACTTCTACTCTTTGCCAACCATGCTCCAGATGGTAGCCAGAGTGGCTTACAAATATTTATACATTGAACCGTGTCACTCATCTGCTTAGTATTCTTTAGAGTTTCCCACTTAATTTAGAATAAAAATCCCACTTTCCTCTCATGGTTTCCCGTATTCTCCATGAATCTGAGGCTCATCTCATGCCTCCCTTCCTCTATGCTGCCTCTCATCTGTACTTCTCGCAGTGGCTTGTGCTTGCCAAAATGTTTCCTGTTCTCATTCTGGTGAGCATGTCTGCACCTCTCCTGCAAGGCTTTTTCATCCCCATCTGCCTGGCTGATATCTGGGGATGCCATATATACTGTGTTTTCCATGTGCAATGTCCCCTAGAGCTGTACACCAAGGCAGCCCTTTTTCCTGACCACACAATTAAATTGGGCTGCCAGCTTCTCACTCCCAGAGCACATTTTTTACCCCCATACCATATGTCATAATTTGTATCACATACTTAATTATATTTTTCTTTTTAACTGTCCATTTCTTCCCCAAACTGTAAGCGCCATAAAGGTAGGGATCATGTTTGTCATGTTAACCACTATCTCTCTGGGCTTGAAACAGTGCTTGGTGTAAAAAGGTCCCATTGAGTGAATGAATGAATGAATGAATGAATGAATGAATGCAAGCCTATAGGACAAGTGGCACAGGGTGATAGACAGCTGGGTAAAGATGAATCAAGCAGCAGCACAGTACCAATACTGAGGGAAGCTTGAAGCTAGAGAGCACGGTATGCTTGGTGCTGCTCTGAGAGTCCTATCCCTGAAAGCTCTTAGAATTGTGTGCTGATCGTTTTCTAAGTGGGGATAAATATTAACATGCTGTCATTACCCTGAATGTGAACTCAAGCTGTGCAGGGCTAGTTGAAGGCCTTATCTCATGACATGATCACCAAACACACAAAATGAAGAGAGATCAGTAGTCTCTGCCTCAGCCACGTTGAACTCCTGCCTTTTCACCCACTCCTTATTCCCCACTCCAAATCCTGATACTCTTTGCCTTCTCAAATCACTGTGGTGTTCTGTCTCTGCTTTTTATCTAACTGTGTGTGTGTGTGTGTGTGTGTGTGTGTGTGTGTGTATGTGCACGCGCGTGCGCCCAGAAGGCTACCCTTTCTTTTTGGTCAACTGTGTTCCAGAGGGGTCTCAGGCATTCTGGCCCTTGACTTGTTGTTGAATCGACAGCCTCTAAGCTCCTGTTTCTCCCTTTGGTCTAGCCAATTATCTTGGCTAGAGAACCTCTGCTGCCTTCCTGCCCCCACTGATCAGCACTGACTCTCACTGATCCATGTGTCATGTTGGCAATCTGACATCTTCTCTCTGAGGCTACACATCGCTGTCTCTCAGGAGGGAGGGAGAGCCACTCCACATGCTCCTGTGGTTTGAGAATATTACTTCATTACTAAATACCTAGAAAAACCAAATTTCTGGATAAAAATAGGCCCTTTAAAAAAAGGTCCTTTACAGTTTCTTTCTACTTCCTTTTTTAAACTTCCTTTTTTATTTGTTTGTATATATAGTCAACAGAAATGAGAACCATAACATTTCTGCTAAAAAAAAAAAACCTGGTAGCATTTGATATACTTACTTTTTATTGTTATTTAAAATTTTATTACATTTTCTAATGATTGTCGTGCTATAAAATTCAACTGATATGAAAGGTAGACACAAAATGTTAAGTTTCCCTCCCGTGTCTGCACTGCCCCACTTCCCCTCTAAGTTTCTTTCATAGCCTCCTGGAGATCTTCCATGCACTTACAAGCAGGCATGTGTTTTCACTCTTCTCCTACCCCCATTCTACATTATTCTGTATCTTGCTCTTTTCTCTAAATGCCACGTTCTGCATCAATAATCCAAAATGTCCACAACTTTTTATAGCTGTGTAGTATTCCATTACTTGGACAAATCATAATTTACATGAATAAAATACACATGTGATATCACATATATTCAAGTATATTTGTGAATACATTCCTAAAAGTCAAAGGGCACTTTTAATTTGATAAAGGTTTTCAAATGGTGCTCTGGAGAAATTGGTGAGGACACCTCTTCCCGTATATCTTTGTCAGCTCAGTTTCAAAATCTTGCAATGTTGTCAGTCTGTGAGCTGAAAAATGCATTGCCACTGTGATTTTAATTATCATTTTTCTTTTTGCAAGTGATCTCAAGTATTTTTCCATATGTTTAGAGAATTTACATATTTTTTCTATTAACTCTTCATATTCTTGCCCATTTTTTTTTTTTCAAATGGGAGGATAGTCTTTTTCTTATTGATTTGTGTAAGTTACTTATGTTCTAAGGAAGTTTGTTTATGGTAGGTTTGTCTTGAGGAGTTAAATTTTTTTAATGTACCTAAATCCCTCTTTCTTTTGAGATGTCTGGGGTTTTGTGTGATGCTTAGAAAAGCTTTAATTGGAGATTGTTACCAAAATTTTCCCAAGATTTTTTTCCCAATAAATTGTTGTAACATATAAATCCTTGCTTCATTGGGAATTATTTTGTTATAAGCAGTAAGATAAGTATCCAAATTAATTTGTCTTCCCAGATGGTCACCCTGATGTTCCAACATTTACTAGTTAATCCATCTTTTCCTTGCTAATTTGAAAAACCACCCTTAGCATATCCTAAACCCTTCTATGTCTCTGGGTCTGTTTCTGGACATTTTACTTTGCCCACTAGAGTCTGTCTGTCTAATCAAGTCTGGCTGTGTGTTTTAAACATTTTTACTTCTATCGTTAAGTCAAAGGGGTTGCAACAATATTTTAGGCTAATGTTAGGGGTGCTATTCATATCTGGCAAAACTAACTGGGCCATATGGAGACTGAATCCTTAATCCTGGCCTAAATCACTCTTTATTCAGCCCATTGCCAACTATAACAAAAGAGGTTCTGACATGGACTGGGAAGTCTAGACACCACATTTTGCTCTCAGTTAAGCCTCACAACCACCCCCATGAAGTAAGGTGTTCCTTAAGTTATTTTGGTTGCGAGAAACAGACTCACTGAGGCTGGTTCAAATAATAAGAGATGCATTGTTTTCCTATATAAATAGGGGGGACATAAATGTCAGTCACCTCATCAAGAGAAGACACACCACAAGACCATATAGGCAGCTCTCATGTTTTTTATTTTCTGTTCCTCTTATTTTCTTTTTGATAAGTTGCTTATCGTTTATGTAATTTAAAAACATAAGCATACGAACAAGATTCATTTTACAAGGTTGAATGCATGCATATTTAAGGACCTATATCAAATGTATTAGAGTACTGACCTATGATAAAGGCTGGGGAGGAAAAAGTTACTGGTATCAAGGTTGAGAGGTTACAAAAAATGAAAACAAAAAAGAAATAAGCCATAAGTAGAGGGGTATTTCATGGGCTGATGAGAGTGTGCTATGCATGAAGATCAGTGAACCATTTGCATCTGAGATCCTCTAAGAAATTAGAAGTCAAAATGTAAGATTCCAGGCAGAACTCACAGTTGCGTGGACTCCCTGAGACAGGGCTCTGGTTGTTGGGTGGGTTCCTTGGGGACTGAAGAGAGCTTGGAGAGGGCGGGCTCTTCTCAGAGGAAGCGCAGGGCAGCCACATCTCATGGACGCTTCACTCCCTGTGACTCCAAGTGAGGTCCAGGGGAACGGCCATTGTCAGGCAGCTAGTTAGAAATGCAGAAACTCAGGTCTGACATCAGATCCACTTAATCAGAGTCTGACTTTATACAAGATCCCTAGGTGATTAGAATAAATCATTAAAATGTGAGAACCTCTGCTCTAGGACAGAGTTTGGGAAGTGAAAGGTTGCTTCGGGTCCAGTGCAGCTCAACCTCCTGAGCCATCTCATTGTCTCCCCACGGTGGCCAACACAGCTTTGATTGCAGAAGAGAAGCAGTTCTGAGTGGTGACAAGGTTTAGGATGTAACCTCAGAGCACAAAGAGGGTGGAAACCACTGGACTTGGAAAAGTCAGGAAGCTGGTGAGACTAGGGTATTTTGTAATTGTCCATAGGATTGTCCATTATCTCCCACGATTCTGCAGGACTTGGAGAAGAGACGAAAACTATCATCTAGGTACCCAAAAGGGCAGTGAAAGAGGAGGAGTGACCAGGATGTCAATGAAATGTGAAAAGGCCTGGGGTGACTCAGCTGGAGGCCATGAGTCTTAAAGGAGTGGAACTTTCGCTCAAGGATAAAAGCAGCATTGGCACTGAGAATACCAATCTCACCTCCCAACCCTCAGGTCTGAGGTATGGGAGAGGAGAAGCCTCTAGAGGAGACCCAGGGTTCAGATAAGACCCAAAGGTAAAGGGCACACTCTGTGGAGAAGGTAAGGATGCAGGGTAATTTGCTTGGTGCAAAACTGGGGCTCCAGAAGGCACTCTGTATTGGGATGTGAAAAGAGAAGTAGAAAGTTCAGTTGGAGGAATACAGGGAGGAGATGGGGGACACAAATAACTGCACGGGGGTCAACAAGTGGGGAATTGTATCAGTCAGCATACAATAGGCTATCCTGTTTCAACAGATAACCCCAAATCTAAGCTGCCTAAAACTACAAAGGTTATTTCTTGCTTATACTACTTGTCCATTACAGGTTGATGTGGATTCCGCTCCATGCCATCCTCATTTAGGGATCCACGATGATGGAGGCTGTGTCTCTGTGGTTCCATGATAGCCAAAGCTCAATTTCTGTGTGTGTGCACTTGCTGGAGTTTTCATTGACCAAAGCAAGTCGCATGACCACATCTAAATTTAAAGGGACAGGATTGTGCAAGCCCATCCTACCATGGACTTAGAGGGAGAACTAGAAATATTTGGTGGCTAGAACTAATGATTACCACAGGCAGTGACTAACTTACAGGGATGTGACCCACAGGGTGAATTAACCTGACTTTAAGTTTCAGAAGAGAACTCTAGGATAGTTGTGTTGGCATGCAGAGCTGCTGTCATCCATTGGAGGGTGGCTGAGCCCCGATGACACCAGAAGCTGTGCCTATTCTATGGGCATGAGTTAGTGCTCAAGATATTTCCAGAGACTTAGTAATCAGAAATCTACACAGATATATACAGTTCTCAGGATGGCATGTCAACCCTGTTCTTTGCGCTAAAAAGTTGATCTTTGTAATTAATGGTTTTGTGTTCAGGCCAAAGAGATATTGGAAAAATAACTGTCTCAGCAAAAAACAAAGAACAGGGGTATATTGTTCTTCTGGGTATTTTAGCTGATACTTTAATCTTGACTCCTTGAACTCCCATGTCTCCTTGAGATACCAACCAGTGTTGCGAATGGGAGCAACGAACCTCATATTTTCCCTGACTTCTAAAAACCATCTGAAAAGATTTAGAGAAGCCCATTGAGAACGGGTTCTTTGATTGACCAGTGACCAAGTGTCCTGTGGCCATTTTGAGTGCCTAGCCTTTTAGTTCTGCAGAAACATGCATAATAAGTCAAGAATGTTAGGGGTACAAGGGAGTGGGTGAAAAGGGTGAAGAAAGTCAAAAGGTACAGACTTCCAGTTATAAAGTAAATATCATGAGGATGTAATAAACAGCATGGTGAAATAGTTAATAATAATGTATTGTATTTTGAAAGTTGCTGAGTAGATGTTAAAACTTCTCATCACAAGGGAAGGAAGAAGTTGTGTTTGGCAGTGGATGTTAACTAAACTTACTGTGGTGATAATTTTTTTTTGGCAATATACACAAATATTGAATCATTATGTCGTGCACCTGAAACTAATGTAATGTTTTATTTAGACTATATCTCAATAAAAAATTTAAAAAAAGAATGTTAGCCTCCTTGGGTTCTAGGACTATAGATCCATACAATCTATTGTGATTAGACCACTGATTTCTAAATTCTCCATCTGGATTACTCTGCAGGAAATTGATGCTTGACCCCAATGCCTATGAAGCAGCAATGTAGGGAAGATTGTTAGCTGCCTGGCATTCTTTCTTCTCCCTAAAAAAACCCTGATAATTGTTTGTGGGCCATCAAATGACTAAGGAAAGGTGACCCTGTTCTCAGCTCTAGGGTTGGGCCCTGATTTGTCTCAGCCAGGCTGTCTCAGTGTTGACACTACTGACATTTGAGCCTGGTAATTCTTTGTTGGGAGGGCTGTTGTGTGTGTTATAGGATGTCAAGCAGCATTTCTGCCAGTGGCACCCTGACTAGTTGACATAAGCAAAAGTGTCTCCATACCTTGTCAAATGTCTCCTGGGAGAAAAAACCATTCCTAGTTGAGAACCACTGTTGTGAGCTGACCATGATAATCCTATTCCTCTTTCTAGATAACTAGTTTAAGAATGGGTATGTGAAGAGGCACCTGGATGGCTCATTTGGTTAAGCATCTGACTCTTGGTTTCAGCTCCCACATGATCTTGGTTTGTGGGATTGAGCCCCATGTTGGGCTCTGTGCTGACAGCACGGAGCCTGCTTGAGATTCTCTCTCTCCCTCTGCCCCTCCCCTGCTTATGCTCTCTCTCTCTCTCTCTCTCAAATAAATAAACTTAAAAAAATAAAGAATGGGCATGTGACAATTTGGCTAATGAGATTAGGGGGACGGAAAACTGCTGGGGGTGATGGGTTGAGGAAATGTTTTATTCCTCACAAAAAAGACCCAAAAAGAGACAGTTCCTTTCTCTTTCTCTGGATCTTATAGTTTGTGGCTGAAACCTGGACATTTTTGTAGCCATCTTACTGTCAGCATGAAGATAAAGCCAACTCAGGGAGTAAGGCAGAGCCAAAAGATTCTTAGAGGCTCTGTACAGCCAGAGCCCTGATGCACCCAGCAAGGAACCCAGTCCACCACTGGGGTGGCTTTTCATTTGAAACAACAAATCTGTTGTTGTTGGAGCCAGAGTGTTCTGTTCCTTGCACCTGAAACCATCCAACTGACACAGAGAGAGGCAGGGCCCTCAACCATTCCTGCTGAGACAAGGGCTCTCTTAGAAGTACTATACTTCCCATCACTGAAGTGACAGGAGGTTAGGGGTTTAATTGGGTTTTGGAAAGTTGATAAAAAGAAAACTGAGTTCATATTATCTGGACGAGAAAATGAGGCAGCTACAAAGATAAGGACCAGAAACCACTGTGCTAGGTACAAAGATTAGAGAAGTAAGTGCAAGAAGATAGTGCTTAGTAGGTGGAGGAGTCAGATTCAGATGCAAAACTGATACAAGTTCAGGGGATGACCCCAGCACTGAGACTAAAATACCCAGAGTCACGCTGAAGCCATGGGTTTTTCCACTGGCTGCACGTTGGAATCACCTGGGGAGTTAAAAAAAAAATACTGATGCCTTGGTGCTGCCTCCAGACATCCTGATATTATCTGGCTGGGGTATGGCCTGGGCATTATTTTTTTTTTAACTTAAAATTTTTAATATTTTGGTGGGTTCAGGTATCTCACCCCATGTCATTTTTACTCTATTGTTTTGACTTTGATGCAGGCTGGTTGGGTCTGAGGACCCAGAGTGGGGTCTCACGGGAGAAGCCAAGGGGGTCCTTGGCCTCATGCAGAATAGAAATCAAACTGAAGCCAAGAGGAAGTGAGAGCAGAGTTTGTTGAACACATAGAGAGACCTGATACAGACAGAGTATCCAGGAGACTCAGAAAGGAGAGTGAGTCTCATCTCTGCTTTGGGTCTGGGGTTTTTATTGAGGATTGTGGTCCAGTTTGTGTGTCTTCTCAGACATCCAGGGACATAGACGAGTATTTAGGTGTCCTTCACAAGTCACTTATGCTCTGGATCCAGGGGTCTTGGTGATTCAGTGGTCTAGGAAAACATTCCTGACAACTCTGCCTGGTTGCTCCTTAGATGTTATTTATTGTGCTGGAAGCCTCCAAAGAAATCATTAACTCTTTGACCTTTACAAGGAGGACATACATTACCTGTGTCATAAGGTATGTGTAAGGCAGGGGTGCAGGTCCTAGGAAGAACAGAATCAGGAAAAGGAGGAAAAAAAGCAGTTTTTCATGAGGTCCCTTTATTTTATTTTTTTAAAGTTTACTTATTTATTGAGATAGAGAGAGAGAGAAAATTCCAAGCAGGCTCTACACTGTCAGTGTACAGCCTAATGCAGGGCATCATGACCCGAGCCAAGATCAAGAGTAGGACATCCAACCAGCTGAGCCACCCAGGTGCCCTTCATGGGATTAGTTTCTCTGTCTCACCCACATTTACACCAGTAGATTCTTTTCTTAATTTCATCCCCCCCCCCCTTTTTTTTTTGTGAATAGGTAATACTTGTACCTGGTCCAGATGACTACACAATATAGTCTTCTCCCATGCTTGTCTTCCGGTTACTCAGTTCCTCTACCTAGAGGATATTTAGAACTCAACACAAGTGATGTTTATTTTATTTTCTATTCCTTTTTATCTGAAAGGACTTTGTATGAATACTTTTCTACATCTTACATTTTGACATAACTGTGTCTTACAGATTATTCCATTTTATTATTTTATTAAAATTTTTTTTTAATGTTTAATGTTTATTTTTGAGACAGAGAGAGACAGTATATGAGCAGGGGAGGGGCAGAGAGAAAGGGAGACACAGAATCGGAAGCAGGCTCCAGGCTCTGAGCTGTTAGTGCAGAGCCTGACATGGAGCTCAAACTCAACCACGAGATCATGACCTGAGCCAAAGTCGGACACTCAACTGACTGAGCCACCCAAGTGCCCCTGGATTATTCCATGTTAATACTTGGAGAGTGTCTTTTTCTTTTTTTAACATGCAGCCAAGTTATTCCATTATCTGGATGTCCTTTAATCTGCTTAACCAGTCTTCAAATGATAGGATTTAAGTTGGTCCCAGGCTTGCTTTGACAAATGATGCCCCAGTGAATAATCTTACACAGCATGTGTAGATATAGTTGTAAGAAAAATGGGCTCTCAGGGCCAATGGGCAGGTGTATTTGTAGTTGGAGGTGTCAAGCAGACCTTATGGAGGCTGTTTTTCAATAATAATTGATTGTGCTGGGCAAAAGAGCATCTCTTTCCCCATGGTAAGGTGTATTATTATTATTTGATTTTTGCCAAGCTGATGGGTGAAAAATGGTCTATAAGTGTATTTTAGCTGTGCATTCTCACCATTTGGAGTGATGCTAATACTTTTTTTCATATATCAAATAACCATGTATTCCGTTCCTGTGAACTCTCTGTTTATACCCTTTACCCAAGGGTTTTTTAAAAAAATTTATTTCTTTTTCTTATTAATTTAAAGAAGCTCTTTATATAGTAGAAAAATGAACCTTTTGTATCCGATATGTATTTTTGTCTTGGTTGTCTTTTGACTTAATAGATAATCTTTTATAGGTCTTTTTTCTTACGACATTTAGATTTTTAGTCTTTCTCAGAAAGAACTTCACTACTCTGACATTAAAAAAGCAAATGAACAGGCTTCTTCCTGTGGTTTTCAAAATTTGGGAGGATAGCTTTGTTTATGTTTCCATATGAATGCTTAAATCAGCCTGTTTATTTTTTTAAAATCCATGATTTTCAGTTGGATCACATTTAAAGGCTACAGGTTTACCTAAGAGGAATTGAAATCCAGGGAAGCAACATTAAACCTCTCTACCTGTTCTAGGCATCCTGAATTCCTTGTACTTTTGTACTTTTAAATCCTAGACTTTTTGTCTTTTTGTTTGCTGTTATAATGGAAGAAAAGTTGCCATTGACATCTGTTGATTTTTTATCTGGCATTAGGATTTGTACAAGCTCTCCAGATGATTCCAATAGAGTGGATATGTAAGGGCAGGAAGAGTAGATGCAGGGAGGGCCATTAGCTGTAACCCAGGAAAGCATACTTTGTCACTGACATTGTTTAGAATGGCTAGCCCATGGTGATAATAAAAGCCCAGACTGGCTAAAGGTTTATTATTATTATTATTTATACATTCTCTATAGGAAGGTACCCCTTGTTGTCTGTCCCTAGGGCCAACCGACCCCACCCCTCAGCACACCACTCTTCCAGAGAGCAACCAAGGGTGAGAATCACTGTTTTAGAGTCTTTCTTGTCCCTACCCCTCACATTTAGTTATCTCTCATGTTCTCTTTGAACTTCCTTTTACTTTTCTCACGTCTTTCACTTTCCCAGCTTTTTGCCATAAATTGCCTAGAGGCCTTCAGTATCTTTCCCCAGGACTCTGGTTTCACTCCTCACCATCTGTCCTCCATGTTGCTTCTAGCCCAGGTGTTTTAACTTTGCCTGCCAGTGTGATTCTAATATTTCCCTTTTTGTTGAACCCTACCTGCCCAACTGTCCTCCTGCCATTCACCACTGAGATTAGCTCTTTAGACCAGAGCGCTACATACCATTTGGAACAAATCAGTCTCTCCCATTTCCCAGAGACTCTGCATTCACTATTTTTGACGTCTGGAATTTTTAAAAATGTTTGTCTATTTATTTAAAATTTATTTATTTTGAGAGAGAGAGAAAGAGAGGGAGAGAGAGAGAGAGAGAGAGAGGAGGAGTGGAGGGGCAGAGAGAGAGGGAGAGAGAGAATCCTAAGCAGGCTCTGCACGGTCTGTGCAGAGCCTGATGTGGGACACAAACTCATAAAACATGAGATCATGACCTGAGCCAAAGTTGGATGCTTAACCAACTGGGCCACCCAGGCACCCCTGGAATTTTTTTTAAATCACTGAACTCTTCCTGCATAAAAGACTTGACTATTATGAGTGATGTGTTTAAGAAACTAGTATTCGGGATCTACTATGTATCAGGTTCTGAACTAGAGTCTTTGCATATTCTATCTCTTGATTTCCATTTTGCATATAATGAAACTGGGGCTCTGAAAGGCCCAAGGCCACACACTGTTGCCATGCAAGCTTCAGCTTATCACTGTGCTCTTCTCAGGCAAACTGTTGGGGGATATATAGCACTATGGCTCTCAAGATGAGAGCATCAGACTCCATAGCCCTCATGTTTTGGATGGCACTGAAGGGGGGTCTCCTGGCAATATTTCCCAGTAACCTTTCCCTTATTTGCTGGGACATGGAATACATCTGTGGGCAGGCACTGAGTTACAGAATGTGTATGGAGAGGGTGAATCATCCAGCACGTGTCAATTTATTTATAGTTGTTTTCTTGGTGTCATTTGGCCTACTACCTATTTTCTTTCTAGTTTAACTCCCATTCAGTATAGATGTCCTGTTTTTTTAATTGTTTTGACATATTTTGTACTTTTAGGAAGCCAATTTGTCTAAGGGCTCTCTAAACTCTACTATGTGGCGTATTCAGTGACTGCTGGGTGTGACAGATGTTTACCAAGCTTTGGGCCTATCCAGCCCTTTTCTCAAAGTTAAGATTCCTGACCCCCAGAGCTGCTTCCCCAGCTTCCCTTGCAGCTAGGGCATGGGCATGTGGCTCAAGCTCTGACAACCAGCTGTAAGATGTCAGCTTGGATGCAACTACCATAAAGGAGGTGCTGTGCAGAATTCCTTCTAGCAAGGATGCTGAGGGACAGACATTCAGTTGTCAAAGGTGGCTGTGGCCTGTCCTGGCTAATCCTGTGCCCAGCATCAGGGGTGTGGGCAGAGATGCCTGAAACCAGTGGCCAGAGCAAGAGCATTTCCACTAGCAGAGTCTGATGATATAACTTGGGCATCACTCTTGAACGACAAAAGCCTGATTCTCTGGCCCTCCAGAAGATCCTCAATTAAATATTTTTCTGCTTAAACTATCTTGAATAGTTTCTTTTTGCAAATCTGACTGTATCCTATACATAATCTCATCACTTATAACTTGCTGCAAACTTGATAAATCCTAATTAGAAAAAGAAGTATTTGGGAGATAGAGGTCTTTTGACAAAGTGGTCTCTTCTCAGGATGGCCCCCTAAAGGCTGATGGCCAGGCTCAGGTCAGTCCTATGTGAGGCCAGAACCAGTCTGGTATAAAAGCTGACTTTTGTATCCATCATACCATCCTTGGCTGACTCTGGCCTGCAGCTCTGTCTCTTCCTCCTCTGAAATTCCATTACATAGAAACACATACATGTTTAGCTCTCAGTGAACTACTTTTCTGTTCTCCAATAATTATTTTATGTGTTGGTTTTATATCTCTGATTAAAAATCCCTCAGGGGCAAGAAACACATCTTGTGTTTCTTTTATATTTTTTACAGCATTGAACAGACAGTCCTGAACATCGTAAGGGTTAGCTTAATAACTATTTGCTGATTGATTTCTCTCTTGGAGCTGTGGGGTGTAAATTACATGAGTGTCTTGTTATTCTAAAATGTCTGTGAGTGTGTGTGTGTGTGTGTGTGTGTGTGTGCGCGCGTGTGTGTGTGAGAGAGAGAGAGAGAAAGAGAGAGAAGGGGACAGAAAGAGAGGGAGAGAGAAAGAGAAAAGGAGAGAGAGAGAGGGGGAGAGAGAGAGATCTGAGAGTCAATAAATCATAAACTCCAGGCGTAGAGTTTGTAGCCAGAAGTCAAAAACACAAGTCTTAGCCTTGTAAGCAACCTACCTTTAGTCTGTCATATATAAATTGGGGCTTATAACACTACCTGCTGCTATAACTATCTCCAGGGGTTGTGGGCTTCAGAAGAGGTGGTTTGTAATAAGGCACCCTGTGATTATTATCTGGTCCACAGGAAGTGGGACCAGAGAGGGGAGTTGAGAAGAGGCTCTAAAGTTAGTGTATAGAGAAGCGATCAGAGCTGACATGACCCACTGGGTTTGGTCCCACTTGCCTGGGGCCAACAGGTTTTATAACAGTGGACTATTGGTTTCCAAGTATTTCTAGGTAGCAGGCATCCTCCTTTTTATCCTCCACTCCTAGCCAAAGGCATTAATTCTACTTCAGACTTTAAAACATCTAAACCTGTAGCCTGATACCTTGTATCACTCCCACCTTGGTTCAGGCTCTGGTCCTACCTTACAGCTTAGGCCTCTTTCTGCCTCTGGTCTCTAGCCTCCTCCCCCACAGCCCCCATATGGAGGGCAGTTATTGACCTAAAAAAGCAAATCTGATCACATCACTTGTCTAAGAAGCTCTGTTGGATGTCTAAACCTATATATATGGTATTTCTATATCTAAAGAGGAAAGCCCAGTTAGGAGGCTGTTTCAGTCAGGTGAGAGATGCTGGGTGTGTGAACTAGAAAGATCTAGAGGTAGAAAAGATTAGACAAATAAACACATAAAACTATAAACTCTCTCTCTGTGTATGCATGTGTGTATTGGTATATAAAATATGAACAATAGTTATTTCTTTAAAAAACTTTTTAATGTTTTGTTTATTTCTGAGAGAGAGAGAGAGAGAGAGAGAGCGAGAGCGAGCAGGGAAGGGACAGAGAGAGAAGGAGACACAGAATCCAAAGCAGGCTCCAGGCTCTGAGCTGTCAGCACAGAGTCTGACGCGGGGCTGGAACCCATGAACCATGAGATCATGACCTGAGCTGAAGTTGGACACTTAACCGACTGAGCCACCCAGGTGCCCCGAACAATAGTTATTTCTAAAAGTTCTCCTATTCATTTAGATATTCAACATATTTATTGTGTGCCCACTGTGTTCTGGGCACCATTCTAGACACTGCAGATATGAAGGAACAACACAGATACAGATCTTGCCTTCTTATAGCTTACTCCTAGCTAGGAAAGAAAGAACACACAGAAAATCAATAGAAAATCCATCAGGGCCATGTGAGAGTGATTAGGGGAACCATTTGAGATAAACTGGTCAGGAGAAAGTCCTCTGAAGAGGTGCTATTTAAACTGAACCTCAGTGAGGAGCAAGAGTCAGCTAAACACAGATCTGGAGAAGAATATTCCAGATAGAAGAAAAAGAAAGAGTAGAGGCCCTTGGATGGGAAAGAGTTTGTCACTTTTGAGGACAACATACCCGTGTGAATTCCAAGCAGTGTACTGGGGAAAGTAGTGTGGAATGGAGTAAAAAGGGAGCCAGGGGCTATATCGTATCATTGGATTTTTAATTTTATTCTAGGGTTAGAAACCATTAGATGGCTTTGAGCCAGGAAGGGAGAGACACAGAATGGCTTACCTTTTAAACAGGTCACTCTGGTCCCTGAGTAAGAAGATTGTGTAGGGGTCAGGATGGAGGCAGGCATAACTGGAAGCAGGGACAAAGTTGGCTGATGTAGTATTGGCTGTGGCCGAGTTGTTGATGGCTTGGCTGGGAGGTATCCAAGGACATGGAGAGAAGTGGTCAATTACAGGGTTTATTTTATGGGTCAAACTGACTGCTTGCTGATGGACTGACTGGATATGAGGGTGAGTGTCAGGAAGGAATTAAGGATGACTTAGGGTGGATGGTGATGTCATTTGCTGAGACAACTGGAAAAGGAGTAGATTGGGGAGAAAAGTTGCATTTGGCTTTGGACATGTTAAGTATGAGATGTAAGTCATTCAGTGGAGGTAACAAATGGTCGTTGGAGAAATGTCTGGAGCTCCTGGAGAGGTCCTTGCTATAGACTTACATCTGTGAGTTACCAGCGTGTAGACAATATAACAGTCATGAGACTGGGAGGGATTACTCCAGGAGAGAGCATAACCAGATCAGAGGTGGAGGACAGCTCTGGAATTTTCCAGCATTCACCAGTAGAGAAAACAGGGTCTGAGGAGCTGGAGGGACACCAGGAGGGTGGAGCTTCCTGAGCTCCCACAGAGGGAGGTGTGTCCAGATATCTGGAGGATGCGGTCAACTATGCACAGGTATCACAGGAAGTGCAGTAAGACAAGGGTAGAAATGAGATAAGAACACCGGATTTGGCAACATGTAGGTCATTATGATGACTGTGACAAAAGCAGTTTGGGACCTAGGCCTGACTGGAGTATAAGGAAGGAGAGGTGTGAATGTATAGTTGGCAAGGGTACATAGCTTTCAAGAAGTTCTGCTGAGAGGTTGGGGATCATGGATGTTTTTGTTATTTCTGTCTCTATATTCCAGCCATGAACACTTATGACATACATAATACTATAATAATATATACTTTGCAGATAGCACCCCACTGTTTATGAGAGAAGGAGAAACTCCTCAATACAACACGGAAGCCTTCATCTCCCCTACCCTGCTACGTCTCCAACTCCAGGCTCACTATTCTCCACCAGCACCAATCTCCTGTCTGCAGCAGTCTATATTTCGTTCTTGCCAGCTGCCGCAGTGTATATAAACCCATTTTGGGGCCAGGCATTAGCTGGGGCTGGGCCTCCCACTCCTCACAGCATCCGTAAGCCCACCCCATCCCACCCCACACACGGCCAGGATCCTTCGGTTACACACATATCACCCACCCAGTTTCACCCATGCGTTCGCCCCACAGCTGTAGATAAAGCTCCTTTCCTGCCTTCTCCTTCCCCAGGCTCTTAAAGAGGTAGAATAGGAAACTAGGGAAGAGAATTGGACCTCAAAGTCTGTCAGATGTGGGTTCCCCTCTGCATCTGACACTTACTAGCTGTGTGACTTTGGGCAAGTGTCTTAACGGCCCGTGCCTCAGTCTCCTCATCTGTAAAAAGAGGTGAATAAAATCCACACCCTATTCGTTTTTGCGATGCCTGAGCCGCAGCTACGGTGCCTCAATTTGCTTCAGCGTTGCGCCCTGTTGTGCCACAACAGGTGAGGACTGAGATGCTTCAGAAATGTGACCCGGCAACGGGGGCCCCTCACATGACCCCGAGATACCAGACGGTATCTCTCTCCCCATACAAGGCACGTGCGGGTCGGGTGACCCGTCTTTCCAGTCGTCCCACACTCTGGGTCTGGGATCACGCGCCCCCCACCCATAGCTGAGCCTGACGCGGCGGTGGCTCATGCGCCTTTCCGCCCCAGCTTCTAGCCACGGACCACACGTCCCATCTCTGCCGCCCGGCCCCGCCCCCTGCCCGGGGCGCGCCCCTCCAGTTTGCCGGCTCGGGTGTCGGAGGGGCCGCGCCCGCGGGCCGCAGGCACGGATTGGCTGCGCCTCGGCGGCGGGCGGCCCGTGGGCGCACACACCCTCCCCGTGCAGCCAATGGGCGTGCGCGCGTCACTGACCCGGAGGCCCGCGAGCCGGCAGCCCCTCAATAAGCCACATTGTTGCACGAAACTCCAGAGCAGAAGTCCCGAGTCGCCGCTAGCGCCTCCGTGTCATCAAGCAGAGAAGATCCGTGGGCAAGAGCAGCACGCGTGTTGAGCCGGAGAGGTCCGCTCGCCCAAGTGAGGCCGGACTGAGATTCTTCCCAAGTTGAGCCTTGGCGATTCTGTGGTGAAGTTATCGCCTTGGCGGTGGGGCCACCCGACACGTCGCAGGAGTGATTTTTGGGGGCCTTCTGGGAATTCGTACTCCCAAAACCTGTTTCTGGGGACCCTAGACTCTCCTGCCAGGCGTGCCATCGTCTTGCTTTAGTGCCACCCGGACTTATTGCTCCCGGCCGGGCCGCCAAGCCCGGATACAAAGCGGTCGGACCGCGCTGCCCTCCTCCCCCGCACGCGCTCCAGCCTCGGTTTCCCAACTCTGCACCGACGGGCCGCAGCAGGATGATCGCCTCACATCTGCTCGCCTACTTCTTCACGGAGCTCAACCATGACCAAGTGCAGAAGGTAGGCAGGAGCGTGCAGGGGCTGCTGGCTCGCTTCTGACAAAGTTGTGCGGTCCCCAGCCGGCCGGGACTCTCTTCCTTGACCCTGCGGGGGCCGCTACCTCCCCATTCGGGTCCGTGAACGCGGAAAAAGTCAGGGCTGCCGGGAAACTCCAGGGCGCGGGGAGCCACGTCCGCTAGGCACCGGCAAGCGTGTGCGCGCGTGCGAGGCGCCTGGGCTCGCGCCCCGCGCGGCTCTCTGCCTTCCGCCCAGCGCGCGCTCGCGCTTTTTTTTTTTTTTTTTCCCGCTGGAGGGGCGGGTCACCCAGCACGTAGTCTGAGACTGCCGAGCCCACGTGGGAGGAGCCCCCCTTTGGACGCCGGAGTTCCGGCGAGAGCACGTGTGGAGACTCTTGGCTGAGGCGGGGGAGGCTCCTCTGCCACGTGGGACTGCCGGGGGGCTCCCGCGCCGAACGAGCGAGTTTGGGGACGTGCCGTTCCCCTCGGCGTTCCTCATGGCCTCGCGGAGGTGGGCTTGGGGAGAGGCTCACCCCGAGGGCGCTGGGACCGGGGCCGAGAAACTCCGCGCGCCGCACCCCCTCCCCGGAACTGAGGCGCCCGGAACTGAGGCCCAGCGAGGGGCTTACGTCCCCCACAGATCGGCCTCGGTATCGCCCGGCCTTGAGTGGCCGGGGCCCGCGTCCAAGTAGGGGGCTAACTTTGGTAGATACTTTTGGTGCTTCTAAAACTTGCTCCAGGAGGATTCCGCCCCCCCACCCCGTCCTTTTTATGAAAAGTTTTCGCTATGTAAACGAGTTTATTCCTGCCTTAGGCTTCGACAGGTCTGCCTACCTAGCTCCTCTCTACCTAGCCGATTCTTTCTCTATCTCTCTCTCTCTCCCCCCCTTTCCTCCCTCTCCCTCCCCGCCTCCTCTCTCTCTCTCTCTCTCTATCCCTCCCCCCTCTCTCTCCCCCCCCGGGTCATTTCCATAAGAAAGAACTTCTGGCCCCGCCGGGACCTAGCTCTAGGTGCCTCGGGGTATGGGGTGGGGGTGGGGCCCGCCCGAGGCGCAATCCCTTTAGGGAGAATTGAGTTTCTGAAATCCTCGGGGGATTTCTGGATTGGCACCTGACCGTGCCCCTCAGCTAGGACTTGAGAGGGGATGGGCTGAGGAGGGGGTGGGGGTGTCCAGACCTGTGAGGCAATGACAGCGTTGCTCAATTGCATACTTAAAGCTTCTGTGTCTTAGAGGGAACACATTTTTGGTAGAATGTCTTGACATTAAAGTTCGGTGCGGCGACCTGCTCTTACTCCCATTCTGGGGATTCTGAGAGCAAAGGAGAGAATGGTGGGCTACCATTTTGATGTTTTCAGAGCGGCGACACATGAACCCCCAAGTAAAACGGCCATACTTAGCCTCAGACTGGAGTAGGAAGCAGCTGGAGGCTGGGTTAGTCGAGTTTTACTCAGCTTATAAACGGCTCTTGCTCTCTCATTCCTAGGATGTAGCTCTGCTCTGCA
This sequence comes from Hyaena hyaena, assembly GCF_003009895.1. Lineage (NCBI taxonomy): Eukaryota > Metazoa > Chordata > Mammalia > Carnivora > Hyaenidae > Hyaena > Hyaena hyaena. Next base: position 1,935,597 of record NW_024080800.1, on the reverse strand, counting down.
CTTTAATTCAGTTTATTTAAGAATGTGTCTGTGAGCCGGCAGGATCTTGGCAACTTCTCTCAGCTTCTCTGCCCAAGAAGTGAGTTAACCCTTGGGGAAGACTCATCCCTTGGCAAATTCTAAAGCAGGAAGCTGGAGGATTATTAATCCGGGGGAGGTCTTCTCAGATGCGTCAATATCAGTCCACGACATTTTAATTCTTTTACGAATTGTCTCTCTCCTACTCCAGAGGAAGGAGGCTAAGACCTGAACTGTCTGGAATGAATTGGGGTTCGTGTCTTTGGTCCCAGAGTCGAGAGAGAGAGAGAGAGAGAGAGAGAATTAGCCAGGGTATCTGGAAATGTGTTCTAATCTCTGTTTTGTGGTTTATTAACCACAGGACCTGAGCAAGTCACTTTGCCTCTTTGGCCTGTTGATTTCTTCTTGTGTCTTAAGCAGGCTCCATGTTCTGTGTGAAGACTGACATCATGACCTGAGCCAAAATTGAGTTGGAAGCTTAATTGACTGAGCCATCCAGATGCCCCAGGTTTCTCTTGGTAAAAGGGGAATGACAACAGTGGTCCTGTCCACTTTATAGAGTTGTGATGATTAAGCACAGTAATGTGGAAATGTCTCTCTTGTAGCCTACTCTTACCTAGACTCACAGCTTCCTTTATTCCTGTAAGTGTATGGGGGAAGACTGGAAGTCAGGCCCTTCATTTACCAGGTGTCAGAACCTGGGGCTTGGCCCCAGGCTTTAGGTGAGCAAAGCTGTTTGATTCCAGCTGCAATTAGATACGAAGTAGGAAGAAAATCAGAGAGAATTTTTTTTTTTTTTTTTACAAATAGTTTATGGTCAAATTAGTTTCCACATAACACTCAGTGCTCATCCCCACAAGTGCCCTCCTCCATGCCCATCCCTCCTCCCCCCCACATCCATCAGTCCTCAGTTTTTGTCAGCATTCAAGAGTCTCTCATGGTTTGCCCAGAGAGAATATTTTGGAAACATCTTTTCAAGTTGCTGCTACAGGGATGAATTAGGAAAGAAGGATGAATCTTCTTTAGTTTAATTGTAGAGGCTTTTGAAAAGTTCTTGATTTGGACTCTTCCGAAATCTCCATTATCTTACATATTCTGGGTTGTAGTCTGAGGCATGGAAAACATAGATTCACTTGCCCAGAAATGGCACCACCTCCTTTCCCCCAACTTGTGTCCTGATGGACAAGCCCAATGTTTTGTACCATTAGGAAGAAAGTAAGCGTCATTTGCTCACTTTTGCTGATTAATGCTTTGAAACTCAAGAGCAAACACTTATAGCATCTACTGTGTACCAGGCACTGGTTTAAGCTCTTTACATTTGTTAGCCTATTAACATTCATAACAACCTCATGAAGTAGATGCAATTATTATCAGCATTCCTGTTTTACTGGTAAGGAATGAAGGCACAGTAACTTGTACAGGGTCACTAGCTGTTTTGTAAGAGCTGGGAATTAAAGCCATGCAGTTGGGCTCTAGAGCCCCAGGCTCTTGACCACATTCACCTGCTTCTGGGAACATAGTGGGCTCCATCCTAGCCTGTGTCTGTGTTCACTCTTGGATGCTGGCACCACCCTCACTTAGCATGCCCAGAAATGCAACTGGCTCTTCTCTTGGCTGCACTAATGGCACCCGTACCCTCTGGCTATTCTGGCTGGGAGCTTTGGACTCATTTCATTGACTTTCCTTTCTGATGGCTACACATTTGTCAACCAGTGTCTGGCTTACTTTAGAGGCCTCCTAGGGTTTCTCTGTTGCCACTCTTTCTAGAGCCAGACTGGAACATTTCAGAAGCCTTTTAACACTGCATGCTGAATGCCCCCTGACTCCTTCATATTCTCTACCTTTACTCCCCAAGGACTTGCTTTGCCATTCCTTTGAATGCCACGCTCTTCACACTAGGTGCTTTTGCCTTACCATGGCATTTTTATCATCCCACTATGTGTCAGAGTTGGTAGTTTTTGGTTCCAGTTCCTTCCTCAGGACAGGGAGAACCTGGCTGTTCACCTCTGTACTCACAGTTTCTGGCGACTGATTCTCATTCTCAGTGAATGTGAGGATGAGGGAGGGTACCTTCCTGGAGACAGCAGCTCAGCAAGGGCTGTGGGAAGGGGAGGAGGGTGAGAGGCAGATTGGGAGTGGCTAGTTCCAGATTGAAGGTATGGGGGGTGGGGGACATTAAGAGAGAAGAAAGGTAGTGGGTTCTTCCTTCATCAAGGTGAAGGTTGATCCTGAGGACAAAGGGTGGGGGCCAGGGGACACGGAGAGAAAGGGAGAGGGTAAGGGTGTTTCCTGTCTTCCAGCAGTCAAGGCTTTATGCCCTGTCAGTGAAGAGATAGAGGATTCTGTCTATTAATTGATTTATAATTAATATTCAAGATACAGGCTTTTTGCCACTTGGGAATGAGAACAGTTTTAACCATAGACGTGAAATGAAGTGTGCATGCCTGCCTTTAGCTATTGGCCACATTGTTTTAACATGCACAGACGGGTGACATATTTTCACTCCAACTATGGAATATAGATAGCTCACTTGAGCTCCATTCTGTTTGAGTGAGGGGTGGCTTTCAACTCTGGACTTAAGAGAGGGGAGAATATCTTGGAAGCAGAAAATTCAGCAGAGCCCCAAGATAGACAAGAGTTTTAATATTTTCTGAGAACTTATTGTGTGTACCAGGCCCTGTGGCTCCTACATGGGAAACTGAAACTAAGACCCCTTTCAGTTGTCTGGTGAAATAAGGCAGCAGTCCAGAGAGGCTGCCTTACCAAGGGGTGAGGAGTTAGAGACCTCAAGGGAACTTTGATGGGTTTGCCTTGAGCATCTACTATGTGCCATTAATCTTCAGATAAGGGGTTAAAGCACCAGGAATAGAGTACTAATCACAACCTTACTGAGATTAGTTTTGGCTGAGTTAACTGACATTGACAGGTACAGTTTTGCATTTGTTCAACTCATATGAAATACTTAGCCTCCTAATACTGTCCCTTCCCTGCTCAGGAGCAGTTGATGGTGGTAGGAGTATTTTGTTAACTTTTGCTAATCATCCTTTTTTTTTTTTTTTTTTTTTGTATCGCCAAATTTCTATTTCAGAGAGCTCAGGGAAGCACTTTTCTTTACCATTGAATTAATTAACATTCCCTCTGAGGCTCCTCGGATAAAGCCAACTTTTTTTTTTTTTAACATCACTTTTCAGAGTTGAACTTCTCTAGCACTGTGAGGAGTGTGAGGGCAGTTAGGGGCCCTTTTCCAAGGGGAATCAAAACAACACAAACCGCAACAGTTTTCTCAAAATCTGGCAACCCAAGTAAGGAGATCTGATGTACTGAAATACTTCATGAACCCCAGAAAACTGGCTTCCTTTGTTCAGATACTTCTTTAAAAGACGACTCTGGATAATGGGTTCCTCATTATCATTGTTGAGTTTTGCAGTCAGCAAGTTTGGTTTGTTTTCCAACACTGTGTGTTGTCTGTTTTTCCCTTTCCAAAACAGTGGGGGGTGGGAGGTTGAGCAGATCAGATCCCAGAGTTCATTGGCTGAGTCTTAATATCACACACCATGGATCACAGGCTGAGCTTTCTTGTGCTGGAGTGGCTGTTTCTGCTTGCTTCTCAAGCAGGCCTTTCAACTGCAGCGCTCTTGGCATTTTGGGCCATGCGATCTTTTGTGAGGGGCGATCCCAACCTATAATAAAGAGCAAAGATTCTCACTGTCACCAAGTTGACAGGGGCAAAGCTTGTATTCTATTTGTTTGTTTGTTTAGTTTTGTTTTTGTTACTACTTCTTTTGAACCATAGTTTTCAGCTGTTGGTGATTTTGCCCCCCAGTGGACTTTGGTAATGTTTGGAGATTTGTCTGTCTCAGGTTAGGGTGCCTGAGGATGCGTTACTGCCTCTAGTAGGTAGAAGCATGGGAGATACTCAATCCTACAACACACTTGACAGCCCCCTTGCAACAAAGGTTTTTTGGCCCCAGATATCTGTAGGTTGAGAAGCTGTGTTAGAAGAACATAGTTCATCCCCTCCTTCAGTTTTATAGTGCATTGTTCATGGTCATAGAGTACTTAATAGCACCTGTAACTAAGACCTTGGCTGTCAGCTCTCAGGGTGCCAGGATATGGGACAGTCATGGTAGGACGTGGTCTTTTAGAAAAATTGAATTTGAGATGAAGTCTGCAGACCATGGCCAGTCAGCAGATGTCCATGACCCCTGGCTAATGGGCAGGTTACCTGGGTTACTGTTTTGCTGTCTTCAACCAGGAGAATGTGGGTAAAGGACTCCAGGAAGCCACTGAGAAGAGTCTGCTCAGTTATCCATTGGAGAATCTCACCCTGGTTGTTGCTGGGATTTCCATGGAGGCCAGGTATCCATCAGGCTTCTGAACAAAGCAGGCAGATAAGCTGGTAGAACATGAGCTGAGGAGCTACGATAGCTGGGGCAGAGGAGAGAGGTTAGTGATACCCACCAAGGGCCAGTCCAGCAGTCATATTGGGAGAGGCTGTATGGTGAATGATAGAGCCAGTCTCCTTGGGTTTAGTCCTGGCTTATGTAACTAGCTTTGTGAACTTGGGCCTGTTAATTTAACCTTTGTAGGGCTCGGTTTCTTCCTCTTGTAAAATGGAGAGTTTGGGGATTAACACCTTAATAAGGTTATTGTAGGGATTAAAGAGAGTTAATATATAGGAAGGTCTCAGAGCTGTGCATGACACATAGTCAGTTCTTCATGTGTTAAATATTAGTACATAGAGAACTATATGCATATGGTACTACACTCCTAGATATCCTACTGTGCTATCATCTGGGCAGGAGCAAAAGTGGCCTTGCTTCTTTTTTCCCCGAGGGCTTTTAGGGCCTTTGGATTCTGGAACATGGATGCTTTCTGTCTGATGTAGGGTTGGAGTAGAAGATAGGGAGGGCAGCAGGGTAGAAAGTTCCTAAAGCTGCGGACTAAGGAAGCATCCTCACTGCCGTCTCTGCCATCTAAAACTGTGTCTTTCATTGGCCTAGGAGAACCATCCTTAAGTTCTTTGTCTAACTTGCCTTCCTCTGGGAAGTAGCATCTCCACTGGGGGGATCTCGGGGATTCCGTGGCCACTGGTGTACCACACCTTGAAGCATCCTCCGTTGAAGGCATGACTGATCACAGCAGCAGTTCCACCCTTTTCACTGTAGAAACCTAGTCCCCTCCTCTTCAGTCCCTCCCCCAAAGGACAGAGGCTCCCAGGGCAGTTGCTGAGGCCACTTATGCTGCAGTTGGCTAATGAGATGCTTGTTTACCCTTCCTTAATCTGCCCCAGACTCTGGCTTCCCACTGGGGAAGCTGCTTGGGGTGGGTGATGCCCAGGGCTGTTGGGTCATGTTAGGCTTTGGTCCCACGGATCCCAGGAGTTTCGCTGAAAGGAACCATCATTCCCACATTATTTTGGCACATCGGGTAGAGGGTCTGTGACCATCTTGGATCTCAGCAGAGAGCTCTTTGCCCCTCATAGAGCTCTGGGCAAAGTCTCTGGGCTGTCTAGCGTGGCCTTTCCTGATACTTGGGTACCCAGGGCTCTTTCTTGACAAAAGCCCAAGGCAACCTTCTTTGTGGAACCCACATTTTCCTTCCCCCATCCCTGTATAGGCTGTGTCTTGTCCAAACCTAGTTGGGAGTCTTGGCCTTGTTGCCCTGAAATGCTGCTCTCTTTCAGAGGTGGCCATGCTTTTTGCACTTTTGTCTATGGGTCTCTAAGTATTCCCTTGATGTTCCTTCCTAGGAGGGACGTTGGTCAAAACTTAGCTTGGAGTTAACCAATAGAGTGAGTCAGGGCTGAGACTCTGGCCCTTGGTGCCCACCCATCCAGCCTTCCTGCCTCTTCTCACCCTTAGCTCAGTGGCTCTACCCTGGAGGCGGTTCATGTTCTTGAAAGACCTTATTCCCAGACTCTTCCTTCTGGCATCTTCGTATTGTCTGATAAAGGAGTTAAGCCAGATAAGCCATCAGGGTTAAATGAGGGCATATGAACCTGCCACTTTTCCTTTTTCCCATTTGAGACACTTCCTCCTCCTCCTTCTTCCCAAATTTTCCTGTCTCAACCCCTTCCGGTGCAGCCTTCTAGCCATGTCTGATCAGTTCCTCCATCAATACCTAAAGTTCTTAAAATCACAAACATTACTAAGTGCGGGGCTCTGTCTGTGCACTCACAGTCAGGCCATCCTCAAGTAGCCCTCCGGGTAGACATTATTACCTGTTGTTCAGATAAAGACAGCAAGGCACAGAAAGGGACAGTACCTTGTTCAAGGGCCAGCCAGAATTCAAATCCAGGCAACCTGACCCCAGAGTCCAGACCCTTAAGCCGAGCCTGGGGCTGCCTGGGACAACTGGACATGGTAACTGGTGTTTCAGTTTCATGGGGCTGTGAGTCAGGTGTCAGTTGGGAAGGGACCTTTGGATCATCTAGTTCCAGTTCTTCATTTTATAGATGAGGAAACCAGGTGCTGTGTACTGAGTAACTGGCCCAGGTTTATATAGGACAAGACCCAGAGCAGGAACCCAGTCTCTTGGTCCCCATTTCCCTTTTGGCACCAGTTGTGCAGCATGAGCTTTTCTCATCCGTCTTGCGTGGGCTCCTCAAGAACACAGGCAGGATTTGCCTTGTGGCGTGTACCTAGAGTAACCCTATAATTTATTGTCCAAACTGGGCCACTTTTGAGGTAAAAGGGCACGCTGTTAATACTCATGCTGCTACCTCAGTGTAAACTGAGCTCGTTCCAGACTAACTGGACATCTGGTTGCCCTGCCTGTGGTGGGTGTGATTGTGGGGTGGGCGGGCAGACCGGGAAGCTCTGGGGCAGGACCTGGTACGCAGGGACTGATCTACAGGGGTTCAGTGCAGCGGGTGGACACTTGGCAGCAGGCAGGAGTAGGTAGTTCAGATGCCCCTTTGGGGCAAGAGGCTTAGGGGTAGACTTGGGTCCCTGGTGTGGGGCTGTCCAGGGAAGGCAGAGTCTTAACACTTTGGGGACCTGGGGGACTGACCACGCGGCCAGGTAGTGGGAGAGGAAACCATGCTGCTGCTAGGGTCATGTGCCGTCAGGGCTCAGGTGAAAAACAGGGTCAGGCTCTGAGCCCCTGGGCATTCTGGAACGGCCAGCCCTCCGCTTCGGCCAGGTTACTCTCCCACCGCTTCGGCACACCGTAGCCCCCGGTGTGTGACCGTGATATATGACTTGAGCACCTACTATATCTCAGTATTGAGAAAGCTGTTGCATCACAAAGGTGAAGCTGGGAACATGTAGTGGATGCCCTTAGTCCTCTGGGACCAATGAGGGCAGAAAGACACAAGGTGTCAAAAGTGTGTTGGCAGCTCGGAATTTGGGGAGGGGCCGTTTGTGCCGGGCCCTGAAAGCCAAATGGGAGTTTGTTAGTCCAGAGAAGGGGAACATTCTAGGTGTGGGGTCAACATATATACCTTTGTAACCTTTTTGAGACACTACTTAGAATTCTGTTGATGTGTGCATGATTTAAATGATCGTAAATCTATATTTTATTAGTAGGCAGTGAAGGAAACTGCCTACTATCTGCCCTAACTTTCAGTTTGTAATTACTTGCTGACATATTTGCCTCCCACCTAATAGACTGAGCCCCTTCCGGCAAAAACTGGGGTCTCCTTTCCCCTGGTGTCCTCAGTCCCTGGCACACTCCATTTAGCGCTCGATTAATGTGTGTAAATGAACTGTGCCAGGGTCATGTACATCTGGGACATATTATCACGGTGCTGCCCAACAGCTGGAACAGAATGTCTGAGGACAGGAGGGTCCCAAGACCCGTGTCCCAAATGCCCATCTCCTGGACCCCTGACGGGTGCTATTGCCTGAGGTCTGTCTGTCTGTAACTCCAGGCAGCTGAGGCAAGAACTGGAAGAACAGGAACCCCTGTGACTCACAGGGGTGCAACAGGATCCTGGAGGAGTGGCCTATAAGCCTCTAGGTCAGCTTTACACTTAGCCTGGCGCCCCAGGCGTGTGAGTGCCTGGTGCGTCAGCTGGAATCTCCCTGAGGTGGCATGGTGGCCCCAGCGAGATTCTGCCTTGTCCCATCCTGAAGAAAGTGTTTTGGCAGATCTGTTACTTTTGATTCGCTGCCTTTCAGAGGAAGGAGGCTTCAAGAGTCCAGGATCTGCTGTGTCTTTGCCTCCTTAGTTTACCTTTTTTTCTTTTCCTTTTTTTCTTTTTATCAGAAACATCTGGCCTTGGGTTGGCAACATTACAGGATAAACTTGCTGCTCTTTGCACAGCCTTGGTCCTCCCAGGAGAAGTCTGTGAAGGCATTATTATTAATGAGGTCACTGACAGTAGTTACCTGGCTTTCCCAGGATGGGCACACCTGTGCCCTAGGTTAGGGCACTCAGCTGACCACCGGATGTTGTAGGGCCTTCCAGGGACTTGGTCTGCGGTTTGGGAAAGCTTCTCCAAGCCTTGGCTTCCTTGTCAAAGATTTGAGGTAACACTGGCAAAGGAATAATGCAAAAATAAATTCTTTTGAAACTAAGTTGCAAGCCTGTGTCAGCGTGTAGAGTTGCTGGAACTGCTGTTTGTGGCTGCATTTAGATTATGGCTTTCCCTTCTGGTTTGATCTCTTAAAGACTTATTTGATCTTCCTGGGCCCTCTGACCATGAGTAGTGGGTAGACCAGGGCCTGGTCAGGGCCTTGCCCTTTTTTCCTCCTGTATTTTAAAATTGAAGTATAATATACACAGGAAACTGAAGACACTAGGTAACCACCACCCAGATACAGTAACAGATCATCACCAGTAGTAGGTGTAATCACTGTCCCACCTTTTGTCAGGGTAGATCTGTTTCTGTACTTCATATAAATGGACTCACAATGTATATCCCTTTTAGTGTCTGGCTTCTTTCACCCAACTTTATTTATTTATTTATTTTTTATTACAAATTTAAAAAAAATGCTTATTTATTTTTGAGAGAGAGAGAGAAAGCAAGAGAGAGAGCAGGGCAGGAGCAGAGAGAGGGAGGCACAATCCGAAGCAGGCTCCAGGCTCTGAGCTGTCAGCACAGAGCCTGATGTGGGCCTGAACCCGCAAACTGAGAGATCATGACTTGAGCTAAAGTTGGACGCTTAACTGACTGAGCCACCGAGGCGCCCCTCTTTCGCCCAACATTGTATTATGAGATTCATCTATGTATGTTGCTATATGCGCTGGTAGGTGGTGTTTTGTTTTTTTTTTTTTTTTTTTTTTTAATTTAAATCCAAGTTAGTTAACATAAAGTGTGATAATGATTTCGGGAATAGAATTTAGTGAAATTCGTCGCCTACATATAACACCCAGTGGGTAGGTGGTAGTTCTTAATTGCTGTATAGTATCCCTTTTCCTGCACCCCCAGCCCTGTTTCAACCATATGAATGAAAGCAGATGAGACCAGTCAGAGCCCTTCAAGAAGGTGCGGCCTTACTGAAATTTCTTTTGAGGAAGCTAAGTTGGAGCCTTGGAGCCTTTGCTTAATATCTGTATCAATGACCTGATTATATCTTTGGGACAAGAACATGAGCGCTAGGAAAGTTGAAATTCAGTCAGTTGGTCTGCTTGGGGTCTGGAAGAGGCTAAAGAATAGCAATCAGCTGCTGTTCATCTAGTACCTCCTGGAGCCTGGGGGAAGAATGTCCAGCATGGCTTCCAGGTGGTCCTGATGCTTACATGCTGGTGGAGTCGCTTTCTTGTCCAATTTGTTCATCTGAATTCACTTTTGTTGAAGAGGATGTGTCCTATAGAGATAGCTGATGAGATTTGCTTGATCATTATTATTTATTTTTTCCACTTACTAAAAGGATTAGGTGATCTAGTTCAGCTTTCAGTAAAAAGGATAGGCAAGGGTGTCTACCAAGAAACATAGACTAGGGATAGTTCACTGGAGTGGAGAGCAGAGCTCTGAGCTTCCTGGCAGTCTAGGCAAAAAGGATAGCTGTCCTTGAGGCGGTTGTTTTAATTTCACTGGCCTGTAGCAGGAAGCAGTGACTCTGGGCAGCCAGACTTTCTCCTGGCACCAAACACTATAGAAACGTAACTGGTCGGTAAACAACACAGCAACTTTACACAGTGGGGTGACCTTCATGATCCTTCCTTCCCATTATCCGATGACTAAAAGTGGTAGGTTTAAATCATACTAATGTAAAGACATTGTAGTAGGGAGTTAATGTAATACTCACAATGAGGTGAATAGCTTTCTGGTCCTAGGATTCATAATGTTTCCAATATCTTGGCCCATACCTTCTGAGCCTTTTCACACAATATCCTTACTCTCCAGGTCAACATCTATCCACTGACATGTATGCTGGATATAAATGTTCTTTGCCCAGAACAGTCTCCCCTGCATGCCAGTCTCACAGGCCACTTACAGCTGTGACACTTCTGAGGCTGCCTTGCATTGTGCTCCCTTTGTTATCTATTGGGATCTGTCCCTCTATTTGTTTCAGAGACATTCATTGGGTCTATGATAGGATTTGAGTTCTGTGCTCTCTTATAAAGTCCTAGAGAACAGGAATCTTGAGTTCTTTAAAAAATTATTTTTGTTTATGTATACACACACACGTATATATATGTGTATATTTATATATGTGTATATATAATGTACAATTCAATGGCATTAAGTACATTCATATTTCTGTACAACCGTCATTACTATCCATTTCCAGAATTGATTTCTTTTAATTATTTTTTAATGTTTATTTTACTTTTGTGAAAGAGAGAGAGAGAGAATTCATGGGCTGGGGAGGAGCAGAGAGAGAGGAAGACACAGAATTCAAAGCAGGCTCCAGGCTCAGAGCTGTCAGCACAGAGCCTGACATGGGGCTCTAACTCATGAACCGTGAGATCATGACCTGAGCCGAAGTTGGACACTTAACCGACTGAGCCACCCAGGTGCCCCAAGAATTGATTTCTTTTAAAATCATGTTCCTGTACACTGTAGTGCTTTGCATATAATTGGCTTTCAATATAGGCTATACAGTGGGAGAAGCTGGGGTTGAAGCAACGGTCAGAGTTCTGGTGTTGAATGATACAAATCTTATAGATACAGATGTTGAAATTTAAGGTTTCTTCCATACTTCCCTTTGAAACCTCTTAAGGTATTCAAGGTAGGATTTGTAATACTTTATGTCATCAACTGTCAAAATTAGAATATTGTTGTCTTCTGGATCTAAATAGTTTGGTCAGGACTGTTTTCCCACTGGGATAAGACAGGGTGGCTTTAGGATCTAGGCAGTGGCCACCAGCCATTCAATTGGAATTGGCCCGCAGGATGACAGGGGCCCTTGTAGACCAGCAGCAGGATTGTCATTTATATTGTTTTTGACAACAGAAGAAGGTGTCTGGGTGATCCAGATTGTGGTCTCAGATGTATGACCTTGGTCAAGTCTGCCCTCTGGCCTCAGTTTTTCTGACATCCCTTTTTTGCTCCAGGCTTTTCCATTCAGGGCTTCCCCATACCTGACCGGGGCTGTGTCTGCTCCACCCAGGACACTGCACAGTTCTTGGTGGATCCTCTGTGAGGGTGACCTGCTCTTTCCATTCTCTGCATCATTGCTGTGACATAATTTCCCTTCCTTTTGGTGCTAGTCTGGAGGAAAATGTGGACACTGAAGGAGACAGGCTTCTCATTTAGGGTGTTATCTCATTTCATAAAGAATGTGTTCATTTCTCTTTAGAACCTCTCCTGCTTCTACTCACAATCCTCTAGAGGAAACAGGGACTGGTGTGTGAGCGGAAAAAACTGACCAGAATTGCCCAATGAAGAAGTTCTAGTCTCCAGATTGCTAAAGAGATCCCATTTAAAACTGCAGTTGGGCGCCTGGGTGGCTCAGTTAGTTAAACATCTGACTTCAGCTCAGATCAGGATCTTGCAGTTCATGGGTTCAAGCCCTGTGTTGGTCTCAGTGCTTATAGCTCAGAGCCTGGAGCCTGCTGCAGATTCTCTCGGCCCCTCCCCAGCCCGTGCTCTGTCTCTCTCTCTCAAAAATAAATAAACATTAAAAAAAGTTTTAAACTGCTATCACTTTTTCTTTAATATACATGCTTGCCTCCAGGCAGGAAGGTGGCCTTCTAATACCTCAGCCAGGCTTCACTTTCAGCCTGCCTTTGTTTCCCCAGTTTGGAAAACCCCCTCTTTCCCCTCTTTCTCCCTGATTGAGCTTTAAAGAGAAGCAGCCCAGTGTGATAGGTCACACATCCACCACAGAAAAAGAAGGAACAGTTTGGGGAAACAGCCTCTTGTTTTGATAACTGTGAATGTGACCAAGGCAGAGTTAAGAAGTGTCTTAAGAACTTAACTCTTAACTCTGATCCTCTGAGGGTGCCACTGGCCAGTGGGGAGTCTTAGCAGAAAAAGAGAACGGTTAGATAGAGCTGTGGGTTCATCATAAAGCCATTTATGCCAGTGACTGCTGTGTGGGGTCCTTCATCCCGTTTTATAGGGAGGAAATGGGGTCTCAGTCAGAGAGTGACTCATCCAGTGTTACACACCTGTACAGATGCTACAGTCAGGATTTGAACACTGATTTTTTTGATGCCACAGCCTGTACTTGACCATCTCTAACTATGAAATGAGGGTTGGCCTGAGTGATTCTGCTTTGATAGTTTCCAACCACCTGAATGTTTCCAACAAGTATACAGGGTTTAATCTTTCCAGTTCCCAGCACCCAGGATCTACACAGGATTATTTCACACTTGGCCTAATGTCTTATTAACTACTGACTTCCAAAGACACCAGGTAGAAAAATGGTAAAAATGTCCTTAGGCAGTGTTGACCAGAATATAGCCCACCATTATCACATTATTGGCATGGTGGGTACCAGCTCAAAGAGAGGGGAAGATGTTTGAACTTCTAAAGGTATCAATTTGGTCAGTCTGGAGTGGATCTTTGGGATTGTTAATGTTTTAAAAAAGCTCCTCATGTCAGTCATGCTGATGTGCTGCCGAGTTTGGGAACTCTTATCCCAAGTGGCAGAATGGAGACTAGATGGAAGTTCTCAGAAAGTAGATTTCCCCTAGATTGAGAAAACATTTTCTAATATCTAGAGCCAACCAATAGTAGCAGCTAACCATCTTAGAGGACTGAGCCTGTCATGCTTGGAAGCATTCAAACCTGGGCCTGATGGTTGTGGGGGTGAGAGAGGCAAACTTGACCAACTAGACAAAAAAAGCCCCATGATGCTCCAAGGGCATTTTAAGGGCATTTTTTTAGTTGTGGTCCTACTGTCCTGTGTCCATTTGATATCTCTTAAATGACTTTGTCCCACGACTGGGCCTGGTGCTCCCTCACTGTGGGAGAAGTTGGCAGAATCCTGCAAAGTTGCATTCACTTCCTTCCCAATCTAGGAAAATGGTCTTTGTATGGAAGCTGTTTCTTGTTTCTGGCTCTCGCTTCCCGTGGCTACCCTTCACCCAGCATAGCAGTGCCAGCAAAGGCTGGGTAGGCCCCGCAGAAAGTTTAGGAAGCTGTGATATTAGGCAATTAAACATCCCTTCCTACTAAACTCAGGGTGGCCACATCATCATGCTGTGAAGAAGGGGAAGTTTGGGCCAAAGTGCTTTTGTTGCATTTTTCAGAGTTGTCCCTTACCCTTTCTTTTAGTCTCATGTGTCAGAGAGGAAATCAAGGCGCCAGGGTCATCCAAGAAACCACAGGACAGGTGAAGTAAAGGTGGTGGTCCCAATTGCCCGGTTTTAGAGCCAGATGCACCTCAGTTTTATAACTCTGCCCCTCACTGTCTAGTGGCTTGTAAAACAGGAGTGTAGAAGTTTCATAAAAGGACAATGGCAGTTAAGTCAGTAAAGTCCTAGGATGGTGTCTGGTAGGTAAGAAATACTCAGCATGTGTTTAGCTACTGTAACAATCATCGTCATTGTTTTCATCTGTTACTGGACACTAAAAGATGACTATACTCTTGGGCGAAAGGCACCGTGACTTGAAATAAGGCTGTTTACTTGTTAGTCTTTGAGGGTTAAGAATGAGAAGTATCAACTAGATTTCCAACCAGCCTGTCACAGCTGAAGCATCAAAGTTAAAGGACGAATGGCTGCTGTAGAACTGTGGCCAGTCCACCTATGCTCTTTTGTGTACATAACCACACCCTCTAAGAAGTGGCCATGCAGCCTCTTAAAGCAGTAAAGGCTCTACTTTCCTGGCTGGCTTCCTTTGTAACACCCAGAGCCGTCCGTGCTGGCAGTGGGGTGGGGGCGGGGGGGATAGAGAAGTGGGCCGAAGTGAAGCTTCTGGCACTCTACTCTTTTTGCGAAAGTAGTAATATGGGAGTTCCAACTTTATCATGTGGCAAACTCATGACAGTGTCCAGAGACATGTCTGTTGCCTCTACTGCCCTCCGATTTGCCAGACCGGCCCCATGGGCCATGCTCTTTGCTGTTTGACCTTTGTATCTGCATTACGGAATGACTGGAATAGAAGATGGCCTTTTTAGTGGGCATGGCCAGCCCGAATGCACTGCAGTGCCATTCGGCCTGTATAGACTCCACTGTCGTCCAGCAGAAGAGGAACATTCATCTAGCACAGTGGACAAGGGCACAGACGACCTGGGCTGCCCAATCCAGTCTCAGCTTGGCCCTTTGTGTCTCTGTGACTGGGCATGTCACCTTCCCCTTATCGGTAGGGTAGAGGTAATAACACTGCCTACCTCACAGGGTGGCTGTGAGGATTAAATGAATTCATGGATGTAAAACCTTGAGAACAGAGTCTGTGCCACGTAAGGGTTTACTGTTAGTACTTAGGCTGCTCTTGGACATGGCCCGGTGTTGGCCTCTGGTCTGAGGGTCCCGGGTTATGTACATTAGCATTATCAGCCATGAGGCAGTGCAGTGTTTTGGGCCAGGCCAGGCATCACCGGATCTGGAGCGGGAGGCCTCTGGGGTGATTAAAGTTGCCCTGGCCCCAGGGTCACCAGAGATTTGCTTCCTACCAATAGGGAGGGGACTTGAATGGTGTAGGGCTAAAGTTATACCCTTTTACCTCCTGGGGAGCCTCAAACATTGTGAGGGAGGCCAGGTCTCTCAGGAGCACTCTGGCTGTCCAGTATTATAGGAGACCCAGATCAGTGGTGGAGGCTGGTGTCCACACAGCCCTGAGAGGCTGAGGCCGGCGCTGGGCTCATGGCAAGTGACGCTCTAGGAGCCTGAGGTCAGCAAACAGAATGGCATTTGGGTTCTTCCTGATTTAGATTGATACGCTTGGATAGTCTGTGGCGGCTCTTCAATAAATGCCTTGGGGACTCTGATATTTCACTCAATAAATGCTGAAGTTCTGGGAAATCCTCATTTTTGCAAATTTGAAACCCCAGTTCCTCTGTTGGCTGGGGAGGGGGAGAAGTGGCCGACTGCCTTTCTCCTACCCTGTTCTTGCCCACCCTATGTGGGCAAGGGTCGTGTCTCAATGTAGTTTTAACCACATAGCAGTTGTGGAGCAAGGTTTCCAGTGACTCTCTTTGCCTGGATTGTGGCTGTTTTCAGCATTTCACTCCACATTCCAGTCTTTCACCTTTTGGGATTTTATTTATTATTTTTCACCTTTTGGGATTTTAGAAGAATGAGCAGAGATGACTCCTGAGCAGGATATTTGAAATGCTCCAAAAAGGGCCAATCCTTTTGTTCTACAAGGGCAGAAAGAGGCCCGAAGAGGAGGATGTGCCCCAGACCCCATAGGGAGTTAGGATACAGCGCGGAATAGAGAAGACGTGAGTGGGGGGGGGGGGCTGTCTCTGTTGAACAAACTGAGTTCTTTTCTCAAAGAATTAAGCACGTTTTGCTGTTCCTCTGGAAATCTTAGGCTTAAAGTTCAGTTAAAAAAGTAATTCTAGAAGGCCTGACAAAAAAGGCTGGAAACTATAATAGGCTATAATGCTAATGAGCACATTCGTCTGGGAACTCTAATTATAAAAATGTGTGCTTCTTTGTCAAAGTTGAGCAAGGGCAGGGGCAGGCGGGTATAACAGGAATAACAGGGGCAGTGGTCATCAGCCAAGCTTTGCCCCTGGGGACTCTGACATTTCAGAGTGGGGGAATAGCAGGATTGCTCCAAGTCTCTCAGTGTGCTGATAATGCTGAGAGGACCGGAACCGTCACCCCTTGAGGGGGCAGCTGGGGCCTGGCCCGAGGTCCCCTGATTCTGTCTGTCCCTACACTTCCAAGGCCAGCAGCGTCGCCTGTCCTGGACACTGCTGCTGTGGACAGGGTTATTGTGGAAACTTGTGTGTCTCCTTTTCCTGATAGGAGAAAACTGGGACTTACCATGGCCAAAGCAAATGGGAGCTTCCAAGAAGGAAACTGTGAGAAGCACTCCAGATGCCTCTTTGAGTAGTAAATCAAGTACATATAAACTTTGTGTTGGGAACAAGATCAATGACATAAGTAGGGAGAGCTTTCTCTGCCTCTGAGGACGGGAGAGCTTGCATTGCTATTTATGTAGAGGCTCTATTCTGTGTCAGCCATGTGGCAGGGATGCAGGGGTAAACAAAGAGACATGGTTCTTCTTGGCCTTGGTGCTTATGGTTTGGACACCAAGAAATACATATTATGGATGGTGTGGTGAAGGGAAAAGTCTGAGTTCTTGGAATAATGGGAGGCCTGACTGTTTCATTAGAAGGATGGGAGACCTCGGTGGAGAGAGGTCTGGAGGGGGCTGAAGAAATGGGATGGAACAGAGAGCTGTGAGGGCCCCTCTGCACGGGTTCTGAGGCAGGGAAGGACTGAACCAAGGGTAGTGTTTGCACAAGGAGTTCAGAGGCACGCAGTGAGCTTAGGAGGTAGTGAGAGGCCAGATCATGTGGGGCCCTGGAAGGATTTCAGGTTTGGTTCTCATCGGAAGCACTGGAAGGTTCAAGCAGGGGAATGGTTAGAGTCTGGCTAGTGGTAGAAAATAGACGGAAGAGGAAAAGGCAGAATGGGGATTGTGTAAGTGAGGCAAGAGAAGCTGGTTGCTTGGGCTAGAGTGGGGGTAATAGGATTGCCATGACTGGCCTCAAAGTGTGTAGGGAACAAGGAGGGTCAGTAATGAACCCTAGCTCCCAGGATATTGTCACAGACCCTTAAACTCAGCCTTTCTGGAAAGAACTCTCCCTCTTCCTCAGTGTGCCTTTCCCCTCAACTTTACCACTTTCCAGAAATAAAGTTAAACCTATTTTTCTCTTTTAATTTTTCAGTTTAGTTGTTTTTTTTTTTTTTAAAGACAGTCTTGTCAAATAGATTCCAAGTAAATGGTCTTTAATGATAACTTTCTGCACATAACAGGCATTATTCTTTCTGAGGGCTGAGTGATGTTCCATTGCACAGATGGCAGTACCATAACTGATTTAAGCTACAGGTCTGTACTCTTGTTTTCCCCTCTGCAGGTCGACCAGTATCTCTACCACATGCGTCTTTCTGATGAGAACCTTCTGGAGATCTCTCAGCGGTTCCGCAAGGAGATGGAGAAAGGGCTTGGAGCCACCACCCACCCCACTGCTTCAGTGAAAATGCTGCCCACCTTTGTGAGGTCTACTCCAGATGGGACAGGTGCTGCCCTGGGAGGGGAGGGGAGGATGACTCTGGGTGCTCCATTGCTGAGGGGAGATTTGGGTAGCCTGGCTCAGAGTCCCAAAGAACGATGTATCAATTCTTTGGTTTTACACATCAGAAACCAGCCCTGGGTAGGTTAAACATACAGGAAATTTAGTGAAGTCTGTGAGGTGGGGTAGACAGGAAAATGGGGCAAGCAGGCAACCATTTATTTCCTGTCCATGTTCCGAGACAGGCTGATCGGCACACCCTGTCCTCAGGGTGATGGAGGACAAACACTTCTAAGGGGGTCATAGCCAGGGGCCAGGGCAGTCACTTTACGTGGCACATTCCTCAGCCTTGCTGGAGAAACAGTACGGTATAGATTGTCTTGAGCTTTGTGAGAAAAGAATACTTGAGGTCCACGTACATTTGGGACAATGTGAAGAGCCACAGTGCAGCTTAAGGTATTAAGGGCTCTCAAGGTATGCACATGACCCCGCCAGGCTTTGTTAACCCCCTTATTTGGATTCAGACCCTGGATTTCACGACGCACCACCTAGCAAGTGCTTGAACCAAACCAGAGTAAAGAGCCATGGTGGAGGTGGCAGTTGGAAAGGTCGGTTGGGCTAGATCACAGAAAGCCTTGTGTGCACACCCGAAACCGTGAGTCTCTTTTCAGTGAGCACTGGGGGGTAGCCGGTTCTCGAGGGGTGTGGGCAGAGCAGCATCAGCAGTGGGTGACCGGGTGGCTGGTAGAGACAGGGCATGGCCCTGGTGGGATGTATTGGGCAGATGTGGAGGACTCAGGTGATGCTGGGATGATGGGCTGAGCTGTCTAGGGGCGACAACATCCTCAGAGAGTGGACGGGACGAAGTTGTGTCAACACATTCATGCAGCTCATTTCACTTAATGCTCACAGTATCTGTTCGTTTTAGGGAGGAGGTACCTGTGGGGGCCATGAGGGGTGAGCAGTGTGGGATAACTACCCACATGCAGAGGGTTGGGAGAAAGAGCCCAAGGGACAATGGAGGAATCCACAAGCATGGATTCCCAAGAGCCCGAGGGAAGAGAGGCTTGTCCACGCACCACATGCCTTCAGATTCTCCATCACATGTGGGCCCTCGAGGATAACCTGCCCGAGAGCCTCTGAGGGCCTGGTGTGTCTGACAAGACTTTGTACCTTCGTACGATTTGTGAAATAAGTATGTTTGCCTTGGGACTCAGCCTGGACCTAGCACCAAGGGTGTGGCCTTGCTCAGGATTGTTCTGAGTATGTCTGAGCCCCTCCATGAGTTCCCTGAGGTGAGCGGCCTCCTCCAATTCTTGGGTATCCCTCATATACCCTCCAGATTGGCACTGTTCACTGTACCTGCCACTCCCTCTGACTAGCAGCCACACCCGCTTCTATTGTTTTATTTGACATTCTGATAAATTTACTAGCTCCTTAAAGCCAGGGACATTGTTTTATTTCAGACACCACCATGAGACAAGTACCCCAAATATTTACTAAATTTTTGTGGGCTAAGAGCTTTTCTGAGCGCCTACATGCAGTAACTCATTTGCTTTTGACAAAACTCCTCTAAGGTAAGTACACATTTTGTCTCTCTTTTTTTTTTAAGAGGAGGAATTTGAAGCTTGGATGGTCAAATAACTTGCCTAAGGTCACACAGCTAATGAGAGGCTGAGTCAGGATTCAAACTCATATATGCCAAAGGTCAGGCATCAAGACTGCACCCAACCCATTGTGTGTGTGCGTGCACGCGTGAGCCTGTGCACTCAGCACCAGAGAACACAAGCGCAGCTGAAATTGTTTGAAATGTGGTTAGGGCTGGATGTCTGGCTTAAGTATGAGCAGCTGAATAAATTTGCTGAGGAGGACTAGCTATGAGACTGGCTTTTAAAATTCTCACTGCTTTCCTGAGCTTGGGGACCTGGACACCTCCCTCTGCCTCTTAGAGTTTGCACTGATTACTGTGCTATGTGGTCTTTGAGTCTTCTTCCCTGACCTCAGGCTGGAGTCCTGGGAATCCCATTCGCGTCCCAGGGTGGAGCAGCAAGCGTGCACTTAGCCACTCTGTGAGGTGCCTGGACTGAGGACGAGAATCAGAGGCCGACTCCTGCAGCCTGCTGGGGCAGAAGGATCTGGGGCAAGACTTTTGGCCTGACCTCCTTTCCACACAGAAACAGGGAGATTTTTCCATGACTTTTGTGATACACAGAGTGCCTCTTGAGAATGTCAAATTCTACAGGGTAAATGGAGATGATGTGTATAAGGAATAATGTGTATCGGAATGTTTTATTCACTTAAGCAGAGCGAGTGCCCCCTAAGAGTGCTGGAGACCAGACTGTAGGAACCCCAGGCCTCAGCCCCTTCATTTCTTGCTTGCCAGGGTCCTTGGGCCAGCTCCTCACCTTAGCTCTCTGGGACTCGGCTTTTTCTCCTTTGTAAAATTAAGTGGTGGATCTGGCAGTCCTAATCTGTCCTACATGTGCACTAGAACCAGTGTGCTAGTTATTGATGCACAAAAAAGTTTTCTGAAATTCTGTGATTGGGGAAAACCCCTTAGTGTCCATCAGTTGGGCGCTGGTCAGTTCATGCAGAAAATAGTCCTTTGCAACCCATTATAAAGCATGAGATAAACTTACCTATATTCATCCTCTGTAAACTCACGTATATATATGTGTGTGTATAGGTATATAAAGTCTCAAGGACATACACTGAACTATTAATAGTAGTTTTCCTGGTACATGAGATTGGCAATAACTAGTCAAGTTGAAGATTTGTTTATATGATAACTCAGTAATACTACTTCCAACTATATTGTAACTTGAACAGACTTCCATGTGAACCATTGTTGCTTATAATGACAGCATGTTGGAAACAGTTTATGGAATATCCCAGTGGATGAAATACTCTGTGGCATGCTACACAAATGAGCATGTATTAATATGGATACATCTAAAAAACAATGAGTGAAAGATTGGGGAAGGACATGTACCTCCTCTTGGTTGGATGTAACTTAAAAAAAATCCCTCAAACAATGTTGTGCATTGCTCATGGACCCACACACATCATGAAATTATTACGCTGTAAGCTGGAATATATACACAAGATGAATGATAAGGATTGCTTTTGGAAATCAAGAAAGGAAAATGAAATTGGGGAGAGGAACACGAGGGAGTATAATTTAAACTGGTCAACATCAAGGCTTTGTGTTTATTTAGTGTGGCTCTGAATTACGTAATGTGCCATTGAGGGCTGACTTCTTCAGTAGTAAAGCCTATCAAAAATGAAATTTCTACTTTGTTATTGGCACCCCAGTAAAGGGCTGAGAGGGGAGACCATGGGGTCAGTTGTATATGGGGATCTCCGTCTCTCCCCTAGATTGGTCACACAGCCCATGGGGCCTTTAGGCTGTGTCTGCTTCCTCCCCAGGACACAGCCTGGGTTCTGTTACTGCTACTGGTGGTCATGTGTCTCTCCCACAGACAGCTAGGGACCTTCGCTCAAGTGATGTGCTTTCCACGATGGCCTTACTCAGGACCTTCCTCAGCATGATTTTTCCTCTCCAGCATTATTTTTTGAAATCTGGGTAATCAAACCTGGAATCTAAGTCTCTGATCTTGGGGGACCTAATCTTTAAATCAGTGGCTGTCTAACTTTTCTGGACTACAGGCTCACACTAAGAAACACAGATGTATAAATATCTATGTACCGCTGGAACAAGTTTCAGGGGCCAGTGTCTGTTGTTAAGTGTTATGCAGTCAGATACATTGCTGTCCATTCTTTAAGAAAAGCTGCTGGTCAGGAGCCGCTGAGTTTTTTCCAGCTTGCAGTACAAAAGCTGCTGCCTTAAAGGCTCCTCACCCAGTCTTGTCCTAGACTGGCATTTGTAAAATTGACTACTTGGTGGGGATGAGAGGTGGTTTCAGGGCAGTGTGTCATGAGAGGGGAGGATAGAATTCTAGATTAAATGGGGTTGAATTCAAGCAGTGCTTTAGAGCAGGTTAGAGCAGGTTAGAGGAGTGTAAGCTCTGATCCTCTGTTTCCTCACTTGTAAAAAGAAGAACCATCGGGGTTGGTGATCCATGAATTAAGGGGGAATTGGATGCGTGACCTTATCATGTTCTGTAAACACGGTTCTGTGTGGCCACAACCCACCTCTGTAAGAGGCATGGCCAGCACAAAGTTCACTGAGAGAGGGCGACTGAGCTTTCCAGGTCCTTCCTTTTGGAGGGAGTGGCTGTGATGGTTCATCCTCATCAGGCGCCCTGCATTTTGGAGCCAGGACCAGGTTCCAACTCTTGTTTATATGGGCCCCAGCTGTCTAATGGTAGTGAGAGTCCTGGTAGGAAATGTGGGAGAGACTTCAGGAAGCCTGAAGGAAAACAAACCTCCAAGTCATGGGTTGAATTCTGTGTGAGAAGGAAGGGAATGCCAGTGGCCAGTGAGCCCATGGGGACCGATACTAAAATATCTGTACTTCATAGATTGTGTGGACCATGCAATGCAAAGAAATATAGTTGGCACAGATAAAAATGAAATATATATAGATGGACCAAGAATATCTCGTTCACATGGCTGTCAATCAGGATATATAAAAAAATTCAACCCTAAAACTTCAATATGCACATTATTAACTAGATTTTAATATTTGTTCTTTTTAATGTAAAATTTTACATACAATGAAATGACAAATTGTAAGTATCATCTGATGAATTCACAAATACATGACACTTATAGTACAGTGTATATATAAAATACAACCTCCACTGAGATAGTGGACGTTACATCAGCCCAGAAAGTTCCTTCGTGTTCCTTCCCAGGCAATCCCTGACCCTGACCCCCAGAAGCAATCACTTTAAAATTTTCCAGTGTATTAGTTTGGCCTTTTGTACAGCTTTCCATAAATATAGCCATGCGGTATTTACTCTTTGTGCAAGGCTTCATTTATCCATTATAATGTCGGCTTTATCCATGTTGTGTAAATCAGTATTTCATTCCTTTTGGTTGCTGATTTCATGGTATGATCGGAATCCTATATGACATGCATACTGATGGACACCTGGGCTGTTTCCAGTTTTTGCCTATTAAAACTAAAGCAGCTGTGGACATTTTTGCATGAGCCTCTTCGTGGACTCACGCTTTCATTTTCTTAGGTCAAAAACTAGGAGTGGGATTTCTAGGTCATAAAGTTTGGTGTATAGTTTATTTAAAAAAACTGCCAGACCTTCCCAAAAGTGGTTGAACCCCATTCCATTTTATATTTTACACTCCCACCAACAATGTGAGAGTTCTGCTTTTCCCTTATCCTCACCAATATTTGCTTTCTATACTCTTCCCCTTCCTTCTTTTGTTTTCTGCAGTACAGAGTTGAATGAAGAAAGCATTCATTTGTAACTGCCAGGGACCCCACCATCCCTGACCTCTCCGGAGGCAGCCCTAACCTACTATGGCTGTGCGTATGCTGTGGTACAGCCCTAACCGCAGTCCTGTCCGGGGGCCTACTGGGTACATCACAGGGGTGTGGCTTTCAGAGGACAGTTCCATCTTTAGAGTAAACGCAGGAATAATTGATACCATTTAATGAGTACTCACAATGTCTGTGCTAGGCTATTTACATAAATAATCAGTTTTATTCTCCATGGACACTCTGTCAGAGAGACATTCCAGTTTAAAAATAAGGCTGGTGATTGCCAAGGTCACACAAAACAGTGAATGGCAGAGGTGAAGAGTTTGGGTTTAGAGATTTAAGCAGAGGTTGTCCTCACTCCATGCCAATTAGATTCATAATTTACATCAGCTCATGTTGCTGATCAAACGTTTCTAGAGCAAATTGGACTAACATCTTTGTAAATACATCATAAATATGGGTTGGCTTTGTACCATCAAAATAAGAAGCTCAAGTACAACCCACCCGAGAATCTACGAATATTCCAGATGCAAGTTCCAATTTAGAAATAAAATATCTTTGTAATGTCTTTATCACCCTCTTGTTAGGCAAGATTGTGTAGATATAAAGATGCCTTGTAAGGCAGAGGGAGTTGAAGGCTTTGCTGTATTGATCATCTGATACTTCCCCACTTCCCTAAATTGTGAATTGTTTTCACAGGTGAATACATCTCTACCATTTAGCTAGAGTGAACTCCTTAGAGAGCAGGGGATGATGATGATGACGGTGGTGGTGGAGGTGGTGGTTGTGGTGATAATTACAACTGTAGGCTTATTAAATGCCAACTACTGTGCTAAGCACTGTATTTGAGCAATCCTATTAATTCTGACAGTGACCCAGTGTTAGGCACAATGAACCCCATTATGTGGAAAAAGAAGCCAGATTTGTTTGATTAGCCAGTTTGCCCAAAGTCACATAGTGAGCAAATGGAAGTGTTTGATTTTAAGGCAGCCAGCTGTGTGCCAATGCTTGGGTACTTAGGCACATGACAAGCGGTGCATTTTATGCTTATCCGCCACCTCCGCCCTCCACCCGCTGCTAGCACAATGCATTCATTCTCCTAGTAACTCAGGTCTATCTCTTCAGTTTGGTTCCATGGAGTCCCTACTGAGTCTGGTCCTCTGTGGGGCAGCACTGTGCTAAGCTGCCTTGTGCCCCACCTTTGAAGAGTGAAAATTGTCCTTGGGGAGGTAAGGCTTACACAGATGAAATGATTATAGATTGATACTCAGTCGTGTAATGCAAGCACAAGATATAATAGAAACTAGGATGCTGATAGGTTGCACAGAGGCTGGTAATACCTGAAAGGAGTTCTTATCTTGGTTGCTCAGCATTATATAAACAGACGTGCAGTGGAGTCAGATCAATAACCGGTACACAACACAAGATAGTGGATTTTTATGGCACCTATAATAAGCCAAAGATTGTATTGATAAGAGACCTCCATTTAGTATAGTAGCTACGTTTATTAAACATTTACTTGTGGCCGGCATGGTGCCAAATGCCTCACATGTTCATTGCATTGAATCTTAACCCAAAACTATGTGCGTGTGTGTGCGTGCTTGCCCCTGTGCCTTGGGGAGTGGAGAGGTGGTGCTGGCTAGAGAGAAGGTTATTACTATCCCATTTCAACAGATGATGAAACTCAAGTATCAGGTTTCTAATAATTTACTTGAAATTGTATGGCTGATAATATGTTAAAATGGGATTTGAACCCCTGGTCTGCCCACCTGAAAATCTTAACACACTCAGAGCCTACAAAGTATTGAAACATGTTTTAATCCTTTGAAGGGTGGTTTCACATCTATGGAGTGAATGTAACACTTCTGCGACTGGAACATATTTTGCACTTAAGAAACGTATCAAAACACCAGGATGGTGCTTTCTGATAGTGTTCTGGGAGCTTTTGGGGGCATTTAACATGTTTACGTGCTCCAGCCCCTTTCCTTCAATTGGACCAGCTCTGTTTCTCTCCAGTTTTTCATTTTGGCACTTGACATCTTATTGCTTAAATGATTAGAAGACCAATGGCATAGAAGATCAGATTACCCCATTCCTTGACTGCGCTGGACACCAGCATTGACTGTGTGATTTGATACCTTTAATAACATGAAGTTACTTTATTTCTGAGCTATTGAGTGGGGTCCATCATTGTATGGTATTGGAGTAGCAGGGATTTGGGGGCTTAAAAAGAGGCTGCCAGATGTGGTAGTGGCTGTGGTTGTTCTAGGTACATGGGAAATAACATGCCTCAAAACCCGTGTCTGCCAAAGGTAGTTTTGCTGGATTACCTATCCAGGACCTGGGTTGGAGAACACGCCATACACTCTCAGAGCAGTCTGTTGCAGTATGCTAGCAGGCCCTTGAAAACTAAAGAGAAAACAGTGTCTCCAACCCAGGGCTACTCCATGAAAGAAGGTTGGAATGTTCAGTGCAGTCATCTGGGGCCCTTGGAAGTGTTCCTACTATGTCAGGGATGTCAGGGCGGGCAGGAGCTAATCCCTTTTGGGGCATTGAATTATGAAAGGGCCATTTCAGGAACCAGATGTGAGAGTATGGATATGTGTCTTTGACCTACCTCATAGTTCAAGGCTACATGCCTCTGGCATTAGATGACCAGAGGGGATGGCCTTATGGTTGGATATAACATGGCCCTGGGGTGACCAGCCATCCTGGTGTGCCTGGGATGCTCCCAGTTTTAGCATTGAAAGTCCCATGTCAATCTTGGGCTACCTGAGGTGGTTGACCACTGTACATGGCCCTGGAAATGAGGGCTTCATTATTACTTGGCCCAAGCATCTTGTGGCATCCTCCTCACCAGCACTGGTTCTAGATCCATTGTCCATAGTGCTACTAAAGACCTCTTGAAAACAAAGCTAACCCTGTGCTTAAAATCCAGTGTTCTTGGCATTGGCATTTGCTACATGTATGTAGCCATGTTGTAGGAGCCCTATGATGTTCCATTCCCTGACCACACCATGAACTCCCGCACCCTTATGTATGTCCCTCTTTCTGTGTCTGGCAACTTCATACCCAGCCACTCAGACCTGACTTTCTTGTGTTGCTTCTAGAGAAACCTTCCTTGTGCGAGCAAAACCAACCATTCCTTATTGGTGCTCCTACTATGTACTCACCACAGTGCATCTAACTGCTTGCTTTCTCCCTGTCCGGTCAGGTACTGGGTTGCATACAGCACCAGGTAGCCAAGAATGCTTTTAGTGCTGTGTTCAGAGCCCAGTGTTGAAATAGCTAATTGCAGAATGGGAGGCATTTTGTTGGCAGAGCCTAGAATAGATTTTTAGTGCTTGACTCTCAAAATAGTGATTAAAAAAAATTTTTTTTTAGTAGTGGACCCCATTCCCAACTTTAAACACAATGAAATCTTATGTAGAACCCCATATCTAAGACAGTGAAAGTAGAGGAAAGAGATGTAATTGGAAGTGAGGAGGTGGGGGGTGAGGTATCTTAATTGGCCTTCCTTAACCCACAGAGGTCAGACTTCACCACCTGCAAGGATCCCCAGAACTCTGGGAACACAATGTAAAAGCTACTTGTTCAGGGAGAGGCTTCTAGAGTTTGTGGTTCTGAAAAAGCTCTGGGGTGAGGGGCCTGGATTCTGGCTCCAACCTTAACCTGGCAGGGCACTGTCCCTTCTAAATGAACCTAGTTGCCTTTGACGAAGGGCACTGTTGCTTCAAAAGACAAAACCAAACCAAACCTGTTTGCAAGTCACCCTTAGAACACTGGTGGATGTAGTGCTGCAAGTGCTGCTGGGAGGAACAGGTGGTGAGCTATTTTAATTAGTGACAAGTACCTAATGATTGAAAATAGATCCTGTTGGAAAATTCAACTGGCCCTTGCCTTTTGTTCCTCAAAAATTGTGTGGACATTGCCAGGTACAGGCCATGTATTTGTGTGTTGTTAACAATGATGGAGTTACAGCCTAATCAGACACATTCTGGAATCTCATCCACCACCCTGATGGGGACTGTCACGTTTAGGCAGCTAGTTCTAATGCCATTTTCGTTCTCCTCAGCCTTTCCCTGAGACAGGTGAGTTCCCAGGAGAAATTGAAACCCTTTTATCTTGCTGACCTTATGTATTTGATAAGAGCCTCACTGAAAGTGGGCAGAATGGTAGTCTAGGATGACAAATGAGTCAGCAAACACACTCTGCCAGACGGAACACCTTGGATCTTAACTGTTGGGCAATTTGGTGGAGGGTGGAGGGTGGCGTGACTTAATGCCCCTATCGCCAGTTCCTCTTCACTGAGTGCCAGCAGCACTTCTTTGAGTCCTTGTGTTCTTTTAGAAGAGAGTTGGTGTCTCTTCTCTTGTCTGGTTTTGGAGGGGAATGCTTTTAATTAGGAGGACCTTCAGCAGAGAGGGCCTGGTGGGAATAGAGTTTCCATGTGATTGTGCGAGATGGCAGCCATTTGTGGCTAGAGAAAAGCCTGCATCAACAAGCTTCGGAAGGTTCTGGGCTCCTGGGGGAGAATGGCACATCTCTTCTGGCCAGTGGATGTATGTGTCCTATTCAAGTCTGAGAGCACTTGGCCATCCAGTAGGCCCAGGGGTGGTAGGTAGAGATGGACTGCAGTTACTGATAAAAGAAAGATTAGGGTGCCTTTACTTTCTGTTTAGGCTTTCTGAGGTTTATTTGTCTCATCCTGGATTCTGTGTCAGGTCCTCCTCAGCTTTCAGGAACGAGAGACATGGATTTGGTGTGGTGGGATAGGTACGGGCTTTGGGGTCAGATGGACCCAGCAGTCATTTACCCCTGCGTGACCTTAACCAAATGACTCAATTTCTGAACTACAGTATCACTTCCTCTGTGAGTCAGGCCAGCGTTGGAGGTTGCTGGTGACCTCTGGGCATTATATGCTCTTGGCATTTAATTAAAGAAGAATTTCTTATTTGAGGATTTACAGCTTTTGCATGTGGGGGCCTCTTTACTCATCACAGTAGAAAACTTTGCTGGAGAACCAGACCTGGATTTTAAATCTTGGCTTCAGTTACTTGACCTCAGTCTTGTTTTTTTCGTCTGGAAAATTGGGATTATAATATCCCATAGGGTTGCTGAGGTAGTTAATGAGCTAATACTTACAAAGTGACCATCACTTAACAAATGTTAGTTTATCTTCCATTAAAAACACCTACATGTTGGGCCCTCAATCACCTCAATCTCCCTCATGCCTGCCTATGTCTTTCCATTGTTTTATTACCATAGTCATCCAGATGCCAGTGATAAAGTCTGAACTCTGTCTCAGGGATGAGAGAAATGAAGACACACTTCTGTCTTCATTTTGGTATAAAATCGCCTTAAACTAGAGAGGGAGCTGAGAAATTAGCTCAAAAGGTAGAGTGCTTGCTTCGCATGTGATAGGTAGCAGGATTGATGCCCCCATTGTCCACGGCTGAATTTTATGAAGGGGGGTCACCCACCTAGGCCAATTTACACGAAAATGGTGGCCATGTGGCAAGCAGCTGGGTGCCCTTAGCAATGTGCCTACCCTGAGAGACAGGAGGGGTGGGGGCTTCAACAACAACAACAACAACAACAACAACAGCAACAGCAAAGAAAATAGAAGATTAATTTGATCTTTCAAATAAACCTCAAGTGGAACTTTACTTCCTTAATTTTAGCAGTGGTGGTGGCCACATTTAGGAGGAGTTTGGGGGGGGTGTTAGAAAGGGAGGCCAACTAATGTAATCTTCAGAATTTCTACAGACAAAACCTAAAACCACAGAAACCACAAATACTTTGACAACATAAAAATTAAAAAGTTTCTACATGCCAAAAATGCCACAGATAAAGTGAAAAGACAGATACCCAACTGGAAAAAAATTGTAAATATACAACCAACAAAACTTAAGAAAATAATGAATGTATTTTTTAAAAAGGCAAAAGATGTGAATAGAAAGTTCACAGAACAAGGAATTCTAAAGGGCAGTTAACAATTCAATAGGTGTAACCTTACACAAGAGAGGGAAACCAAGTTTAAAAAATGAGATACCACTTTGACCAAAGAAGGTGGCAAAGATTAATTGCCAGATAACATGAGACCCTGGTGAGAACAAAACTTAGCTGTTGGTTTGTGTGGAAATTGTTGAGAACTTTTAGGTATGAACTTTTAGGCAATGTCTTCCAAATTAAAAACACACATCTTCAGAACCAGCAATTCCAACCCCTTTCTTTGAATGTGTCTGTTAATAGCCTCCACTGTCTTTACAAAATAAATGTACTAAGGACACCCAAGAAACATTAGTAGTGATTATTTTGGAGAAGAAAAGAGATTTACTTTTTGTTTTTCCCACTTTAAACTGTTTGAGCTTTAAAAAAAATCAGATGTTCATATTTTATTAATTTTAGGAAGGTAAATTGTTTTCCAGACATAGCAGCATGCTTAACAATAAAAGAAACCTTACCTCTGACATGATGGTCTCATATATAAATTGATTGGTATTCAGACATTTTGTTAACAAGTGAACTATCAATGAGCAAATGCAATAGATGTTTTCTTAGTATGTTGCCTCAAATATGTTACTGGCTATAATTCAGCAGAACGATCTCTCTGGACCTTATTGGGTCCTTTATCACATAGCTGTGCACTTTAAGAAACCTGCCATGGGCATGTTTTCCAGCCTTAGAGCCTTGCTCTCACTCCCACCCATCTAGTCTGATGGTCCCAGGCCCATAGATGTGATGGTTCTTCATGCCCCATCATACATTCCCACGCTGTCTGCTCTCTGGCTTCTTGGAATGTCCTAGAAGGTTCATGGTACATGTGGGACTTGAGCCACTTGAGTAGGTGTATGTAGGTAGGGATTGGAGGGGCTGAGAAGAACTACATAATCAAACAAAAGAATAGGACAGTGATTTTACTGGTGGCTTACTGCGAACCTGCATATTTGCATATAATGTGTTCTGTATTTCGTGTCCACCTCACGACTCCTGGGAGAAGTCAGCATTAGGGCCTGTGTTCTATAGGTGAGGTGACATGCTCAGAGGCCACATAGGTAGTAAAGAAGCTGATCTGGAATTCAAAACAAAGCCTGTCTGCCCATATCTGAAGGCCCAGCCCTTCACCACTGCTCTGTGGGGGCCTCTCATGCATGATGTGGGGGTGGGCACTAGGAGAAGGGTCTGTCCACTGTCCCATGGGGTCACCTTATCATTTAGCTCTAGGAGTCCCAATGCTGGGTCTGCCTTGGAGACATTACACCCTGGAAGGAATACAATCCTTAGCTGTGGTAGTTGTGATCCCGTGTGTTTGCAGAAGTGGTCCCGGGAGGAGGGATGCAGAGGAATGTCTGTTCCGGCAGAGTCTGAAAAGAAAGCAAGGATGACATTCCTTCCTGGGAACGGAGGCTGGGCTGGCCTTGAATCATGACCCCCGTGGTCGCCGATTCAGCGCATTGCATGCGTCCTAGGCTACAGAGTGCTGATGTAGGCAGTTCATCTTTGATTTTCCTTTTCATCCCCCATGACAACCACCACATAGCTTTTCCTGCAGTCTGGCTGGGTTCCCACTACTGGGGGAGGCTCAGAACTGGAGTGCCTGGAAAAGTCCCCCATGGCCACGAGAGAGGCAGAGTCATCTCAGGTGGGCTTGAGGTTGCCCCAGCTATTTAACAGCTGTAGCTGGTGGGGTTGGGAGGCTCTCCAGATGCCACCGAGGGGACCAAAAAGTAACACCTCTGAGGAGGAATGCTGAAGTCACTGGGGCACGTTCCAGTGGCTTTTCTTGGACAGGTTCCTTTAGTCCTGGCTGGTGAGGGTGATTTTGCTTTTCAATCTGAGAGGCAGCCCTGACAATGGGCCTGGGGAACTCCCGTGTGAGGTTTGGGCAGTGTGTGGAGATGGAAAGTTTCTAGTACTTAGGGACTGTGCTAGGTGTTTGAGGCACAGTATCTAGTTTTCCCCCTCATAACAACCACCTGAGCTATGACATTCCCATTTCAAAGGTGAGGCAGTGAGGGTCAGGGACTTGCCATGGCCAAAACATGGCCAGAGTTCTGACACAGATAACATGGGCTCCTGAGCCAGGCTCTGTATGTTGCTTCTCCCAAGCCACGGTTGTGTGGAGGCTATGGGTAGTGCCCTCAGGGAGCTAGGATGGAGTAGCTTTTCTCAGGGCCAAACAGTTACTGCTGCTGAGAGGGCCATGGCACAGAATGGACCCATGTTGGCTCATTCGGTCAGAGCTTTTCCCTGCCCCTCCCAATCCTTTCAGCCATACTTCATTGGCTGTCACCCACCTGGAAATGGACTGAGTGTTGACGAACATGCCAATAAGTGAATTCCCTGGGAAATAATTCTGTGTCCTTCGAGAAGGGGTGGGGCAGGGCAGTGGAAGACTCGCGGAGCCACTGCTGGTGCGGGATGCTGCTCAGGGAGTGAGCCCACCTCCCCCAGCCCTTGCCTACCCTGCCAGCCCCCAGCCCTGGCTCTGGCCTCTGCGCCTCTTCAGCACTTTTGTTCTGTGCCGTACAATGGAGCATGTCCCTGCAGCCAGCTGTATTATTGTCTGGAATCTGTCTACACTGCTTGTTTCCTGGGGAGAAGGGACTGTGCCTCCTCATGACACCTGAAGGTCTTGACCCACTTGTGTTTGTGGAGTCTCCATGTCCCCCCTCCACCCCAGCTCTGGAGCCTGCCTGAGTGGATCAGCTGAGTGGCCTGACTTGTCTTACATACCCTTGGGTCAGCATTCTCTCACATTCTCATAAGCCTGGGATCTTTTTGGGGGGCACCTGATTGGCTAGTTTGCTAGACCTCCTAATTTATAGCCATTGGATCCCATTCACGTCATCACATGACCCTCTTATCCTGCCACAGGACATTGCTATCATTGTATGCAAACATTAAAAAGTAAACTTTGTATGGGGACCACTATTTGGCTGAAGGCCCAGGGGCCCACAGGCCTATAGCAGTGTGGTGGGTGTCCTGGGATATGAAGAAGAAAACTGAAGCATCGACTTCTGGTACAGAGCTTGATGGGTCCCTTGAGGTTGATGCGGACTTGGCTGAAAGCCCATGGGAAGTAGTTAGCTCTTGTGAGGCGGTGGGCACCCCATCATTGGATGCAAGGCTGTGTCATTGTGTGAATTCTTTTTTTTTTTTTTAATTTTTTAATGCTTGTTTTTGAGAGAGAGAGAGAGAGAGATAGTGCAAGTGGGGGAAGGGCAGAGAGAGGGAGACACAGAATCCAAAGCAGACTCCACTCAGAGCCTGATGTGGGGCTTGAATTCTCGAACTGCAAGATCATGACCTGAGCTGAAGTAGGACACTTAACTGACTGAGCCACCCAGGCACCCCTCATTGTGTGAATTCTAAAAGTAATATAAAGATGCATTAAGAAAAATAATCAGATTGTACATAATTATATGTGGAAAAAAGTAAGACCCATTGGCCACCCCATCACTGGGAGATGACCAGTGTTTATGGAGGGATTCCTAGGTTTTGAGTCTTGGTCTCTGTGAAGATCTTGTCTTTCCTATACTAATAGCGGCCCCTCCTCTCTCTGCAGAACATGGGGAGTTCCTGGCTCTGGATCTTGGAGGGACCAACTTCCGTGTGCTTCGTGTAAGAGTAACAGACAATGGGCTCCAGAAGGTCGAGATGGAGAACCAGATCTATGCCATCCCTGAGGATCTCATGCGAGGCAGCGGCACCCAGGTATGATCCTTCTCTCAGAGCAGCCACTGGGGCTCTGGGCCCCATAGGAGCAGATGCTGTCTGGAGGAAGGAGACCCTGACTGAGGCTCAGACTTCCTGGCCTATTTCTGCCCCGTGATCCCTTTCTATGCCTGGAGGTTGAGTGGGGCACCTCCATCAGGAGATGTGAATGTGGGCCAGAGAGGAAGCAACATATGCATGAGGCCCCAGGGTCTGGAAGTACTATAGTAGGTGATGTTTTGATTTGCCATGTCTTTTGAGGTCTGCTTGCATGGGCTGGTTACTGATGAAAGTCTGCTGTCAGGAAGTTGGACCCACACTGCTGGACACCTGTGGTTGGCAGTGGTGCCACTGAATGGCAAGTCAGAAGACACTATTGTGGTTTGACACTGCCACCTGCCATTGTAGTCATTCTGTAGTGCTCTTTGATGCATACTTGTTACCATAGCATCACATGAAAATGGAACTTGGCCCTTGACTTTTGTGGTTATTTGTTCTTTCTCTTGACTGTCTAAAACAGAAGAGGTTTTGCATGCAGGGATGGAAGCCCATTGAGAAATCATCAAAATCCAGCTTTAGTGTGTCTGTCCCACCTGCCACTGCAGTGGGCACCGTGTGCTTCCACACTGCCCCAAGTCATGCTTAGTCATCCCCATATCTTTGTGGCTTCTAGAGCATCTAAGCAATCAAAGGAGTGGATGCAATCAAAGGAAGAAATGTGAAATCCAAAGAAGAATCCTCTCAGTAACAGCCAGAAAAAAAGGAGCAAGAATGGAATTGGCACCATGATAGTCTCCAAACATGTACTGAGCTTCTCCTATGCATTGGGCAGTGATCCTTGCTGGGAATTAAAGTTCTGGCCTCTCCCCTCCAGGGCTTACAGCACAGCCAGACCACCAGGACACATACCCCACCCCTCACAGAAGGTCATAAGTGTGTTGAAATGGAAGAGTGATTATCAGGAGGAGGAGCTGACACATGACCTATTGTGTGTCAGGCTGAGTAAAAGCTTTTTGTATGTATTTCCTCTTTTTACCCTCATGCTGGCCCTGGGAGGCTGAGCTCCCGTTATCTGCTTTATAGATGTAGGATTTGGGTTTTAAAAGATTGAGTGAATGACTTGGCCTTAGATCATAGGGGTGGGAGGGGCCAGAGGCACAACACAAAGCCCAGTTGATGAGACTAGAGTCTGCATTTGTATAAATCTAGGGGGCTCAGTCCACTTGGTAGGCCACACGATGTGGTGCATGTGAGTGGCGCTTCCCGGAATTAGGCAACGTGGTGGTCCTGGGTTCCGGCCCTGCTACTGGTCCTGCTTCCAGAGTAGGAAATGCTCCCTGAAGGAAGTGCTTCCTGAAGTGCTCCCTGGTGCTCCTGCAGCAAGAAATCCTGTGGGGCAGGCCCTTCAGGGGCTCTCCTTCTCCAGACTTCCCTGAGGGGAGCCCTCCTAGAGAGGGGACTCTCCCTGCCACCATGCCAGAAGTATCTGGCCAGTTGCTGGGTAACAGCCATGCATCCAGCATTATTCTCTGTTCTTGGGTATCTAGGGAAACTGGTCTCCCCCTTCACCTGCTCTTCAAGAACCTTCCTTGGGGATTTCTTCCTGCTCTTTCTTCAGCTTCTCTCAGTCCAATCACTGAAGACATTCTGGATGATAGCACAGCTATAGGGATCACTTTCAGCTTGAGCGGTGGTTATTCCTGTTGTATTTTCTACCCAGCATGTACGTAATAAAAGAGTGAATGGAGGAAATGAAATCCATTGAGATGCCCTTCCAGTGTGGTCACTTTTTCTGAGGCCTTAGGGTTTAGAAGAGGTGGGGCCTACAGTTTTTCCCACCACACTGGGCCACCTCCTCAGAAGGAAATTTCAGACCACGAGTAGAACATGTTGGGGAGATATTTTTAGACTCTTTTTTTGTCCCTGGGGTTGGACAAGAAACGCAAAGTCCTTGAGACTGAGATTTGAGCTCTCACATAGCTCCAGTACACACACACAATGTTTTAGTCCAAATTTAAAAAAAGAAATCTGAGATCCACCTGGAAGAAACCTAAAGCTATTGTGATATTTTAAAAGTTTTGAATAAATGAAATAGTGCTAAATAAAAATGAAACCTAAGAAAACTAGAAGAAAATATAGGTGTTTATTTCACCTTAAGGAAGGGAAAAAGTATTATATGCCTAAAAGCAGAAAACAGTTGGTAAAAAGATTGGAACAAAGTTCATAGTAGCTATTTTAGTGGTGGAATTGCTGGTGCTTTTTTCCCCCTATAATTTCCTTTTCCTTACCCTTACCCTTTCCCTTTTGTTTTGTTTTGTTTTATTTTGTTTTTTTAGGATGGTAGGCATCAATCTTTAATTGGAAGGGAACAAATGAATTTTAAACATAAAATTTCATTAAAACCAAGACCAAATCACCAAACCCTAACCTTGCAGAGGTTTCTGAAGATCTGTGAACCTGGACAGTGTGGGTTCCTGGATAAAATATGTCTTCAGGCACATGAACCTGCACTTGAGAGCAGTGAATTGCAAATTGTAATAGCAGCCACTTTAGATTTTTAAAGTGTATCTTATGGGAAGGGGAGTGAGCAGATTCTCAGACCAATAAGGAAAAGGAAACCATTCTAACCTCATGAAATGATGCCCTTTGAGACTTTTTATGGCAGGAAGGTGTTAGCTCTTTCTTCCAGTATCTTATCCTTAGGTCATCAGCAAAGAGAAAAGGAGAGTCTTCCAGTTAAGGAAGCAGATGGTCTCCTCTTTCCTGCTTAACCGAGTACTGTCCAGTAGAACTTTCTGCAATGGTAGAACTGTTCTATATCTGCTCTGTGCAATATGACAGCCATTAGCTATCTGCCAGTGGTATTGAGCACTTGAAAGATGGCTAGTGTTGTGACTCAGGAAGTAACCATTAAATTTTTTAAGATTCTAAATGATTAAGATAACAGATTGCTAGTGGCTACTATATCAGGCAGCATATAATTTAGTGCCTCTTCACTACCTTTCCTTGTTGGCAACACAGCTGGAAAGGGAGTGGTGGATTGGGGCTGGATAAGGGAAACCATTTTGCTTTTCCTCCTTCTAAAGCTCCCCCTCTCTTCATATCTGATGATTGGCCTTATTTCTTTCCACAGCTTCTGCAACTTCCTTTATTATTTTTATTTTTTTGATAAACACTATTTGTACTAAAGATCATTTTGACTAGAGTACCAGGAAGAAGGTGCTGCGATTTGGTGATATTATAAATTTTATCTCTGGTCAACTCCCCAACAGAATAATCAGAACTTGTTGAGTATCTATCTAAAAAACCAATGTCCATATTAAAATACTTGGCTTCTGCTCAAGGTAATTAGCACTTGTGCATTGGTGATTCTCTTAGTAAGAGAGTCTTGTCATTGCCCCGTCTTTGCTGTTGAGAATGTTTTTTTTTTTTTAAATGTTTTATTTATTTCTAGGAGAGAGAGAGAGACCGCGTGAGCAGGGGAGGATCAGAGAGAGAGGGAGCCACAGACTGAAACAGGCTCCAGGCTCTGAGCTGGCAGTCAGCACAGAGCCCGACGTGGGGCTCGAACCCATGAACCGCGAGATCATGACCTAGGCGAAAGTCGGACGCTTAACCGACTAAGCTACCCAGCCGCCCCTGTTGAGAATGTTTTGGTTTGATATTGAGAGTTTCTGTATCAGCTGAAGTTAATTTTGCATGTGATCAGACAGAGGGGGGATCAATGCAGGACGCTGTTAGAGCTCGCCACCTTCTAGACGGGTTGGGCTTATCTTCCTGGATCACTCCCACTGAACATACCCCAGACATGTGGGGAGCCAGTGGGCCTCTCAGCCTACCCTGCCACCCCCAACCTCTCAATTCCTTTATAAATGCAAATCTTTTTGTGGTTTAGGGTAATGGGTCTCAAACCTGCCTCAGGATTACCTGGAGGACCACACCCCCACAGTTTTTGATTCCATAGGTTTGGGTTTGCGCCTCAGAATTTACATTTATAGTATGATGGTGGTGATATTGCTGGTCTAAGACCACATTTTGGGAACTTCCGGTTTAGTGGGATCTTCCTTGCTTCTGTCTGGAGAGGAAAAGGTATATTCTCATTCATCCCTCTTGGCTTTTAGATTTTGCCATCTAGTCAAACTGGCCCTTGGCATCTATCTATTCAGTCTCTTTGGCTTCTGCTTACTTTTTGTATCAGAGTGCCCCTGGCCTCAACCTCTAAGCATCTAGAGGGGGTCACTGCCTCTCTTTGAAGATGCTGAGTGGGCAAGAAGGAAGCTATGGGGCTATGGGCCTTGGGATTGATTGAAAGCCTGGATAATTGTAAATACAGCTTTTTCTTAGGAGCTGTGGGTCCTACTTGGCATGGTCACAGTTGTGAGGCTGCCCATCTATAAAACCCTATATATTCTTCAGTGTTCTTCATGGATTTATTGGGTGTTTCATTTTGAAGTTAAAAAACAAAGATAACTTCTTTGAAATGTTCCTAGGAAATTACTTTTCTAGAATGGAAGAAAAATATGAATTTTTTTTGTTGTTGTTAAGTTCATTCATAGAATGCCAGTCAGAAAATGTCCCATTCCCTCCCTGGTCACAAGAGATAGGGATGCTAGAATACTTCTTGGCAGTGAGATGAGCTGTCCTTTCTGAGACAGTTAGCTGTGCACCCATGTCACGGAGTGTTCTGACAGAGCCACCGAAGGATGTTCTGTTCCCATGGTATGTGATGACTTTCTGATTAGCTTTAGCTATTATTTACCCTTCTTCACAGGGTTATTTTGATGGTGGTTTGATAAATGGTTTGAGAGGAAGAGCAACCTCTCAATTCCTTTGTAGTATTTAATCAACACTAACAGTATTTAACCAGCACTAACTCCTGTTAAGTCCTTATGTGTATTGACTCATTTAATCCCTGTGGTAACTCTGAGGAACTGTTATCACCCTATCACAGATGAGCAAAGTAAGACTTCAGAGGGGATACATATCTTGTTCACATTCAGCTAGTTCCTTGCTGAGCCCTATGTGTATGTATGCTTTTAATATCCATGCTATTCTCCCTCCCCACTCATCTTCTTGTGTTGTGTGCCCTTAGCTGTTTGACCACATTGCAGAATGCCTGGCTAACTTCATGGATAAGCTACAAATCAAAGACAAGAAGCTCCCCTTGGGTTTTACTTTCTCGTTCCCCTGTGTCCAAACGAAGCTGGATGAGGTAAGATGAGTTCTTTAGACACTCATTGCTTCATTCATTGGGCTGGGAGGTCTGTGATGAACTTTGAGCCAGCTGCTACTGTGGTTTTAGAGGCAGCTCTGACTCTCAACAATAGCCAAAACATGGAAAGAGCCTAAGTGTCCATCCACAGATGAATGGATCAAGAAGATGTGGTTTATCTATACGATGGAATACCACATGGCAATGAGAAACAATGAAATCTGGCCATGTGTAGCAACGTGGATGGACCTTGAGGGTGTTATGCTGAGCGAAATAAGTCAGGCAGAGAAGGACAGATACCATATGTTTGCACGTATAGGAGGAACTTAACAGAAGACCGTGGGGGAGAAGAAGGGGGGAAATAGTGGAGGAGAGGGAGAGAGGCAAACCATGAGAGACTCTTGAATGCTGAGAACAAACTGAGGACTGATGGGAGTGGGGGGAAGGGGAGGTGATGGGCATGGAGGAGGGCACTTGTGGGGATGAGCACTAGGTGTTATATGGAAACCAACTTGACAATAAACTATTTGTAAAAAAACAAACAAACAAACAAGCAAAAAAACCAAAAAAAGAACAAACCACATTTGAGTGAGATTATTGTTGCTCTGGTGGAAAGCCTCAGTCTTTAGTCCCTTAAAAATACTTGCATTCCTTCTGCAAACCAGTCCTTCTCTCCCTGTCCTCCTCAAGCCTCCCAAATGATAAGGTTTTTTTTTTTTTC